>NC_090928.1:873870727-874173757 GCF_040938575.1 Ambystoma mexicanum | reverse complement strand
TTCTGTATCATACAAGATCGAAATGTCTTTATATAACACCCCAACACATATGGGGTAACTAATTGGCAGGACGATTTGTAGAAACAGTCATATTGGCACCACAGGTCGTTACAGCGCTACCTACCTATACATGGATATGTGGCAGAAACACATACGCCTGAGCCACACACAGCAGTCATAAACGCTTAGGGAAACAGACAGGGCCACATGTATTGCAAAATTAATATTACGAACAATAACCTCACTCAGACAGCCACGGGTTACCCTAATAGTGGCAGTGGTAGTGGTATCCCGAGACGCCGCAGGCGATGGCACCACCCGTTCACCCCAATTCAATTTATTTAAATGAGAATAGAGAGAATGATGTCCCTCCCTCTCCCCAGAGGGAAACACGGGGATTATGAACTGGCAAGTCAGTGCCTAAGTGCCTTCTGGCTAGAAGATGGTTCGACATGCTGGGGAACATAGTATAGATATGTCATTTATGGGGAAGGATTTTGTGTACAAAACGCTAGGGGATAGGTGGTCCGAGATGTGCTTTGAATGAATTCCTGCCGGTTCGAGAGCTTAGGCCAATATTTTGTCAGTAAAAAGCTTCCCTCTGGCAGTCCTTGGCTTCACCGTAGTAATGTGCTGGCCCTGGGCCCTGCAGCTCTACTGTAGAGAAGGTACCGCATATTGGGTCTCATGAAGAGTTTGGCAGTAAATTGTCAGTAAATCTGCTGTTATATGGGCAAACTCATGGAATGAGCACAGGATTATGAGAGGTGGTAGGGCAGAGTAAATTCCCATTTTTTGAATGCATAGGACTCCATGGGGATTTTTGGCAGATTTACCATGAGCGGTAATACCTTGCGGTCTGTCGATTTCTAGAAAGGATTTTCCACCAGCATTTAATGGGATATGAATCCTCCACATGTAGTAAAAATTGGCAGACTGAATTACAGACACCTTTCTACTGCACCACCAAACTCGTAATGAGGCCCATAGTGTTGGCACATGGATAACTCTGCACTCAAATATTAAATGAAATATTAGACAATTGAAAATAACTAGTAGTTGGGGGGGCCATGGGAATGTGAGAGAAAACTTGCTCAAAGCAGATTACCACAGGTAATGATCCTGTGGACACCTACATTTGGGCGCATGGAAAATGAAAAGCAGATGGGCGGTCAACTTCAAAGCACTAACAGATGCAGTTTTTCAAAGTACCTCAGTGGTCACTGGGCCACGGAACTAGTAGGAAGCCCAGAAAAGGGCAGAATTTTAATCCACAGGTAGCAAGCTTCGAAGGGATTGCCTAGTGTGAGATTCACAATGGATAAAGCCCCACAATTTCTATAGCATGAATATGCCGTGGTGATATGATATTATGATAGGTTTTTTATAACACGCTTAATACCCAGAGGTTTCTAAGCGCGGACCCGGGGATCGAACCTGCGTTGCTCCATGTCGTCTTGGGTGAAGCGGGGCAATGCAAAATATGGAAAAGGAAAGCATTCTGATCATCCCAATTTCCATCATTATCCCGGGTTGGCAAATTTGGGAGGGAGCTCCCCCTTACTTGCTCTCTAACAGCAACAATTCAACTAATATACCATGTTGCGGTTGTGACCACAGGGTTCTTAATGGAGATTACATATCTCATATCATTAGTCTCTGTTTCCAATTCCAACAATATTCGTCTCAGCAACTTTAACACTGTGAGCAGCACAGCCACACGTAAGGCCAGATGGCGACCCCGAAACTGCATCAAATCAGAGAACACAGCATAGCATGTCACAAGCCCTACCCACCTTAAGGGCAACGCAATAGACCTAGAACTGTCTTCATAGCATGCTTGTCAATTGTCATGCAACCATTGAAATGGATGGATCACATCACTCAGCCATTCCAGTCCAGCTCACTTGCATGAAACCCAGCAACCAAGACCAACAGTCACCCGTGTGCAGCACTTACAGCTCCTTAAAGCATAAGCCTACTTTCTACCACCATTTGCCCTAAAACCAACATCACCTCCTTCAACCAGAGCATAGACACGCTCGCTGATACTCCTACACCATTACAAATGAGTTGTGTAAGGACAAATCCATCTGCCCCCTGCTATTTTTAGGAATTTAGGAATATCAAATAGTTCATCCATTGGGCAGAAACATCCAGGCGCATAAACAAATCACAAACCACGCTGAACCACAAACTACATTTCTACAATAAGGAGACAGCAAACAAAAGCAGACTCCTCTTTCTGGCAAAAAATATTGCTGCAGTCCTCTACCTGAACCACCTGTTCCACAATCCATAGAAGAATTTGACAGCATTAATATCTTCTTTATCAATTAAGTCTCAGAATTTGGGCTCACAGCGACAACACTGCTCTGTCCAAACCAGCCCCTTCCCTGATACGGTCATGAAAGGTAAAAAAGGGTCAAAATTCAGACTCATCTCAGGAGACGAACTCTCTGTCATGCTTACATCCCTCAGTCCTTCCACATATGAGGATATATCTTCCTCTCCTCCCGCATCAAGTTCATCCCGGGCCAAGCACTATTGCCTCTCCTACACATAGTCAATGCATGTCCTTCCCAAGAAACCATCCCATTCTCTCCTTCAAAACAGGCTAAATAAACCTGCTTCTCAAAAACTTGACTCTGGACACAGAAGACTTATCAAATTACTGCCCAATTACCAACCTTCGATCCTAGAAAATACGATTGAAAAAAGTAAAAAGCCCATCAATTGCATAGAGTCCAGAGTGGGATGGCCTTACAGATTTAGCAGTCTGTCTGATTTATACTCTAGATGTAGAACAGAGACATACTGTCTTACACATTGTGCACATAGGGGACCTTGGCCTCTTGCTCCTGCTTTATCGCTTAGCAGTGTTCAACAGATTTGACCATGTGGTGCTTCTTACTTTTCTTGCTATCTGGATTAGATTAGCAAACTCTGTTGCACAGTCGCCAGCTAATCAGGTGGAAAACCACATACCAATGCTTTATCCAGTGACCGGGCCGGGCCCGACAAGAATCTGTCCTGTTACCAATCATCTTCACACCCTACATTGACTCAGTCCTGGATGACAAGCTCATTAACAAAACTCAAACACCATAAAGACTGAGCTCATGGTCTTCAGAAGAAAAAAAACATTACATTGTGGGTACCTAACATGAACTTTGTGAAGGGTTCATTAAAGAGTTTCACTCTGAAGCTACCCTTTGTGCTAAATCACCAAGCAGCTCCTATCAAACATCGCCTCAATAAAAAAGCCCAGTCAGCCCTGGTATCAACTAGCCTGGCTTCACAGAATCAAGCCTTTGCTGCCAACCACCATCTTCAGGACTGCAGTGCACTCCTTAGTTCAATCACACCTGGATGAATGCGGTCCTCTCCGGCATTCACCACCCAAAGCTCACACCACTCAAAGAAGTACAGACACTGCTCCTAGACTAATCGCCGGTGCCAGATAATACATTCACATCTCCCTCACCGTGAGGGAACTACACTGACCAATACCAACCTAAATAATTACTAAAATAGCCTGTACCACAAGCAAAAGCTGCGGCAATTCACACTTAGCAGTAAAACCTGTGATTGCAGAAAGCCATTGCAATTCCCCTAGCAACAACAGCGCTAGAATGGAAGCAAGAAGATACTTAAAAATAAAAAAAGGAGAATGACCATCTCATGTTATGCACAGACAACGTGGTAAGACATTCCAACCCACATCTACGATCACTCCTGAACATTAGGAAAGAGCTGAATATCATGCTGTTTATGTAATATTTCAAAAAAATAACTGCACAATGAAAATATCAGTAAGATGCCTTCTCTCTTGCCCACCTGAAATGCAGCCTTGCTCTGACCACTGCTTGTGTTTGTTCTACCTTTGTAGCTTGCTAGCTACGTTTGTGGTATATAAATGATCCTCTGAGCATGCATCGAGTTCATTTTCTTCCAACCTGTTTTCCCAATTTTGGGTTGCTGTTTCCATTTTTAACCCCCTTTTTGTCTCCATAGAGGGTCCCTGTGACAAAATGACTTCTGCCCTGCGGGTGTAAAAGGGTGAGTAGTGGCCAAAGTGCCTATTCCAATCCCAAAATGCTTCAATTTAAGAGTGATCCCAATTATAAAGGTAAAACAGGCACATTTAACAGATATACCTCCTTTGCCTTTTGCGGTAAAGTAAGCAGAGGGAAGGCTGTACTCCCAAGAGGAATGTGAATGTAGCACTCCTCTTCATGAATCCAGGGTACAAGGCAATAAAAAGCACAATGTTTGTAAAAGGATATGTTCCGGTGCAAAAAGGGATTAAAGGGTCGTGAGGAATCCCTGCATGTTGTCACTTCTCCCCTAGGAGGAGCAGCATCCATGAGGCCAGGCAGGTGGGGCCGGTACCAGATAATCCCCCTGGGGGTGGTACTCAGTGGTTGGATCCCATGGGGAGGGAAGCCAACTGTGGGATTAGTGATGACCTGGGGAGAACATGGTATCCCCATAGCCCACCTAACCCTAACACACCTTCTGCGAGGAATTTGACCATCCACACAGGGAGAGTGCACCCGCCTGGGCTTTTTTTTATTTTTTGATAAATGAAAATGAATGATAGAAGATCAACCTCTGAGGGCTGTGTGACGCCATCCCGCACACAGTCCATCTGCTTCCCACACAAAACACATAGTCACATGTACTCCAGGAAGACATCGCCTACAGGTACGGTCTTCCCCTATCATGTTCAGCTGGAATGTGACAGCACTGGATACATCAAAGTATCTCCAGAAGGGGGAAGGTACACCTTCCTCCTGCCATGAGCAGCCTCATTTAAATATCAAAGGTTCCATGGATCTCCTTTCTTTTTGACTTCCGGCTGGTGGCAGTGCATACTAATGAGAGATATATGAAGCAAGCCTGAAGGGGCTTGGTTGCCGGAATAGACAACAGGAAAGGCGGGGCTAACACTCCTTTAGTATGCAATGTGTCAACTTGAAGCTAGTTCCCACCCCTTTGTATGAAAGGCAATGATATGCATGTTTGGGTCCACTCTTTACCATAGGCAAACCCCTGCAGAGCTGACCCCTTTCAGAGGGGGGTAGTAAGTGGTTTGGGGGAGACAGGAAGCCTGCTCCCAGCACCAACTTCAAGGGAGTCCTGCGCTTTAATCAAGAGTTACAGAGGGCTCAGTTAATCATAGAGACACTTTGATCTACAACAGACAGGAAGATGGGTGGGACTTAGGTACATGTTGTCATCCCTTGTCTGTCCTGTTGCCGAGCACCCTGGTCCTGACCTCATGCATAACAGAAGATTGTTGGTGGGGTCCAAGGATTGGTTAATTAAGGTAGGCTTAGCCTGCACCAATAACTGGGGCCCTTCTGGCTTTAAAAGAGAGCGGAATCCCTCATTTAGCAGATCATCTGAAGGCTTCGAAAGGAGTAAGAAGAAGGACTCATTTGGACCCAAGCTGAAGGTACAGTCTACCTTACATCTTCTGCCAGTGAAGGAAGGCCAGGAGATCCAAGAGGGAAGCAATATCACTGCCCTAAACATCTCCCAGGGAATAGAGGGAGATACCGGACTCAGAGGACCCGTCCAGCAGCTCAAGAACTGGTGCCCAGCCAGCACACAGTGTGCCCTGCTAGGTTCTGCCAGGAAGCTTTCTAGATGGGAAATGCTGGAGAGTCTCTGGACACGGGACAAGGCCGTTGCCTGCCATCACTCTCCTGAGCTTTGGCCTGTCCACCTTGAAAGAACACAAGCCCCGCGAAGAAGCTAGGAGTGTCACACAAGCATCATCCAGTGTTCATCTTTTAAGGACATTTTCGAGACAGTCGAGCCCTCGAACTGCATCCAGCTATATCGCTGACTGTTATCACGCCACAGTCACTAGAGCCTTCCGAGTCACCTCCACCAGCATTCCAGATCCGTCAACCAGCCCAGAGAGAATGATTATTGACCCGAGCCACCGGACAGCCTGCAGATGTCTGTCTAGCCTCACTTGAGGAACTGCTTGCCGCCTGGTACACGCAGCTTTCTTCCACCACTAACTCTTTCTCATAGGCTGCAAAGCACCCTGCGACCACCTCGACACTGTCAAGCATGAAGAACTTCTTCATCACCAGGTACATTGTGGTTCTGCCCTGCTCGTCCTTCTAAGAAGTCCCCTAGAGACAGTAACGACCCTTTGCCCCCTTGGTGCTGGAACCAAATAACCTTGAACAGTAAGACTGATTACTTTACCAACTATCCTCTTGTCAGTATCCTTAATGCATCCCTTTCCTTCGTGAAACTGTCTGTCCTCTGAGTTTCTTTACAGGGTGGGTTGTATTTGTAGTGTGCTAGAACTGTCTGTTGTTGCAATGATAAAGTAGATATTTTTATACAACCATGACTGGACAGTCCCTTTTATCATTGCGTAATAATTGTATTTTCGCTGTGTTGCAAATAACCAACTATCCACGATCTTGCAGAGATAAGCCTGCCATTTCATCCACGTTACCAAAATTGGAAAAGGAGATCTTGTAATTCACTTGTATTCCAATCTGTTTAGATCCCTTCTGGTGTACTAGAGGTGCAGGGTTGATTGATGGGATATTCATCCCGAGACCACTGGTGCCCCGGAAGTTGATTTGTCACATTGGTGGCAAGCGGTCGGATCAGTTGGAGCCTGGCGCACAGTTTAGTCACCCAATGATAATGGTACTGTTGTAGCCAATGTTTAGTCACTACTAGGTAATAGTAATAGTCATGGAGCTTGAAATGGAGACTATAAAAGGCATGACCAAGGATGTCCTGTGTGTCTTATGTCAAGAGAGCGGACTTCCCAACAGCACTAAGGATAATAAACTTGAGTTGCAGACCAGCCTCCAAGCTTGGTTAGAAGCGAGGGTGGTTGGGGAGAAGACCACAGGGGACGGGCTAGGCCATGTGTACCTGAACAGACAAGACCTTACGGAGGGGGAAATGATGAGGACGAGCACATCAACAATGTCTCTCGCCAATCAACCCGCTGGGAGGCAAGTATGGTTTCTCTAAACTCGAGAGTGTCAGTGAGGCAGGGGCTAGTGCGGCATCCCACAGGTCCCAGGCCTCAGCACAGTCTCTAAGTGGCCCAGTAATTTTTCCAGCTGTAAATGTGGTAGCAGCTAGAAATCTCCCGCTCGAGGAGAGGAGACTAGCGCTAGAGGAACAGAAACAGTGGGACAAGGTCACCATAGAGATGCGCAAGCTGGTGCTTGAAGAGCAGAAAGAGGCCAACAGGTCCGCCCCTAGCGAGAACAGCAGTAGTAGCTCAAACCAGGATGCCCAGGATAAGACCTCAACAGCACATCCTCAAAGACTTAGTACAGGCTTATGAGGTGGGGAAGGATATTTTTGACTAGTTTGAAGAACTGTCATTCCAGCTACAGGAGGTGGATGAGGTGTTTACCGACACCAGGGCACCCGATGAGTCGTTTACCGACACCAGGGACTGATGCAATTCTTCATTGAATTCCTGAAGAAAGGACTGTTTATGAGAGCATGAAGGCAGATCTCCTCAGGAAGTTCTGTGAAACCCCAGAACGGTAGCTTCAGAGAGCTCAGAAAGAAAAGTGGGCAGACGTTTGAAGCGTTCACACACTTGTTGTTGAAATATCTGAGCGTGTGGGGGACTTTTAACAAAGTTGACACATTTAAAGGGATGTATAATTTGATTGCGTGTGAGCATGGGTTGAAAAATTGTGAGATTGACCTACACCAGGATCCTGTGGATAAGACTATCACAAACCCTATGGACCTTGTGAAGTTTGCTGACAAGTTTGTGAGTACTTGAGTCCAGAAAAAGGCTCAGGCGAGCACAACCAAGCCGGAAGAGAAATCGGCGGACAAAAAAGTAAACAAGGATGGGAAGGACAAAGGTCCAACCCAATCCTCTTCAAAGTTAGGTCCCCAAAATAATGAAGGGAAACCCCCCAAACTCTAGTTCAACAGTGCACACAGAAAAGAAGAGCGCAGGTACCCCTAACACTGGGACACCTGCGTTCTTACCACCCAACGGTTGTTTCGTCTGTAAGGAGCTAGGCCACAGGAAAGGGGATCCTGCTTGCAAGGGCTTACCCAAGCAAGCCATAGTGAATGTTGGACTCATGGAGGAGGCCATTATTAGAGTGGGCCTCTCAGAGTAAGATTTCCCACTAGGCCAGGGATTGCCCGAATGTGGATTGGTTACACTGAGTGGGAACGGTACCGGATCTCCAGAAGAGACCGTAGTTTCCAATAATACTCAACTCTATCCAGCGCACGTGTACATCAATGGACTCAGAACTCCTGCAGTCTGAGGCACCGTGGCTAGCGTCACCTCTGTTACCCAGCAGTGGGTACAGCCAGGCCAGTATATTGATGGGCCTGAGTTGTGCATAAATGGATTTGATGGTAAGAGTAAATGCCCCTTGCCGATAGTAGAGTTCAGCTAGTGAGATGTAACGACCCAGCGATGTGTAGCGGTGAAAAGCTCCATCCCTGTTCCATGTCTGTAGGGTAATGATCTTCCTGATCCCAAAATAGTCGCAGCGGCTACACAATTGAGGGCCAAAGAGAACGCCAGATTGAACGCTCTTAAACCCCTAGGGCATGGAGTGCTTCCAGAGGGCTTGCTGGAAGGACCACCATGGCCAGTAGCCCTTAGTCCAATTCCACCGAATACTGAAGGAGAGGGGCTAGTAGCCATGGAGGACCCTACTTTGGTAGCTGGGGACCCAGTGACTTCAGAGTTGCCTGGCGCAGCACAGGAACCTGAGGTGGAGGACGAGGTGGGCGCAGAACTGAGGGGTCTGCCCAAGCTGGATGAGTTTGCATCAGCTGGGGGCCCCGATCAGACTGATTTCTACAGAGCCCAGAAAGAGTGTCCCACTCTGGGAGTCTGTGGAAGCAGGTGGAGGAGCAGACTAAGGGCGAGGCCCCTGGCATGTTCAAAGTGTACTGGAAGGATGGACTCCTGTACAGTGAGCCAAAGGATTCTGAGGCCGAGGACACCAGAAGGTTGGTGGTTCCACAACGCCACAGAAAGTTCCTTTTGGGTTTGGCTCACCAAATTCCTTTAGCAGGTCACTTGGGAGTGAGTAAGACATTGGACCTATTGTCTGCACACTTTTACTGGCTGCAGGTTGGCGTAAAAGTTAAGGAATTTCTCCAGTCCTGCCCGACTTGTCAAGCTTCTGACAAATCAGGAAGTGCCACAAAGGCCCCCTTAATTACACAACCTGTGGTTGGGCAGCCTTTCGAGAAAATAGGCATGGATATTGTGGGTCATTTGGATCCTCAAAGCAACTCAGGGACAGCTATATCTTGGTGGTGGTGGACCACGCCACAAGATACCCCAAGGCTGTCCCTGTGCGGAACATCAAAGCCCCCGTGGTTGGGAAAGCTCTGATTGGGATATTCTCCTGTGTTGGATTCCCCAAGGAAGTCGTTTCTGACAGGGGATCAAACTTCATGTCAGCATATATGAATTGTATGTGAGAAGAGTATGGAGTCACCTACCGGTTCACTACCTCCTTCCATCCACAAACCAATGGGCTTGTTGAGCGGTTCCACAAGACCCTAAAAGGCATGATAGGTGGCTTGGAAGAGCAACCAAGGAGAAAATGGGACATTTCCTGCCATGCCTTCTGTTTGCCCTACAGGGAGATGCCACAGAACGGAGTAGGGTTTAGCCCCTTTGAGCTTCTGTTTGGACACCTTGTACGGGGTCCCCTCAGTGTAGTGAAGGAGGGATGGGAATGCAAATCCTCATCCCTGTCATGAGATATGGTGGACTATGTACTCGGCCTTCGGTCTAGAATGGCAAAGTACATGGAACAGTCGACAAAGAATCTAAAGGCCAGTCAGGAGCTGATGAAGCACTGGCATGACCAGAAAGCCACTGTGACAGTCTACTCTCCAGGCCAGTACGTGTGGATATGGAGCCTGTCAAACCCAGTGCCCTTCAGGACAAGTGGACTGGGCCTCAGTGAAGTGAATTACCTCATGGATGTGAAAGGACACAAACAGATGTGCTGGATCTTTCATGTCAACCGGCTAAAACCCCATTACAGCCGGGATGAGTTGGTCATGGCGTTAGTGACTGACAGAGAGACTGAGAAGGAGACCAATCCCCCCCAGACCTCCTGCACACTGATGCCACAAATGGGTCAGTGGAAGGTGTCAACCTTGCAACAGACCTGTCAGAACAGCAACTGATAGACTGTCGCCAGTTACTGGGACAGTTTGCCGGTCTTTTTTCTTTGACTCCTGGTCGCACAGATTTGTAAACCAATGATGTGGACACTGGAGACAGTAAGCCGGTGATGAGTAGAATTCACTGGATATCCAATAAGGTCAGGAACACCAACAAGGAGGACGTTTCCAAGATGTTGTCCCAAGGAGTGATAGAGCCACCCCACAGCCCCTGGGCTAGCCCAGTGATACTGGTCCCTAAAAAGACCAGTGGTGGGAAGACTGAATTTCACTTTTGTGTCGTCTACAGGGGGCTCATCAAATTCCTTTAGCATAAGACATTGGACCGGTTGTCTGCACACTTTTACTGGCCGCAGTTTGGCGTAAAAATTAAGGAATTTGTCCAGTCCTGCCCGACTTGTCAAGCTTCTGGCAAGTCAGGTAGTGCCACAAAGGCCCCCTTAATTCCACTATCCTGGTTGGGCAGCATTTCGAGAGAATAGGCATGGATATTGTGGGTCCTTTGGATCCTAAAACCAGCTCAGGGACCGATATATCTTGGTGGTGGTGGACCATGCCACAAGATACCCTGAAGACTGGGAAGCGGTGGGAAGACTGAAATTCACTTTTGTGTGGACTACAGGCGGCTCAATTCTGTCATGAAGACAGATGCTCACCCCATTCCTCAGGTAGATGAGCTCATTGACAAGCTCAGTGCTGCCAAGTACATGAGTACCTTTGACCTCACGGCAGGGTATTGGCAGGTCGGCTTGACAGATGGAGTGAGAGAGAGGTCAGCATTCTCAACCCCGAAAGGACATTATCAGTTCACTGTGATGCCCTTCGGATTGAGGAATGCTCCTGGCATTTTTCAGAGATTGGTTAACCAGGTTTTGTCTGGACTGGAAAACTTCATTGTCACCTGTTTAGACGACATTGCTGTGTTCAGCCACACCTGGGAGGACCATGTATCCCACCTGAAACAAGTGCTTCAGGCACTGCGGAATGCAGGACAGACTATCAAGGCCATGAAGTGCCAGATACCGCAGAGTACCGTGACTTACCTAGGGCACCTGGTCGGTGAAGGTAAGAAACTACCTCTCGAAGCAAAGGTGCAGACTGTAAAGGATTGGGGCATCCCCACCACACAGACGCAGGTGAGAGCCTTTCTAGGTCTCACCGAGTACTAATGGCCGTTCATCAGAGGATATGGGACCATTGCCATGCCCCTGAATGATGTAACATCCAAAAAGATGCTAAAGAAGGTAACTTGGACCCCCGCCTGTCAAACCTCCTTTCAGGATTTAAAGGATGGATTGTGCAGGGCCCCAGTTCTGAAAGTGCCAGACTATGGTCAGGAATTCATTAACCAGAAGGACGCCTGTGATTTTGGGATTGGAGCAGTGTTAGTGCATCTGAACTCTGAAGGGGTAGAGCGACCTGTCGTCTACATTAGCAGGCGGTTGACAAAAAGGGAAAGGAACTGGGCTATCATAGAAAAAGAGGCACATGCGATTGTGTGGGCCATAAAGAAGCTGAAACCCTACATCTTTGCGTCTCACTTTACGGTCCAGATGGACCACAGGCCTCTGCAATGGTTAATGGCCATGCAGAGGGAGGACCCTAATCTTCTGCGTTGGGCCATATCCCTGCCATGCACCCAAGAATCTAGGCACTGGCCACAACCACCACAGCATAATACGGCGTGCACCCAAGAATCTGGCCACTGCCCACAGCCACCACACCACAACTTGCCGGTAACTTCCCAATTCAAATGACACCTGCAGACATCAAAATCGACCGCCAACCCTATTTTTCACCTATGTCAAAATCACCATATCATCTAGATTCCAATCCCTACCCTGACAAAGCCCTCTTGCAGTCACCAAATAAGCTGCCCGCCTAAGAGAATGTCTGCAAACTACTACTTTGTCCACGGACTGCAAGGCCCATACGCTCGTCTTCCATCTAAACTAATAGCCCCATGTCATCTTTCTTTCACTCCCCCACCCTTCCCAGCCCTCTTTCGAACACCAAATGACCCAAAATGTTTTTCCCAGCCTTGATCCCCACTGGGCTGTCCACGGATAGTCGCAGCTGTTCGTGGATACAACATGGCGGGCGTTTTGGAAAATATGACGCACCTCACCCTTTTCATCAACCAATCTGCGGGCACGTTACATGTCTGCAGACATCACAATGGTTCCTCAACCAATCGGAAGCCTCTTCGCCGAGCGAACAGGGAAGTGAGTGCGCGGACTGAACCCAGATATCACACATTTTGTGTACCTACTTTTCGCCCATTTTATAGAAAACTACTGGATGGATGTACACCAAATTTACACAAGCATACTTTCGGAACCAAGCCGCCGCTCCTGCCGCAAACTTGGTGAAAATCCATTCAGCGGTTTGGGCTGCCTATAGGCATGAGCAAAATGTTTCCATTGTCTCTATGGAAAAAACAAACATTTTGGGACCCCCTACAACTTTGCCCCTCCCCCCTTGATGAAACCTCACTAAACTTGCCCAATAAATTCAGATAGGCCATATACTTTTTTCCAATATTTGGTGAGGATTCATCCAGAGGAAGCGAAGTTATAAGCTGCCCAAAAAGGGATCTTCCTATGGGTTGAGCAACTTAACCATAACTATAGGGCTGCTACCACAGTCCCTGTAATATAATATAAAATACCTGGCAGAAATATAAATTCTTATGGAATATGTTATGCAAAAAGAGTATGATTGTACGCAATGTAAGGAAAATGTGAAGTTCCTAATGAGCAAACAGTCATCCTGGGAATGTACTTGGCAGTTCAAAAAGGGGCAAAGGGTTTAATTCTCATGAGAGAAGGCTCATATTTCAGTAGCCATCTGGAACTCTGTGGGGATTTCAGATGCAAAAGTCTCCATGCGTTCTTATTAAACGTGAATGCTAAATCAATGAAGCGCTACCTATTTAGCTACGCGAGGGCGTATTAAACATGTATTTCAGTGAGCAGGGGGTGTGAAGCCTCTTGCAGCAATATACAATCAGCCTACGCCTGATGCCGACCCTGCCAGGTAGGCTCCTGGCTATTACTGGTGGGGGTCTAATAAATGGAATGGGCTGTTTCACACAGACATGGAGACCAGGCAGGTGTCACATGTTGGCTCAGCACTGACGTCCTAACCTCAGGCGGTGCCTTGCCACCCACTGAAGCCCGCCCCCACGAGTTTAATTGCCTCCTACTCCCTTGATGTAGCACGCAAACATTTTTGTGTTTGAAATACTCTAATTTGCAAGATCGTGGGGTCCACTTTCAACTCTTTCGGAATGATAATGTAATCTGTACAATCTATACACTCTTGATACATAATAAAATATACATTATTATGCATGTAATCTGTTTTAGCTCTTCAAAACGTGAACGTGTCGTTCTTTTGGAAAGAACATTGAAAGGATCTGCGTTTCACATGCAGTATCCCCTCGTTAAATGCAGTTTACGTGACACTTTGCTGATAGAAACGGCACAGCCCCAACAAGTTCTTTGGAAGACTGCCTTGTAGCAGTCTGCAGGGTCCTTGTGATGACTCTCTGCAGGGCACTGCTCTGTTTACCTTATGCCTCATTTGGCTTCACTCAGTGTACGTTATGGGAAACGTATGCACTCAGAAGGAGCTGAGCAAGAAGCATGAACAAGCGGCAAATGAAAACAGCATGTCCTCTGTTGAGAGGAAATGTAAATGCAAGAATGCTTGTGTTGGTCCACTGTGTTGAGCAATAAGTGAATACCCTGTATACTAGGAAAACCTGTAATTAGAAAAGACTATCTTTAGCATCCTTTAGCTGTGACGTCATAACTGGACAATTATTTTAGAATCGATTACATTATAATCCTCTAGTTTGTATGGAAACGCTGGCCTGGGTTGCCCCAAACATGGCCAGCTATGGGAAGTCCAGAGCTTAATAATTAGGCAAGCGGTGGTTAATGGTATAGTAGTTGCCTTACACCTCTGGTAGTAAGCATCATTACGTGCTCGGCAGTAACCCACCGGTGCTACTGGCGGGTTGCCGCCGGACTTGTAACACTTTTCTGGCGCCTGATATCCGGGTGCCACCGGGAAATCAGGCGCTGGAAAATGCTTTTTCACATTCCTGTGGAGTCCCATAGGACTCCAATGGAGTGGGGAGACGGAAGCATTGGCACAGTTGCTAACGGTGCCGGTGTTTCCATGACAAGTCTGAATACCGGGACCATTGCGCCCGGCAGGACAGACCTGCTGGGCGCAACGGCCCCTGTAGGCAGACTTGTAATGTGGCGGTCCGGAAAGGGTGCTGGTATGTCGCTACCAGCACCCTTGTAATGAGGCCAAGGGTCTCATTGAGGTAAACAGAGTGTGAATTTATGGAAGATAGTTCCAGAGGGTCATGTATGCATTTCTATAATTAGAGGGTGACAATGTGAGTACTACCGATGTTGGAGCACCTCACTGTGGCAAATCAACTTCCGGGGCACCGGTGGTCCAGGGATGAATATCAGTATATAAACCATCAATCAGCCCCACACCTCTAGTACACCATAAGGGATCCAAAGAGATTGGAAACACAGGTCAATTATAAACCTCCTTGTCCAATTTTGGTAACGTGGACGGAACAGCAGGTATATCTCAGCAATGTCGTGATTCGTTGGATGGTTGCAACACAGCGAACATACAATTATTACCCAATGATAAAAGGGACTGTCCAATCAAGGATGTGTAAAAATATCTACTTTATTATTATTACAACAGACAGTTCTAGCACACTACAAAATACAACCCACCCTGTAAAGGAACACGAAGGAAAGGGATGCACTCTGGATACTGACAGGAGGGTAGTCATTGAAGCAATCAGTCTTAACTGTTCAAGGTTATTTGGTTTCAGCACCAAGGGAGCATAGGGTTGTAAATATCACCAGGGGCCTTTCGGAAAAGGACCACGGGGACAGAACCATAATGTACGTGGTGCTTGAGATGTTCTTGATGCTCGGTTCCAGGACGCTTTGCAGCTCCTGCGACAGAGTTCAAGATGGGAGACAGCTGTAGTTAACAAGCGGCAGGTAGTTCGGCAAGCGAGGCTGGACGGACGGCTGTAGGCTGGCCTACACAGCAACTCAGGGTCAAGAATCGTCTCTGTGCTGGTTGAGGACCTGGAACGCTGATCGAGGCGTCTCGGAAGGCTTTAGTGACTGCAGCTTGACTGCAGTCAGTGGCGCAGCCGGTCGCGGTTCGAGAGCTCGACTGCCTCGAAAATGTCCTTAAAGGATGGACACTGGTTGATGCTTGTCTGGCACTCCTCCTAGTTTCTTTGCAGGGCATGTGGTGACCTTGTAGGCAACAGCATTGTCCTTTGTTCAGAGACTCTCTGGCATTTCCCACCTAGGAAGCTTGCTGGGTACCGGTTCTGGAGCTGCCGGACGGGTCCTCTGAGGCCAGTATCTCCCTCTGTTCCTTGGGAGATGTTTAGGGGAGGAATCTTTCTTCCATCTTGGAAATCCTGGCCTTCTTTCACTGGCGGAAGCTGTAAGGTAGAAGGTAGACTGTACCTTCAGCCAGGGTCCAGTGCGGAGTTCTTCTTTCCTGCTTCTGGTGAAGCCTTCAGATGATCTGCTAAGTGAGGGGCTCAGCCCTCTTTCAAAGCCAAATGGGCCCCAGTGATTGGTGCAGGCTATGCCTACCTTAAGGAACCAATCCGGAGACCCCACCAACAATCTTGTGTTATGCGTGAGGTCAGCATACATGTTCTTTGGAACAGGAAAGGTAAGAGGTGACAACATATACTCTTAAGTCCCACCCACCTTCCTTTCTGCTGTAGATCAAAGTGTCTCTCCGGTTAACTAAGCCCTCCGTGGCTCTTGATCAAAGTGGAGGTCTCCCTTGAAGTTTGTGGTGAGAACACACTTCTGTCTCCCCCAAATCACATACTTTGTCCCTCTGAAAGGGAGTTTGCCTACTATAAACAGTTGTCCAAGACATGACCTTCACTGCCCTTCGTACAGAGGGGTGGGAGCTACCTTCAAGGTGACACATTGCATATCAAAGAGGTGTTAGTTCACCTGCCCATTGTTAAGTTCTGTAACCAGGCCTACTTCAATTAATTTGCATCAGTATGTGCCGCCACCACACAGAACTTAGACAATAGAACAGGGCGGTTCCATGGAGCCTTTGATATTTCAATTAGGCTGCCCATGGCCGGAGGAAGGTGTTGCCTTCCCCCTTCTTGAGATGCTTCTGATGTACCTGTGGCTGTCACATTCCAGCTGAACATGACAAGGGAGGACAGCGTCTGTAGGCTGTGTCGTCCCGGAGTACATGTGGCTATTTATTTATTTATTTATTTATTTGCATTTTTAAAGTGCTCAGCTGCCCTAGGGCATTGTGGCGCTGTTACAAGAAGGTTTGCTTGGCATGGTGAAAATAACGACAAAACAGAAATGGAGACATGGTTACAGGCATGGCTACAGTTCCGAGATTACATGGGAACAGTGAGCATGGTACAGTTGTAATATTCAGATATTGTTGCATGCAGTAGTATTATAAGAGAGATTCACTTGCGTTTCATGTGGGGAGAAGGGAAAATGTGTGCAGAATGGCATCGCACATTTTCAGAGTTTGATTTCCCATCATTCATTTTTTTTTCTCGAAAAATCAAAAAAGCCCAGGCGAGCGAACAATTCCCGTGCAGATGGTCAAATTCCTCACATGCCCCCCAGCATCAACATGTGAACCACCACCCTACTGAGGGTCTGGTTCATCATCAAGGTGACAGTACCGGCTGAGGCCATCTGCATATCCATGCTGGGAGCATGGCTTGTGCTGGATGTCCATATAATCCCTGTAGGGATATGGCCCAACACAAAAGCTTAGGGTTCTCGCCTTGCATGGCCATTGACCATCGCAGAGGCCGTGGTCCGCTTGGATCGTAAGGTGAGACCCAAAAATGTAGGGGTTCAGCCTTCTTTACGGCCCGCACGACTGCATACATGACAGCCCAGTTCCTTTCCCTGTTTGTCAACCGCCTGATAACTAATGTAGGTGACAGCTTGCTCTACGCTCTCAGAGTACAGCTGCACTAACACTGCCCCAATCCCAAAATCACAGGCATCTGTCTGGATGATGAATTCCTGACCATAATCTGGCACTTTCAGAACTGGGGCCCTGCACAATCCATCCTTAAAATCCTGAACAGAGGTTTGACAGGCGGGGGTCCAAGTTACCTTGTTCGGCATCTTCTTGGAAGTTACATCATTCAGGGGCATTGCAATGGTCCCATACCCCCTGATGAGCGTCCGGTTTTACCCCCTGAGACCTAGAAAGGCTCTCACCAGCGTCTGTGTGGTGTGGATGTCCCAATCCTTGACAGCCTGTAGCTTTGCTTTGAGAGGTTGTTTCTTACCTCCAGCGACCAGCTGGCTTAGGTAAGTGACAGTACCCTGCGCAATCTGGCACTTCATGGCCTTTATAGTCAGACCTGCATTCTGCAGCACCTGAAGTACTTGTTTTAGGTGGGATAAGTGATCCTCCCAGGTGTGGCTGAAGACAGCAATGTCATCTAAATAGGCGACACTGATTTTTTCCAGACCCAACAAAGCCTGGTTAACCATCCGCTGAAAAGTGGCAGGGGCATTCTTCAAACTGAGGGGCATCATAGTGAACTGATAATGTTCTTCCGGGGTTGAGAATGCTGACCTCTCTCTCGCTCCACCTGTCAAGCCGGCCTGCCAATACCCCGCTGTGAGGTCAAAGGTACTCATGTACTTGCAGCACCAAGCTTGTCAATTAGCTCATCTGCCAGAGGAATGGGGTGAGCATCTGTCTTCATGACAGAATTGAGCCCCCTGCAGTCCACACAAAAGCTAACTTCAGTCTTCCCACCACTGGCCTTATTAGGGACCACTACCACAGGGCAAGCCTAGGGGCTGTGGGATGGCTCTATCACTCCAAGAGACATCATCTTGGAAACTTCCTCCTTGGTGGTGTCTCTGACCTTATCGGACAACAAGTGAATCCTACTCTTCACCGGCTTACTGTCTCCAGTGACCACATCATGGGTGCACCAATCTGCGTGACCGTGAGTCAGAGAAACAGACAGTCAAACTGTCCCAGTAAACAACGACAGACTGTCAGTTGCTGTTCTGACAGGTCTGTTGCAAGGTTGACACCTTCAACTGACCCTTCTGTGGTTTCAGTGTGCAAGAGGTCTGGGAGGGCATCGGTCTCCTCCTCAGTCTCTCCATCTGTCACTAATGCCATGACCAAGTCATCCTGTCTATAATGGGTTTTTAGCCGGTTGACGTGAAAGACCCTGCACATCTGTTTAGGTCCTTTCATGTCAATGAGATAATTCACCTCACTGACCTGTTACAACACACAGTAAGACCCAGTCCACTTGCCCTGAAGGGCACTGGGTTTGACAGGCTGCATAATCCACATCCACTGGCCTGGAGAATAGACTGTCACTGTGGCCTTCTGGTCGTGCCAGTGCTTCATCAGCTCCTAACTAGCCTTTAGGTTCTTTGTCGACTGTTCCATGTACTTTGCCATTCTAGATCGAAGGCTGAGTACATAGTCCACCACATGTAGGGGATGAGGGTTTGCTCTCCCATCCCTCTTTCACTAGACTGAGGGGACCTTGTACAGGGTGTCCAAACAGAGGCTCAAAGGGCTAAACCCTACTCCATTCTGTGGCACCTCCCTGTAGACAAACAGAAGGCATGGCAGGAGAATATCCCATTTTCTCCTCAAGTGCTCTTCCAAGCCACCTATCATGCCTTTCAGGTTCTTGTTAAACCGCTCAACAAGCCCACTGGTTTGTGGATGGAAGGATGTAGAGAACCGGTAGGTGACTCCACACTTTTCCCACATAGCCTTCATATACGCTGATATGAAGTTTGATCCCCGGTCAGAAACAACTTCCTTGGGGAATCCAACATGGGAGAATATCCCAATCAGGGTCTTCGCAATCACTGGGGCTTTGATGCTCCTCAGAGGGACAGCCTCAGGGTATCTTGTGGCGTGATCTACCACCACCAGGTATATATGTTCCCTGGGCTGGTGTGAGGATCCAAAGGACCCACAATATCCATGCCTATTCTCCCAAAAGGCTGCCCACCATGAGTAACGGAATTAAGATGGCCTTTGTGGCACCACCTGACTTGCCAGACGCGTGACACGTTGGGCAGGACCAGACAAATTCCTTAACTTTTGTGCCAAACTGCAGCCAGTAAGAATGCACAAACGGTCTGATGTCTCAGTCGCTCCCAAGTGACCCTTTAAAGGAATTTGGTGAGCCAAATCCAAAAGGAACTTTCTGTGGCATTGGGGAATCACCAACCTCCTGGTGCCCTCGCCCTCAGAGTCTTTTGGCTCACTGTACAGGAGTCCATCCTCCCAGTAGACTTTGAGCAGGCCAGGGGCCTCGCCCTTAGCCTGCTCCTCCAACTGCTTCTGCAGACCCACCACAGTGGGACTTTCTTTCTGTGCAGTGAAGAAGTCAGTCTGACCTGGGCCCCCAGTTGGTGAGAACTCATCCAGGTAGGGCATGCCCTTCAGATCCGCGCCCGTCTGGTCCTCCACCTCATGTTCCTGCGCTTCAATAGGGAACCCTGTAGTCACTGAGTCCCCTGCTACCAAAGTAGGGTCCACAGTGGCTACTAGCCCCTCACCCTCAGGAGTAGGCAACTAAGTTGTCTGTGGAACTGTACTAGGGGTCATTTCCATTCCAACAAGCTCTCTGGAAGCACCCCAGGCCCAAAGACTCTGAGAGTGTTCAATCTGGCGATCTCTTTGGCCCTTGATCGGGTAGCCGCTGGACTCTCGGGATCAGGAAGATCATTACCCAACAAACATGGGACAGGGATGTATTTTTTCACCGCTACACAGAGCTGGGTCACTTCACCTTGCCAGCTGGACTCTGCCATCACCAAAGGGCACTTGCTCTTTCCATCAAATCCACTCATGATACAATCAAGCCCATCGTTATATTGGCCTGGCTGTACCCACTGCCGGTGACAGCAGTATTTTTATTTTATTTATTTTTTACATTTGTAGAGTGCACTGCAGCCCATAGACATCGAGGCGCTATTACATGAAGGTGTACGCAGGCAAGATTATGTATACATAGAAAATAAAGGTACTTAGTTACAGAGAGAGAAAACGGAGCGTGGTTACATAGGATGTTCATCTGCCTGCAGAGATCATGGCAGGAAGGTTAGACAAACACCCTGGTTTTTAAGGCTTTGCGGAAGGCTAAGTGAGAGTCAATACCCCTGAGGTGCGTGGGTAGAGCGTTCCAGTGTGAGCTTGCTAGAGCTGGGAAGCTCGAACTGCCCGCACGTACTCTGCAGGTCTTGGGTGTAGAGATCAGGTTGGTGTAGGCAGATCTAGAGGGCCTGGCAGAGGTGGGTCGTGAAATCCTCTGGGCAAGGTAAGGGGGAGCAAGGTCATGGAGGCATTTATGGGTGAGGGAGAGGATTTTAAAGATGATCCTCTGTCTAATGGGCAGCCAGTGGACCTGCCTTCTAAGGTCAGAAATGTGGTCTTTCCTGGAGAAACCTGTGACGGCCCTGAGGGCGTTGTTCTGGGCAAGTTGAAGCTTGGCGATATTTCTGCCAGAGGTTCCACCAAGGAGCGCATTGCAGTAGTCCAACCTGGATCCTATCATGGCCCTGGCAATAGTGAGACCATTTTGAGAGGATATGAAGGGTCTTGCTGCGTAGATGAGTTTGGAGTAGTATGCAGATGAAGAGGCAGTGACGCTAGCCGCGGTGTCTCGGACTGCAGGGGTTTTGTGTCCATTGATATACACATGTTCTAGATAGAGTTAAGTATTATTGAGAACTGGGGTCTCTTCTGGAGACCCGGTACGGCTCCCACTCAGTGTAACCAATCCACATTCGGCCACTCTCTGGCCTACTGGGAAGTCCTCCTCTAAGAGGCCCACACTAATGATGGACTCTTCCACGAGTCCAACATTCACTATGGCTTGCTTGTGGCCATCCTTTCGGCTGCTCTGTTTGTGCCGTCCTCCATTGGATGGCATTGTCTTGGGGTTTGTCTAGGGGGTATTCTTCCGCCCTTGTCTGGTACTGTTGCCTTGTACTGATGTTTTCTGTGACTTCCATTTCCCCCCCCCGTACAATATTTCAAAGGGTACTGGGCGGTTGCAAAGCTCGTAGTTCTCTCACAGGACGTGTGGCATTTGTGTGCCAAGTGTCGGTCCGTCCCCTTTGCGGTGGGCAAGCTCAGGGTAGAGGGGGTGTGCCTGCCTGAGACCTCTGGGTGGGCTGGTGTCCATGTCCTTGATGTCTTTCCTGATGTCTAGCCGTGCTCTCGGTGCACTCGGGTGTCTTTCCTGGGGTGTGGGTTGGCATGCCGAGCTTGTGAGTGGTCCTGTTCTGCACATTCTCTGAAGGTGACCTTCCTGGCCACAGCGCCAGCATGTTCGTCTAAGAGCTCGGTATGGTTGTCTGTGGGTGTTATTCCACCCTCGCCCGTGGCATTGCTCTCTGCTCGGGCTTTCTTGCCAGTGTCTTCTCTGTTTCTTCCTTCTCCAGGGTCGAGTGGGCTCGGAGTGTTGCGATTGCTTTTCCGTGAGGGCCGCGATGGCGTCGCGTTCAATTTTCCTCTCAATGGCGGCTGCCTGTGAGTCAATTCTCTCGTATGTTTTTGCCATATTCAGTATTTTCGCTAGGGGTAGGGGCTTGATGAGAAGGTGTTTCCTGAATGTTGACGAGGTGCACCCTCCTATGATCCTTAGTCTTATAGCTTCTTCATCATTGAAGTTGGCGAAGTCGCAGTCTCCTATCTTCTGCTGGAGACGTATGACGAACTCTCCAATTGATTCGTGTGAACGTTGCCTGTGTTGGTTGAATGCAAGGCGCTCGTAGTCTTTATTGGATCCTACTATGAGTCTGTCGTTTATTGCATCGAGGAGACGTTGGTACGTGGTTTTGTCTGTGGCAGGGATTGTCTTGATGATGTCCTTTACCTCTTTTCCTACTAAATTCCTAAATATGCTGAGTTTGTTTGGCGGGTCTACGTTCCCAATCGCACCCAGAAAGTCCTCAAATTCTTCGACCCATTCCTCCCATCTTGTTCCTTGGTCGTGGTGCGGGATCAAAGCGAATGGGTTGGGCCGTCTCATGACGGTGGCATATGACGTGGGGCCCAGGTCTGCTAGGGCTTGCGCACTTGCTTCGGCGTCTGCTTGCTCTAGGTCGGTCATGGTTGCCAGTGTTTATTTCGGGTATGGATTTGCGGTGCACTTGCATGCGGTCTTTGGCGGCAGATCACTGTGTTTTGGTCCTTTGGTTTGTATGGGTGGTGTTTCTTTTACTTTCGTTGTTGCCGGTCCTGTCTGGTACGGGTCTTCTCTGCTGCTGGTACGCATTAGTTTGGGCAGCTTTCCAATATCTGTCTTCTCTTTGTCTTGTGCGTGTCCTTGTGGTGGTGTTGGCACAGCTGGCGCGAGTGCCACTGCGTCCTTCTGTCTCAGTAGGTGAAGTTGTGGCGGTGGGTGGTCACCATTAATTTTCCATTAGTGCAACGCCCCTGTTCACTATCGCTACCTCCACGTTGCCTTTGCGTTGGTCGGGGCAGCCGGGGTGTTAGCAGGGTGCCGGGTGCCCCTTTGTGGGCTGGTACTGGTTGTGGTGGCTCGGCATTGGGGTCTGCCGCGTCCGGATTCGACGTGGTGGTGCCCCTGTGTATGCTGTAGCTGCTTAGGTGTCATGGGGCACTGTGGTCACTTGTTTAGTGTGCCATGATGCGTCCATTCCTTATAGGTACTTCTGCCTGCTGGTTTGATGGGTATGGCCAGACGTGTTATTCTTTGCCTTTTATTGTTCACATGTTGCAGTTGAGTCGTAGTGTTTGTCCTTTATTCCTGCTGTCACGCATCATGCTCATTCTTATTTCCTTTCCCGTTTTCTAGTGTCACTGGGTAGGAGACACGGGGTCAATGCCGCTGGGCCATACGTTGTGGCTTGTGTTATTTTAGTTTCCAAGGTCACTTGTGGGAGACACGGGGTTTCCTTTGTTTGTTTTAGCTATGTTGTGGCTTGTGTTATTTTAGTTTCCAATGTCACTTGTGGGAGACACGGGGTTTCCTTTGTTTGTTTTAGCTATATATATTTTTTTTATTTTTTTTTGAGTGTCACTGTGTGGGAGATGCGGGGTTTAGTACCTGCAGCCGCTGCGCACTCCTCGCGGCGACTCGCTCTCGCCGTTGGGGCTGCTCCTGGTGGTGGCTCCGCTTCCTGCTGGGGGCCGCTTCCGCGTCATCCTCTGCTGGCCAGCGATCCTCTCTGCTGTCGGCTGCGTCCGGAGGTCTTCTCCGCTGTCGGGATGGGCTCCCGCAGCTCCTCCTTCTGCTGGGCTGCGTCCGGAGGTCTTCTCCGCTGTCGGGGTGGGCTCCCGCAGCTCCTCCTTCTGCTGGGCTGCGTCCGGCGGTCTTCTCCTCTGTCGGGGTGGGCTCCTCTCAGGGCACACGGGCCCACCGCTCTGCTGGGCGCACCGGCCCACCGGGGTTCCAGGGCACACGGGCCCACTGACACTGCAGGGCACACGGGCCCACCGCTCTGCTGGGCGCGCCGGCCCACCGTGGTTCCAGGGCACACGGGCCCTTGCTCAGGGCACACAGGCCCACACGAACTGCTGGGCGCACGGGCCCGCCAACAGGGCACGCAGGCCCCTGCTCAGGGCACGCAGGCCCACACAAACTGCCGGGCACACGGGCCCACTGATACTGCCGGGCACCCGGGCCCACCTGCTACTGCCGGGCACACGGGCCCACCTACAGGGCACACGGGCCCTCTTCAGGGCGCACGGGCCCCCCGCTACTGCCGGGCACACGGGCCCACCTACAGGGCACACGGGCCCTCTTCACTGCAGGCACTCAGGCCCTCCGTTATTGCTGGATGCACAGGCCCCTCTTTTCTGCTGGGCACACGGGCCCTCCATTAATGCTGCAGAGCGTGGGGTCGCATCTGTCTCGTCGCCAGTTGTTATACTGCTGAGCTGGCCATACACGTGCTCTACAGACGGAAAACACGGGAGCCATTCTGCTCTCCAACCTTCCCTTTATTCCTCCGTAACATGACTGCCCTCTCCCTTCCCTTGCCCCTCCCTTTCCTCCCGCTTCCCGCTCCCTCCCATAGTCTCGAGCTCCCCTCTTAAAGGGGCTCTGTCCTTTTTCCCTTGCAACACCTTGCAAGCAGGATCCCCTTTCCCATGGCTCAGCTCCTTACACACAAAACAACCTTTGGGTGGTGAGAACGCAGGTGTCCCAGTGTTAGTGGTGCCTGCGCTTTTCTTTTCGGTGTGCACGGCTGAACTAGAGTTTTCAGATTTCCCTTCGTTCTTTTGGGGACCTGACTTCGAATAGGATTGGGTTGTACCTTTGTCCTTCCCATCCTTGTTTACTTTTTTGTCCGCTGATTTCTCTTCCAGTTTGAGTGTGCTCGCCTGAACCTTTTTCTGGACTCGAGTACTCAAAAACCTGTCGGCAGCCTTTGCAAGCTCCCTAGGGTCTGTGATAGTCTTGTCCACTATATGCTGGTGTAGTTCAACCTCACAATTATTAAATACATGCTTAAACGCAATCAAATTATACATTCCTTTAAATGTGTCAACTTTGTTACCAGCCAGCCACCCGCAGAGATATTTCAACGACAAGTGTGTGAACGCTTCAAATGTCTGCCCACTTTTCTTTCCGAGCGCTCTGAAGCTCTTGAGATACTGTTCTGGAGATTTACAGAACTTCCTCAGGAGGGCCGCATTCATGATCTTATAAACAGGCCTTTCCTCAGGAGCTAACTGAAGAATTGCATCAGTCCCTGGTGTCGGTAAGCAACACATCAGGGCTGCACCCCACAGTATCTCATTCACCTCCTGTAGCTGGAAAGCCAGCTTCAGTGCTTCAAACCAGTCACAAATATCCTACCCCACTTCATAAACTGCACTAAGTCTTTGGGGATGTGCCGTTGGGGCTTATCCTGTGCACTCTGGTTTGAGCCACTACTCTTGCTTTCGCTAGAGGTGAATCTGTTCGCCTCTTTCTGCTCTTCAAGCGGCAGCTTGCGCAGCTCTATGATGACCTTGTCCCGCTGTTTCTGTTCCTCTAGCACTAGTCTTCTCTCCTCAAGCATGAACTTTCCAGCTGCTACCTCATTCACAACCGGAGCAGTTTCTGGGCTACTTAGAGACTGTGCTGAGGCCTGGGACCTGCGGGATGCCACACTAGCCCCTGTCATCACTGACACTCTCGAGTGTTGAGAAACCACACTTGCACCCTGGTGTGATGATTGGCGACAAAAACACTGCTCATGCGGTCGTCCTCGTCATTTTCCCCCTCCAGAAGGTCTTGTCCATTAGGCTACACAGGGCCTAGCCGGTCCCCTGGGGTCTGCTCCCCGATTTCCCTTCATTCTACCCAAGCTTGGAGGCTGGTGAGCAACTCAGGTCTATACCGTAGTAATGTGGGGAAGTCCCCTATCCTGATATAAGATTCTCAGGACATCCTTGGTCATGCCTTTTACAGTCTCCATGTCAAGATCCATGACTATTACTAATACCTAGCAGTGACTAAACGTTTCCTGCAACAGTACGTTTATCGTTGGGCGACTAAGCTGTGTGCAAGGCCCCAACTGATCAGACCGCTTGCCACCAATGTGATGAATCAACTTCCAGTTCACCAGTGGTCCAGGGATGAATATCGGTTTCTAAACCATCAATCAGCCCCGCACCTCTATTACAACAGAAGGGATCCAAACAAATTGGAAACACAAGTCAGTTATAAACCTCCTTGTCCATTTTGGCTTATCTCTGCAAGGTCATGGATCGTTGGTTAGTTGCAACACAGCGAAAACACAATTTTTACCCAATGATAAAAGGGACTATCCAGTTAAGGTTTTATGAAAATATCTACTTTATTATTATTACAACAGACGGTTCTAGCACACTACAAAATAAAGCCCACCCTATAAAAGAACACAGAGGACAGACAGTTTCACTAAGGAAAGGGATGCACTCTGGATACTGACAGGAGGGTAGTCAGTAAAGCAATCAATATTAACTGTTCAAGGTTATTTGGTTTCAGCACCAAGGCAGCAAGGTGCCGTAAATGTCACTAGGGGCCTTCCGAGAAGGACCAGGGGGACCGAACCAGAATGTACCTGGTGCTTGAGATGAGCTTGATGCTTGACAGCGTCAAGTCGGTTCCAGGATGCTTTGCAGATCTGTGACACAGTTCAAGACGGGAGACAGCTGTGGGTATCAGGCAGCAGGCAGTTCGGCAAGTGAGGCTGGACAGGAGGCGCAGGCTGGCCTACACGGCGGCTCGGGGATCATGAATATTTGTCTCTGTGTTGGCAGATCTGGAACGCTGGTCGAGGCGTCTCGGATGGCTTTAGTGACTGCAGCGTGACAACAGGCAGTGGCGCAGCCGTTCACAGTTCGAGAGATCAACTGTGAACAGTCCAAAGCTGAGGAGGGTGTTTGCAGGCTACGGCCTGGTCCTTTGTTCAGAGACTCTCTGGAACTTCCCACCTAGGAAGTTTGCTGGCAGAACCTAGCAGGGCATGCTGTGTGCTGGCTGGGTACCGGTTCTGGAGATGCTGGACGGGTCCTCTGAGTCGGTCTCTCCTTCTGTTCCCTGGGAGATGTTTTGGGGGGGATCTTGCTTCCATCTTGGAAATCCTGGCCTTCCTTCACTAGCAGAAGCTGTAAGGTAGACTGTACCTTCTGCCAGGATCCAATGCTGAGTTCTTCTTTCCTGCTTCAGGTGAAGCCTTCAGATGATCTGCTAAGTGAGGGGCTCAGCCCACTTTTAAAGCCAAATGGGCCGCAGTGATTGGTGCAGGCTAAGCCTACCTCAAGGAACCAATCCACGGTACCCACCAACAATCTTCTGTTATGCGTGAGGTCAGGACCAGAGTACTTTGTAACAGGAAATGTAAGAGATGACAGATGACATGTACTCCTAAATCCCACCCATCTTCCTGTCTGTTGTAGATCAAAGTGTCTCTCTTGTTAACTGAGCCCTCTGTGGCTCTTGATCAAAGCGCAGTTCTCCCTTGAAGTTTGTGGCGAGAACCGACTTTTGGCTGCCTCAAATCACATACTTCATCCCTCTGTAAGAGAGTTTGCATACTGTAGACAGTTGTCCCAGGCATGACCTTCACTGCCTTCATACAGAGGGGAGGGAGCTAGCTTCAAGGTGACACATTGCATATCAAAGAGGGGTTAGTTCTCCTGCCCTTTGTTAAGTTCTGTGACCAGGCCTATTCGCAGGCATGCTTCAATTAATTGTCATCAGTATGCTCTGACACCACACTGACCTTAGACAGTAGAACAGGGTGGATCTATGGAGTCTTTGATATTTTAATTAGGCTGCCCATGGCCGGAGGAAGGTGTCGCCTTCCCCCTTCATGAGATGCTTTTGATGTACCTGTGGATGTCACATTCTAACTGAACATGATAGGGGAGGACAGCGCCTGTAGGCTGTGTCCTCCCGGAGAACACGTGAGCTGTGTCCTCCTGGAGTACACATGACTATGCGTTTTGTGCATTGAGTAGGGTAAATGTGTGCGTAAGGGCCTCACACATTTTCAGAGGTTAATCTGCCATCATTCATTTTTATTTTCAAAAATCAAAAAAGGCCAGGCGAGCGCACACTCCCTGTGCGCATGGTGGAATTCCTTACACTCCTCATGAATTTGGTATATCATGGGTCGACAGATTCTGGAAGAGTGTGTGTGTGTGTGTGTGTGCGTGCGTGTGTGCATGCGTGTGTGCGTGTGTGTGTGTGTGATGTGTAGAATGCGGAGTGCAAGTACATCACCTGTGAGGTAGAGGGATTCTGTAGGAGTTAATTGCCAGGGAGAGTTGTTTGTTTATTTTTTATTTTATTTTAGCATTTACAGCAGCGCACAAAACCCTCAGGTATCTACGCACTAGTTACAGTAAGTGGAAGAGACATAAGCATAACAGACAACATTGGTAAGGGTGCACAATCTGGAAAAGCCACGCCTCATGGAACAGGGGGCTACATCAGGTGTACAGGTAGGCGTAACAGTCAAAATTGGTAGAGGTGCACAATCTGGAAAAGCCATGCCTCATGGTATGGGGGCTACATCAGGTTTACAGGTACGCATGACAGACAAAATTGGTTAGGGTGCACAATCTAGAAGAGCCACGCCTCGTGGTATGCGGGGGCTACGTCAGGTGTACAGGTAAGCATAACAGACAAAATTGGAGAGAGTACCCAATCTGGAAAAGCCACGCCTCATGGCACGGGGGGGCTACATCAGGTGTAAGTATGATGCAGGCAGGTAAGATTGCAAGTACAGCACAGAGCTGAAAAATGTAAATCCAGTAGGTACAGGTAGGATAAATACAGCACAGTGCAGTGCTGGGAAATGTCAATAAAATGTGGCACAGTTGCAAATCGAAGGCACACTCCAAGTTTACAGTAGTAGTATGTGTGAGATGTATAAACAGCATACACATTTTCATACAGTCATAGGCACAGTACAAGATCACGCATGAGGTGTTTAAACAGCATAATCTGACGATACAGCCACAAGTAAATGCTTCTTCCTCCTGCGAACGGCAAAGAGGATCTTACCGTTCCTATCATTCGCCAACAAAACAACCACCATCATCGCCCTCGTCATGTCCAGAGTAGACTACACCAACAGCCTATACTTAGGCATGCCTGAACGACTCTTAAAAAAACTATAACACATACAGAATGCGGCAGCCAGAATGCTTCTGAAAGTACCCCGAAGAGAACACACCACACCAGCGCTGAAAACACTACATTGGCTACCAATAAAACAACAAATAAAATTCAAATCAATGTGCATTACGCATAGAGCAATACACAACCAAGGTGCTGAGTTCCTGAGAGACAAACTGCGTCTACATCAACCAACAAGAACGCTCAGATCAAGCATTGACATCCGCCTGGAGCCAAAACCCTACAACAAATGAAAACTTGGAGGATCCTCCTTCTCCCACCAAGCACCAAAAACCTGGAACAACCTCCCAAAGTACATCCGTAACACAAGAAACCACCTACTATTCAGGAAACTACTCAAAACTTGGCTCTTCACATCATAACTAGAAGCCCAGCCACAGGGGCACACACACAACTAAAACATTGATGAACGAAGAGACAGACCCTGATCCACACCAAGCAATCAATGGAAAAACCTTAAGGAGAATATTCCATGACATACCAAACGACTAACCGGGAGACAGCCGTAATAAGGCCAAAGACCGACTACATAGCAAGAAAAGGACAGAAATACCCAGACGACTCATCAATAGGACCATGACCCCATACTATAAATACCCACAAGAGACCTAATCACAGCAGATAGCAAGGGAACAGGAAACCCTATACCATTAGCGCCAATCCAGAGGGTGGAAACAGAATAAGCACCCACACTACACAATGTCCACCAAGATACAGCGGGAAGCACAATGCGCCATCACACAGTAACTACAACTAAACAATAGGCCAAGGAAGTCACCCCACGGAAACCAAAGAACCAACTAAAGACAGTCATGACAGAAGGAAACCAACGACTGAATACACAGGCTGACTTAGACAGATACACTAAGACGCCCCCTCAAGAGCACTCCGACCCTGAACCACTCAAAGCATCAACCGACCAGGGCCACATTAGACAACAAGAGAAGAGATAGTACCAACCCAGTTCCACAACCCAAATAAAGGTTCAGACACACCTTTCGCTCCATGGTAGGAGATGGTAAGCACTCCATACAATACTCACTACGATAAAGCTGGATCAGCACCAACACAGCCAAACAGCCCATAAGGAACCAGCAACAACCCCACCCATAGGGATACAGCCCGAATGGGACCAGAAGTACCTGACATCAAACCTGGCATCGGGATGCAGACCCCATTAACCCAACCCTCGACTTTCTGCATACTTAACCAACACAAAAGTCACACAACCATTTCTCTTCCAGCAATCCGCACGCACTTTACCACACCACAGCAAAAACACATAAACAGCATCCACAGCACACAAGGTCTCGCCGGATCCGATACTTGCACCAAAGCCCAGCACTCGCTGTAAACCGATCTGAAGCTGCCAACAGCACACCACTTCTCCCACTCTCCTGCTCCCCTCCTCCCGACTAACCCTACCCGCCTCCTTTCTGTTTACAGAACCGCCAGAGTGCCTGAGGGCCAATTCCGTTGGTGCGGTGCGCTATATAAATACCTTTAAAATAACATAACATAACATATCATAAATATGGGCGCCAAAACAAAGTCACATTCCATGTTTATCGCAGAAGTATGCATGTGATGTTTGAGCAGCATACAAGTAGGCGCAGGGTCATAGGCGCCCTACCACATTCACAATAGGGCATGGTAGACATGGTTTGAGTGCAATCGCAGCTACAACATGATGCTTTTGTAGATTTCTGTGCAGTGACCGGTGTTCCTGATGACTGAGGGCTGTAACTGATTCGCTTCAAGCTAATAAAGAAGCGTTGATGTAAGCTGATTGTATCCGGCATCTTCATTACACTAGCAATGACTTTGCCCCTCCCTCGCTGCAGCACCCGGTGTCTGCCAGCAAGATGCAGTGTCCAGATGGTGTTGTGCACTTAGCAGTGCCTGTGTTGTGCGGACACTGCACCACTGAGCCGCCAGCGGGGGTATGGTTAACTGATGTGAGGTGGCTTTTTGATGTCACTGATAAATGTGGGTAAAGGAGACTGGCGCGGAGGCACATTGGTGCCTACCAATGTAGACCGCGTCCTCTTGAGTGATGTGCATGTTGGTTTCCGTAGTGTATGCAGAAGAAGGTGCAGAAGAAGAACTACCCCGTCAAAAGCAAACGTGGAAACTTTAATACCACCAGACATAAAGCTGGGGGGGGCGGTATAGCATGGACAAGACTGAGCTGTGACTTGGAGTTTCAGGTGGGAAGGCAGGGGGAAACAAATATGTAACTAAGAAAGAAGCAACGTTGTTGGGATGCACGAGCAGAAGAAGTTGTTTATATGTATATATATTTAGATAGAAAACACATGTCATCAGGTTCTCCATGTGGGTCTGAACAGTAGCACGTGAGATGAGCATAGCTATGGAACAGTGTTTGCACAAACTGTGGGAAGAGTTAAAGGGATGAGGCATCAAATTGTTTTGAAGGAGGGTAGTATTCCTGTTGCATCAACATTACGCCTTATTCCCTTGGTTTTGCTAGAAGGGGTGAAGGAAGAATTGGATACATTGTGGAATATGGAAATAATATAAAGGGCGAACAGTGTAGGGTGGTTGTCACCTTTGGTTATTGTAAAAAAACAGAGTGGTGAGTTTAGTCTTTGTGTACTGTGAGGGGTCAGTAATGCAAGGTGGACAAAATTCCTTACTGTTCCTACTCTGCTGAGAAATTCCCTGCCTAACCAAAAGTTAAGGGAATACACTCTAACGCAGGATAACTGGCCCTCACACTAAACAACCAATACATAAAGAAAGGATATGGCAATTCAAAATGATGTGAACAATATTCACAGTTCCTGAATGACCTTCTAATGTCCTGGGTAATTTTATTTCCCCAGGATTCAAAGTCACTTTTGCAAATGTTCAACCAAAGAAAGAAATGTCTTAAATCAGTTCTTGATGTTTCAAAGTCAAAGTCAAAGTACATTACCCAAAGTTCCACTGTTAACAAATCTCTTTTGGGTGAAATATTCCATTTCTGCTTCCATCAAAATAGCCCAGTGGTAATTCTGGCCACGATGCTTGTACGCCTCTTTAAGAAGATTTGCCACAGTTCAAAAGGCAATGCAATATCCACACCGCCAATGATACACAGTTCTTGGTTAACAGTTAGGATTCACAATGGTATGTTTGTCAGGATGAACTCTTATTGCTGCTACTTCCACTTTAACTACTACAATTCTACTTGCTTCACTTTGTTCCACAGTTTTGCACTCTGTTTGGACAACTGCGATGGTGCATCTACTGACAACCACCCATACAACCACAGCTTCAATTTGTTGACTACTACCACAGCTTCAATGAATTGGGCTTTTAGACAGGTTTTGACAAGGTATAGTGCAATGCACGTCAAACTCTTCAGGTAGGCAAGGCACTCTTCCTCTGAATAATTTTCTTCAAAGGGGCAGCCTCTTTGCCTCTTTTGTCTAGCTGCCACAATAACAACCTGGGTTTGCCTTTAAGACTCACTTATCTCTGGCTTACTGTGAGGGATTAAACCCTCCGCACAGAAAGAGTGCACTTGCCTGGGCTTTTTTGTGTGTTTAAAAGAATGAATGACGGGAGAACAGCCTCCAAAAATATGTGGGGCATTCCCACACATATTTTCCATGCTCACCGCACAGCAGAAAAATAGTCTTGTACTCTGGGAGGACGCAGCTTACCAGCGCCGCCCTCCCCTGTCATGTGTTGCTGACACTTGATAGCCGTGGGTACATCAAAAGCCTTTGGCCGTGGGCAGCCTGGTTAGAATTTCAAGGCCTCATGGATTTGTATCTCCATTGTCAAACATTGATGGTGGCAGCGAATACTGCAGAATGTTAATTAGCAGGCCTCAGGGAAAGCCTGGGTGCAGGATGTGACAATGGAGACCAGATGCCAACACCCCTTTGTAATGCAATGTGTCAACTTGGTACTAAAACCCCTCCTTGATATGAAAGGGGATTTAATGTCCTGTCTGAACCACTCCTTTCAGAGCAGGGAAGTATGTAAATTGTGCCTGCAACCACCTACTTCAAAGGAGGCCCATGTTGTGTCAAGTGCCGCATAGGGCTCAGTTAATTAGGGAGAGACTTTGATATACAGCAAACAGGAAGATGGGTGGGACTTAGGAGTATATGTTGTCAACCTTCCCCTGTCTGTTGCCAAGTGCCCTGGTTCTGACCTGAAGATTGTTGGTGGAGACCCAGGATTGGCTCACTTAAGTTAGGCTTGGCCTACACCAATCCCTGGGCCCCATTTGACTTTAAAAGAGGGCTTAGCCCCTCACTGATCAGATCATCTGAAGTTTTTGCAGGGAGTAAGAATAAGGACTCATTTGGACCTGAGCTGAAGGAACAGTCTACCGTACATCTTCCGCCAGTGAAGGAAGGCCAGGAGTTCCAAGAGGGAAGCAAGATCCCTCCCCTAAATATCTCCCAGGGAACAGAGGGAGATACTAAATTCAGAGGACCTGTCCAGCAGTGCCAGAACTGGTACCCAGCCAGCACACAGCAGGCTAGGTTCTGACAGTGCAGGTGGGAAGTGCCAGAGAGCCTCTGGACCAAGGACAAGGTCATTGCCTGGTAACACCCTCCTGAGCTTTGGGCTGTCTACCCTGAAAGGACATGAGCCCTGCGAAGAAGCTAGGAGGAGTGCCACACAAGAATCATCCACTGTCCATCTTTGTAAAGACAATTTTGGAGCAGTCGTGTTCTCAAACCGCATCCGGCTGCACCGCTGACTGTTGTCACGCCGCAGTCACCACAGCTGTCCGAGACGCCTCAACCAGCATTCCAGATTCGCCAACCGGCACAAAGACAACGAGTCTTGGCCCTGCGCCACCACACCAGACAGCCTTCAGACGTCTGTCCAGCCTTGCTTGCCGAACTGCCTGCCACCTGGTACCTGCAGCTGTCTCCCATCACTAACTCTGTATCACGGGCTGCAAAGCATCCCGGGACCACATTGACACTGTCGAGCACCAAGAACCTCTTCAGCACCAGGTACATTGTGGTTCTGCCCCCCGGGTGTTTCTCTGAGGGCCCCTAGAGACCGTTACAACCCTTTGCTCTTTTACTGTTGAAAGCAAATGACCTTGAACAGTAAGACTGATTTCTTTACCAACTACCCTCCTGTCAGTATCCAGAGTGCATCCCTTTCCTTTGTGAAACTTTCTGTCCTCTGTGTTCCCTTACAGTGTGGGTTGTAATTGTAGTGTGCTAGAACTGTCTGTTGTAGTAACAATAAAGTAGATCTTTTTATACAACCTTGACTGGACAGTCCCTTTTATCATTGGGTAAAAATTGTATTTTCGCTGTGTTGCAACTAACCAACGATCCACAACCTTGGGAGATAGGCCTGCCGCTCCGTCCAAGTTACCAAAATTGGACAAGGAGTTCTGATAAATCACTTGTATTCCAATCTGTTCAGATCCCACTGGTGTACTAGAGGTGTGGGGTTGATTGATGGTTTAAAAACCGATATTCATCCCTGGACCACTGGTGCCCCAGAAGTTGATTTGTCACACTAACACAGTCTTGGGCACTACAGTTTGAGTCTACTTCAAAATAGTCTCTACGAGTAGCCAGTTCTCCTTCCCCAGCTTTACCTGCACTTTCTGCCAGCAATCAGCCTAATCAATCACCCCAAAGCCTTGGTGCCGCTCTCTTATCTTCAGGTAATGTTTGTAGACTGGTGTTTTAGGGCAATTAATTGTTAGTAACTTCATAGTACATCTGGATTGTTCTTTAACGTTGAGAAAGGTTGGTTTCACTGTTAGTATGGGGCGCCTCTTGCCATAAGCAATGCTTGTTCTCTTCTTCAACGGTTTATACATATCAGCTTCTTTTAAATTAAAGATATTTCACATTCAAGTATAGTATAGGATTCAGTCTTTCTGTTGGAAACACAATTAGGCACATGTGACCTCTTCTTGATATAGATTTCCAAGGTTTAAAGATTGGTATAAAATTGTATTCCTGGATGAAAGTGAAGAATGGAGCTCCACCTTGTCTTTAGGAATCATAATTAGGCATACGCAACCACCCTTTGATGTACTTCTCACGGGTTAAAAGTTTCCACAATTGTATTGTCAATGTTAAGTATTCAGCAATGGTCTTTGCAGCGTTCACTCCCTTAATTGGAGACACGCAACCACTCCTTTAGGTATAAACAGTCTCCTTAACAACTGAACAGTGGATTTTAGTAGCGTGAGCTTTATACGCGAGTAAAAGGAACTTCCAGCTTACACATGAGTGCTACATTTCCATTGTGCTGACATTTTAGATTCAACAAACAAGTTTTACACGCTTTAATTCTTACGCAAGTTATCACAGAGCTGGATACTGTTGCCGGTAATGCTCGTACAAGGTTTTATAAAAAGCTGTGCTTCACTCATCGGCTTCTTTGAAACTTGTTCTGCGGGTTCGACTGCTGCTGCTTGAAGCTTTGTTAGGACCCACACCCTTCCTCTGTGAAGGTGTCTCTGGTCCGGCAACACGTTTCTGGAGCCCCTCTCGCTACTAAGAAACACGGTTTGCAAATTGCTCCTCGCCTCTGTCTCCAGCACAGTCTCTTCATGGCAACCATAGCAACCAGGCTCACATTGGAAAATCCAGCTTTCCTGCACGTCTTCAGCTGCACAGCCTCTGCACTTCAGAGTTTGTAGGGACAGGACTCTCTCATAACACGCAGATGAAATCTGCTGTTTCCACGTTCCAGCCTCCCTCTTGTTCTCCCACTTCTGCTTGGTTTGCCAGCATCATGCCTTCTTCTTTCTGATACTACTGCTATGGCTCGCACTCTATTCACAGTTCAAGCTCATTCCACTGCCTCCTCCTATTGCCTGCAGCTGAGAGGGTCTTTTATGCTGCCCGGGTTCCTTCGGGTTCCTTCAGATATGGGCTGGCTCAATTGCCTGACTACTGCAATGATGGTTAGGCTTAATTGCCTGACTACTGCTACAACTGCATGCCTCTTCAGCCCTCTTCCTCGTCTCAGTATTTTTGGTAATCTGGGGCTTGTAGTCCCTTTCTGCAAGTTATTTCTTTTGACAATTAAGTTACATTTAAGGGTAGATTTATTTTCCCTAAACTCATTAAGAGATGGACTATGAGAATTAACTATTACAAAGGAAGGTCATTTATTGAAGACAACATTTCCATATTCCTTTACATTATCCCCTTGGGAGTGAGGGAGGTGTTTCGTTTGGGATACCCAAAGAGATCTTTACTTCGGTAAAGCTTGCTCAGATTTTACAATAGTTGTGTCCATACCATGAAATTTAAAATGAGGGTCAAGGACATTAAAATGACAATAAGCCATTACCTTTTTTGGTACCATGGGAAGATTCTTCCTTCCAGAGAAAACATACTATGCCTCATCTCACAGAATCTCGTCCCCACCCTGGGCCCTGTCTCCTTCCAGGTGATCCTACCAGGGTACACCACCTCCAGTGTTAGGATCAGAAAGCGTCTACCTTCCCCTGGCCACCTTTAGGCAGGGTTTCAGTGAGGGATCCGTAGGATTCTTCACAGTAGACCTTAGACAATTTAGGAAATGTGTTTTGGTTGAGAGGCATCCTTTGCCGAATATGTCTGATATGTTATTGATGATTGAAAAAGGAAAGATCTTCACAAAATTGGACCTAGCTTTGGCTTATGATCAGGTGGAGATGGAAAAGCAATCATGAAAACAAACTGCTTCTGTATCTCATGAAGGTATACATCAGTTTTGCAGGATGTCGTTTGGTTTAGTTTCCACGTCTTCTGTTTTTCAGAAAGTTATGTAGAAATTGTTTAATGGGGAAAAAGGTGTTCATTGTTTCCAGGACATTTTGATTTTTTGAGAGACCTTGGAGGAGCATGCCAGATTACTAGGAAGTGTTTTGGATACATTGGAGGAGAGAGGATTGACGCTGAGGAAGAAAAAAATTGTTTTTCATAAGGAATCAGTGGAATACTTAGGGCACGAGATAACCAAGGATAGTATTTGTAAGACTGAGTCCCCTCAAACAAAAGGGGAATTGTGTTAATTTTTAGGAATTTAAAGAGTTTTACAAAAAGTTTGTAAAAAATGTTGCAGAAATGAGGAAGTTATTAAGGAAAGGTGAAGAATTTGTACGGAGTAGCAAATGTGAAAGGGAATTTCTCGCGATAAAGAAGGAGATTGATATGGCAAAGGTTTTAGAATAGGGATACAGCCCGAATGGGACCAGAAGTACCTGACATCAAACCTGGCATCGGGATGCAGACCCCATTAACCCAACCCTCGACTTTCTGCATACTTAACCAACACAAAAGTCACACAACCATTTCTCTTCCAGCAATCCGCACGCACTTTACCACACCACAGCAAAAACACATAAACAGCATCCACAGCACACAAGGTCTCGCCGGATCCGATACTTGCACCAAAGCCCAGCACTCGCTGTAAACCGATCTGAAGCTGCCAACAGCACACCACTTCTCCCACTCTCCTGCTCCCCTCCTCCCGACTAACCCTACCCGCCTCCTTTCTGTTTACAGAACCGCCAGAGTGCCTGAGGGCCAATTCCGTTGGTGCGGTGCGCTATATAAATACCTTTAAAATAACATAACATAACATATCATAAATATGGGCGCCAAAACAAAGTCACATTCCATGTTTATCGCAGAAGTATGCATGTGATGTTTGAGCAGCATACAAGTAGGCGCAGGGTCATAGGCGCCCTACCACATTCACAATAGGGCATGGTAGACATGGTTTGAGTGCAATCGCAGCTACAACATGATGCTTTTGTAGATTTCTGTGCAGTGACCGGTGTTCCTGATGACTGAGGGCTGTAACTGATTCGCTTCAAGCTAATAAAGAAGCGTTGATGTAAGCTGATTGTATCCGGCATCTTCATTACACTAGCAATGACTTTGCCCCTCCCTCGCTGCAGCACCCGGTGTCTGCCAGCAAGATGCAGTGTCCAGATGGTGTTGTGCACTTAGCAGTGCCTGTGTTGTGCGGACACTGCACCACTGAGCCGCCAGCGGGGGTATGGTTAACTGATGTGAGGTGGCTTTTTGATGTCACTGATAAATGTGGGTAAAGGAGACTGGCGCGGAGGCACATTGGTGCCTACCAATGTAGACCGCGTCCTCTTGAGTGATGTGCATGTTGGTTTCCGTAGTGTATGCAGAAGAAGGTGCAGAAGAAGAACTACCCCGTCAAAAGCAAACGTGGAAACTTTAATACCACCAGACATAAAGCTGGGGGGGGCGGTATAGCATGGACAAGACTGAGCTGTGACTTGGAGTTTCAGGTGGGAAGGCAGGGGGAAACAAATATGTAACTAAGAAAGAAGCAACGTTGTTGGGATGCACGAGCAGAAGAAGTTGTTTATATGTATATATATTTAGATAGAAAACACATGTCATCAGGTTCTCCATGTGGGTCTGAACAGTAGCACGTGAGATGAGCATAGCTATGGAACAGTGTTTGCACAAACTGTGGGAAGAGTTAAAGGGATGAGGCATCAAATTGTTTTGAAGGAGGGTAGTATTCCTGTTGCATCAACATTACGCCTTATTCCCTTGGTTTTGCTAGAAGGGGTGAAGGAAGAATTGGATACATTGTGGAATATGGAAATAATATAAAGGGCGAACAGTGTAGGGTGGTTGTCACCTTTGGTTATTGTAAAAAAACAGAGTGGTGAGTTTAGTCTTTGTGTACTGTGAGGGGTCAGTAATGCAAGGTGGACAAAATTCCTTACTGTTCCTACTCTGCTGAGAAATTCCCTGCCTAACCAAAAGTTAAGGGAATACACTCTAACGCAGGATAACTGGCCCTCACACTAAACAACCAATACATAAAGAAAGGATATGGCAATTCAAAATGATGTGAACAATATTCACAGTTCCTGAATGACCTTCTAATGTCCTGGGTAATTTTATTTCCCCAGGATTCAAAGTCACTTTTGCAAATGTTCAACCAAAGAAAGAAATGTCTTAAATCAGTTCTTGATGTTTCAAAGTCAAAGTCAAAGTACATTACCCAAAGTTCCACTGTTAACAAATCTCTTTTGGGTGAAATATTCCATTTCTGCTTCCATCAAAATAGCCCAGTGGTAATTCTGGCCACGATGCTTGTACGCCTCTTTAAGAAGATTTGCCACAGTTCAAAAGGCAATGCAATATCCACACCGCCAATGATACACAGTTCTTGGTTAACAGTTAGGATTCACAATGGTATGTTTGTCAGGATGAACTCTTATTGCTGCTACTTCCACTTTAACTACTACAATTCTACTTGCTTCACTTTGTTCCACAGTTTTGCACTCTGTTTGGACAACTGCGATGGTGCATCTACTGACAACCACCCATACAACCACAGCTTCAATTTGTTGACTACTACCACAGCTTCAATGAATTGGGCTTTTAGACAGGTTTTGACAAGGTATAGTGCAATGCACGTCAAACTCTTCAGGTAGGCAAGGCACTCTTCCTCTGAATAATTTTCTTCAAAGGGGCAGCCTCTTTGCCTCTTTTGTCTAGCTGCCACAATAACAACCTGGGTTTGCCTTTAAGACTCACTTATCTCTGGCTTACTGTGAGGGATTAAACCCTCCGCACAGAAAGAGTGCACTTGCCTGGGCTTTTTTGTGTGTTTAAAAGAATGAATGACGGGAGAACAGCCTCCAAAAATATGTGGGGCATTCCCACACATATTTTCCATGCTCACCGCACAGCAGAAAAATAGTCTTGTACTCTGGGAGGACGCAGCTTACCAGCGCCGCCCTCCCCTGTCATGTGTTGCTGACACTTGATAGCCGTGGGTACATCAAAAGCCTTTGGCCGTGGGCAGCCTGGTTAGAATTTCAAGGCCTCATGGATTTGTATCTCCATTGTCAAACATTGATGGTGGCAGCGAATACTGCAGAATGTTAATTAGCAGGCCTCAGGGAAAGCCTGGGTGCAGGATGTGACAATGGAGACCAGATGCCAACACCCCTTTGTAATGCAATGTGTCAACTTGGTACTAAAACCCCTCCTTGATATGAAAGGGGATTTAATGTCCTGTCTGAACCACTCCTTTCAGAGCAGGGAAGTATGTAAATTGTGCCTGCAACCACCTACTTCAAAGGAGGCCCATGTTGTGTCAAGTGCCGCATAGGGCTCAGTTAATTAGGGAGAGACTTTGATATACAGCAAACAGGAAGATGGGTGGGACTTAGGAGTATATGTTGTCAACCTTCCCCTGTCTGTTGCCAAGTGCCCTGGTTCTGACCTGAAGATTGTTGGTGGAGACCCAGGATTGGCTCACTTAAGTTAGGCTTGGCCTACACCAATCCCTGGGCCCCATTTGACTTTAAAAGAGGGCTTAGCCCCTCACTGATCAGATCATCTGAAGTTTTTGCAGGGAGTAAGAATAAGGACTCATTTGGACCTGAGCTGAAGGAACAGTCTACCGTACATCTTCCGCCAGTGAAGGAAGGCCAGGAGTTCCAAGAGGGAAGCAAGATCCCTCCCCTAAATATCTCCCAGGGAACAGAGGGAGATACTAAATTCAGAGGACCTGTCCAGCAGTGCCAGAACTGGTACCCAGCCAGCACACAGCAGGCTAGGTTCTGACAGTGCAGGTGGGAAGTGCCAGAGAGCCTCTGGACCAAGGACAAGGTCATTGCCTGGTAACACCCTCCTGAGCTTTGGGCTGTCTACCCTGAAAGGACATGAGCCCTGCGAAGAAGCTAGGAGGAGTGCCACACAAGAATCATCCACTGTCCATCTTTGTAAAGACAATTTTGGAGCAGTCGTGTTCTCAAACCGCATCCGGCTGCACCGCTGACTGTTGTCACGCCGCAGTCACCACAGCTGTCCGAGACGCCTCAACCAGCATTCCAGATTCGCCAACCGGCACAAAGACAACGAGTCTTGGCCCTGCGCCACCACACCAGACAGCCTTCAGACGTCTGTCCAGCCTTGCTTGCCGAACTGCCTGCCACCTGGTACCTGCAGCTGTCTCCCATCACTAACTCTGTATCACGGGCTGCAAAGCATCCCGGGACCACATTGACACTGTCGAGCACCAAGAACCTCTTCAGCACCAGGTACATTGTGGTTCTGCCCCCCGGGTGTTTCTCTGAGGGCCCCTAGAGACCGTTACAACCCTTTGCTCTTTTACTGTTGAAAGCAAATGACCTTGAACAGTAAGACTGATTTCTTTACCAACTACCCTCCTGTCAGTATCCAGAGTGCATCCCTTTCCTTTGTGAAACTTTCTGTCCTCTGTGTTCCCTTACAGTGTGGGTTGTAATTGTAGTGTGCTAGAACTGTCTGTTGTAGTAACAATAAAGTAGATCTTTTTATACAACCTTGACTGGACAGTCCCTTTTATCATTGGGTAAAAATTGTATTTTCGCTGTGTTGCAACTAACCAACGATCCACAACCTTGGGAGATAGGCCTGCCGCTCCGTCCAAGTTACCAAAATTGGACAAGGAGTTCTGATAAATCACTTGTATTCCAATCTGTTCAGATCCCACTGGTGTACTAGAGGTGTGGGGTTGATTGATGGTTTAAAAACCGATATTCATCCCTGGACCACTGGTGCCCCAGAAGTTGATTTGTCACACTAACACAGTCTTGGGCACTACAGTTTGAGTCTACTTCAAAATAGTCTCTACGAGTAGCCAGTTCTCCTTCCCCAGCTTTACCTGCACTTTCTGCCAGCAATCAGCCTAATCAATCACCCCAAAGCCTTGGTGCCGCTCTCTTATCTTCAGGTAATGTTTGTAGACTGGTGTTTTAGGGCAATTAATTGTTAGTAACTTCATAGTACATCTGGATTGTTCTTTAACGTTGAGAAAGGTTGGTTTCACTGTTAGTATGGGGCGCCTCTTGCCATAAGCAATGCTTGTTCTCTTCTTCAACGGTTTATACATATCAGCTTCTTTTAAATTAAAGATATTTCACATTCAAGTATAGTATAGGATTCAGTCTTTCTGTTGGAAACACAATTAGGCACATGTGACCTCTTCTTGATATAGATTTCCAAGGTTTAAAGATTGGTATAAAATTGTATTCCTGGATGAAAGTGAAGAATGGAGCTCCACCTTGTCTTTAGGAATCATAATTAGGCATACGCAACCACCCTTTGATGTACTTCTCACGGGTTAAAAGTTTCCACAATTGTATTGTCAATGTTAAGTATTCAGCAATGGTCTTTGCAGCGTTCACTCCCTTAATTGGAGACACGCAACCACTCCTTTAGGTATAAACAGTCTCCTTAACAACTGAACAGTGGATTTTAGTAGCGTGAGCTTTATACGCGAGTAAAAGGAACTTCCAGCTTACACATGAGTGCTACATTTCCATTGTGCTGACATTTTAGATTCAACAAACAAGTTTTACACGCTTTAATTCTTACGCAAGTTATCACAGAGCTGGATACTGTTGCCGGTAATGCTCGTACAAGGTTTTATAAAAAGCTGTGCTTCACTCATCGGCTTCTTTGAAACTTGTTCTGCGGGTTCGACTGCTGCTGCTTGAAGCTTTGTTAGGACCCACACCCTTCCTCTGTGAAGGTGTCTCTGGTCCGGCAACACGTTTCTGGAGCCCCTCTCGCTACTAAGAAACACGGTTTGCAAATTGCTCCTCGCCTCTGTCTCCAGCACAGTCTCTTCATGGCAACCATAGCAACCAGGCTCACATTGGAAAATCCAGCTTTCCTGCACGTCTTCAGCTGCACAGCCTCTGCACTTCAGAGTTTGTAGGGACAGGACTCTCTCATAACACGCAGATGAAATCTGCTGTTTCCACGTTCCAGCCTCCCTCTTGTTCTCCCACTTCTGCTTGGTTTGCCAGCATCATGCCTTCTTCTTTCTGATACTACTGCTATGGCTCGCACTCTATTCACAGTTCAAGCTCATTCCACTGCCTCCTCCTATTGCCTGCAGCTGAGAGGGTCTTTTATGCTGCCCGGGTTCCTTCGGGTTCCTTCAGATATGGGCTGGCTCAATTGCCTGACTACTGCAATGATGGTTAGGCTTAATTGCCTGACTACTGCTACAACTGCATGCCTCTTCAGCCCTCTTCCTCGTCTCAGTATTTTTGGTAATCTGGGGCTTGTAGTCCCTTTCTGCAAGTTATTTCTTTTGACAATTAAGTTACATTTAAGGGTAGATTTATTTTCCCTAAACTCATTAAGAGATGGACTATGAGAATTAACTATTACAAAGGAAGGTCATTTATTGAAGACAACATTTCCATATTCCTTTACATTATCCCCTTGGGAGTGAGGGAGGTGTTTCGTTTGGGATACCCAAAGAGATCTTTACTTCGGTAAAGCTTGCTCAGATTTTACAATAGTTGTGTCCATACCATGAAATTTAAAATGAGGGTCAAGGACATTAAAATGACAATAAGCCATTACCTTTTTTGGTACCATGGGAAGATTCTTCCTTCCAGAGAAAACATACTATGCCTCATCTCACAGAATCTCGTCCCCACCCTGGGCCCTGTCTCCTTCCAGGTGATCCTACCAGGGTACACCACCTCCAGTGTTAGGATCAGAAAGCGTCTACCTTCCCCTGGCCACCTTTAGGCAGGGTTTCAGTGAGGGATCCGTAGGATTCTTCACAGTAGACCTTAGACAATTTAGGAAATGTGTTTTGGTTGAGAGGCATCCTTTGCCGAATATGTCTGATATGTTATTGATGATTGAAAAAGGAAAGATCTTCACAAAATTGGACCTAGCTTTGGCTTATGATCAGGTGGAGATGGAAAAGCAATCATGAAAACAAACTGCTTCTGTATCTCATGAAGGTATACATCAGTTTTGCAGGATGTCGTTTGGTTTAGTTTCCACGTCTTCTGTTTTTCAGAAAGTTATGTAGAAATTGTTTAATGGGGAAAAAGGTGTTCATTGTTTCCAGGACATTTTGATTTTTTGAGAGACCTTGGAGGAGCATGCCAGATTACTAGGAAGTGTTTTGGATACATTGGAGGAGAGAGGATTGACGCTGAGGAAGAAAAAAATTGTTTTTCATAAGGAATCAGTGGAATACTTAGGGCACGAGATAACCAAGGATAGTATTTGTAAGACTGAGTCCCCTCAAACAAAAGGGGAATTGTGTTAATTTTTAGGAATTTAAAGAGTTTTACAAAAAGTTTGTAAAAAATGTTGCAGAAATGAGGAAGTTATTAAGGAAAGGTGAAGAATTTGTACGGAGTAGCAAATGTGAAAGGGAATTTCTCGCGATAAAGAAGGAGATTGATATGGCAAAGGTTTTAGAATACAGGAAGGAAGTCAGTAATAACAGAATATGCCAGTGATGTAAATGTTGATGCAGCGCTGACACAGATTGTTTGGGATGGTGAGGAGAAGGTAATTGCACATGCGTCAAGAATATTGAGTGGACCAAAAAAGAGATACTCTGTATTGGAGAAGGAATCTCTAGCACGCCATTGGGCTGTAGAAAAATATCAACTTTTGTGTGGGGTGCAGAATTTGTTTTGAGGACAGATCATAGACCTCTAAAGGCAATTTTTGAATCTAAAGGTTTAGACAAAGGGCCTCATCACAAGTTGGGAGGTAACCCTTCAAAGTGGCGGTAACATAATTAGCGCTGCCAATACAACTCTGCTGGATCACGAGCAGGCGCAAATACACTGACTGTAAAATTAGCCGGCGCTATTACAACCGGCGCTTTTACAGCCGGCCACACAAAGCACAAACACAGCCACATCACAAGTCCATGTATGGAGGTATTAGCGCCGAAAACCAACGCTAATAGCACCGAAAACACAGCACAGTTACCTCCAGCTTGCAGCTGGAGTTAAATGAAAACAGGTATGGTATGATATGATATGATATGATAGGTTATTTATAATGCGCTTAATATCCAGAGGTTTCTAAGCGCGGACCCGGGATCGAACCTGTGATGCTCGGTGTCGTCTTCCTTCCAAGGCGATCACGTTGCCCATGAGCTATCCTCCCGAGACAGGTGTCAGAAATGAAGCCACAGGTGAACCCAATCCACCCCAGAGGGCTTTATAAGGCACAACCCTACCCCAAACACTGTTTCCAACACCATGCTGCCACTAGCCACTGTGAGCTGGAACAGGCATCTGCTCATGCTGTGCCTGGAGGTAGAGAGGCCGGACAACCAGGTCAGGACACAGGGAGTACAGGGTGGGTTTGTGCGGATGAGGAGGTGGATAGCCCATGCAAGGCTTGCACTGATTCCTAGGGTTAGGCCCTCACCGACAGTCAGTTGATCACCTTGTACTGCCTGAACAGGGGGACCAAAACTGAGCAGGATGACATAGGGAGCCGGAACAACATCCAAATAGCTGTGCCCCCACTGCTGAGGCTAGTGTCTGTCCTACAATTGCTTGGAACTGGCACCTTCCAGAACTCAGTGGCCATGATGCACAGCATGACACAGCCCACATTCTGTGCAGTGTTGGGCCAGGTGCGTGAAGCCCTCCTGCGGCAAGTGCAACGCCAAATCTTACTGCCTACGACCCTAACCCAGGTCAATGCCATGAAGGCACAGTTCTATACCATTGCCCAAATGCCAAATGTGAATGCTGCCCTACACTGTACCCATGTTGCACTAGTGGCCCCCCAGGCCCACGAAGCAGTGTACTGTAACCGCAAGCACTATAACACCCTGAATGTGCAGGTAACCTGCGACCACAACCTGTACATCACCCTCTGCTTTGTCCACTACCCTGGTTCTACCCACACTGCCATGGCCCTACAGAACAGCACATTGTCATGACACATGTAGAGGCACAGAGGACAATGCGCCTGGATTGTGAGTGAATAGAAAAAACACTGTGAAGCACATGCCCAAATTGGGGGTATGCAAATAACTATACAAAGGTTGGCGTGACAATCAAATGCAAAATCCGTACTTAACCACTTCCCGCACCAACGTCACAGTACAGGCCAGGGAGTATGCACATGTTGGACTTACCTGCATGGAGTTGCTGATGTACACATACAGTGGCAACTATAAACACCAACATGACTACAGGTACCACAATGCAATATGCACTTACCCAAGCAATGCTGACAAATGGCCACATCAGCTCACACAACAACTACCCTGCCATTACCACAACCCTGCACCCATGTGCACCCAGCCCACAATGGTGACCCCCCGGCCCCAGATGCTCAGGGAGGGCCCATGGGAAACCCAGCATGCCACATGCACAGTGGAAAAACACTGTCACATGACAGCCACCATGTCAGTTGCACATGTCATAGACATACACATATGCTTTAAGGGAACAGGGTGCATGTGAAGCAGAAACAATGCATGAGTGACAGAGCATGCACTGACATAGAATCGACACATGACTTGAAATGAAGGCCCATTTGCATGCACAAGTTGTCCATTGCCCTGATATTGTGTAAGCCCACCCCCCACCTTACACCATGATTAATGCCTGTGCCTCCCCCCATGCAGGTGACTTCGGATACCCACAGCTGCCCTGGCTAATAACCCTGTGCGTGATCCACAAACACTGCAAGATAATGCCTACAACAACGCTTACAGCAGGACCTGTGTGTGCATTGAGCGTACCTGCAGCTTCCTGAAGGCATATTTCCACTGCCTCGACCGTACCAGGGGAGCCCTGATGTATGCTCCAGAGAAAGTGGGTACAATTGTGCTTGTGTGTACCATGCTGCACATTATCTGCCTGAAGAGAAATGCTCCGCTACCCCCTGACGCGGACATGCCGCCCCCAGAGGATGAGGATGCAGTGCCTGTGACAGAGGCACACGCATGCATTGCCAGAGATGACATGAGGGTTGGGAGAGTGGCCCGCCAGGGACTGATAGAGAATTTCTTCTGACACCTTCACATGGCACAAGCCATGCATGACTATGTGACACCACCTCAATCAATAAACACGACAATGGCACAATCAGGAATGTCCTCACATTGATGCAGTTCAACGGATTTAATGGAATGAAGCGCCCCAACTATGCCACCAACTCCCCATCACACTATCCCCCCTCACTCCCACCACCAACTCCCCATCTCACTATCCCCCTCCCCTTACCACCACCAACTCCCCATCACACCATCCCCCTCCCACCACAATCTCCCCATCACACTATCCCCATACCACCACCAACTCCGCATCACACTATCCCCCATATCCCCTCCCACCACCAACTCCCCATCAAACTATCCCCCTCCGCACTCCAACCACAACTCCCAAGCATGGCCACTCATGGCAATCAGTGTCTCAGAGTCCTTCACAACTGGTGCCTCGTTCCCTCCTTCCAGCCCCCAGTGATTTTAGGCACAGAAGATATTGTGACGGAGGCCTCGGTGTGCCATGCTGTGACCCCTCTGTGGGTGGGGTTGAAAGGGACAGTGCAGAGACACCTTCCATCATCTCTCTGACCCTCTGGGCGTTCAGTGTCAGGGCGGCCATGCTGGCAGTTGTCTCGGCCCTGTTCCACGTAATGGCTCGCACAATCCTGTGGGTGGCCCCTTGAATGCTGTCCCTAATGACCTTCAGGTGTTCAGAGTGTGTGTGGCCAATTGCCTCCATCTCCCTCTGTCTGCGCTCCATGTCCTTAAGCCTCCGCAACAGCATGCTGCGTAACGGGGTGTGCTGTGTGGGAGAGGGGCCCTGCACTGGCCTGTAGTGTGGGCATTGGCTTGGCCCTGGTGTCTTGCAGTGTTACACAGTGGGCAATCCGCCTTGGTGGAGCCTGAGTGGCACTTTGTGGGGTGGTGGTGGTGGTGGCAGTTCTTGAGGGCCTGGAAGCGCTGCTCCCAGATGGACCTGCAACCCCCTCCTCTGATGCCTCTGGTGATGCATGAGTGCCTGTAGGGGACATAGGAAAATGTCATCAGTTATGGTTCCCCCACATGTGTTGGCTTGCAAGACACATTTGCTATGGCACCGAGTCACATATGGGCAAATGGGCATGTTTGTACAGGGGGTATTGCATGTGGGCCCAGCATCATGGTGTTGCTTGTAGCGATGAGTGTGTGACACATGGCCTTTGGCCTGGGTGTGGAGAGGGCAGGGTGTCCATGCTTGGGCAGCTGACGTCTGACATGCATGCTTGTGGTCCTTCATGCCCCCACATCCCCTCCCCGAATGGCACTCACATGGTGAGGGTGGGGGTGGTGGCTTAGTCCATGAAACTGTCATGGCTCTATGGGACACTGCTGTGCAGCCAGTAAGGCTGCACTGTGGTGCACAGTGATTGGCAGACTGAGCACATGTTGATGTGGGGGATGTGTACTTCCCTGTGGCTTGTCTGCCATGCCAACATGCTGGTGTGACTGCTTCATAGTGTTGTGGTTACTCACGCACCTCAATCCCGCTGGCACAGGGTGTGCCAGTAGGGGTGTGGTATGCATGGCATTTGGTTCAGTCCCTTGCCACCCATTCCCACTGCTGTGACCGTCAGGGGTACCCTTGGTGCCCTGCTCATGGCTTCTGTGGGGGGTGGCCGATGTGCCAGCCCCTCAATCCACCCTGTTGGCATGCCTAGCTTCTGGGTCTCCTGACATTTGTCCCTGTCCGCTGGGGCATCCTATGCTGGGCTCTCTGTCTTTTGTGCATGCACTTGTGTTGGGGGCGGTGGGGGTCACTCACCTCTGCACTGCCAACTGCCTCTATCCCTTCGATGTCCAGCACTGTATTGCATTTCTCCTCCCAGGCGGTGAGGACCAGTGGCTCCACAGTGCTTCCTCTAAGCGCCAGGGAATCCTGGTGGTGTTGGGACAGCAGTCCCCACACCTTGACACTCAGGTCGTTTCACTACTTGTAGAAGTCCTCTCCATCACGGGGTACACTTGCCACTGCTGTCACCTGCTGTCACCTTCTGACAGATGGCATTTCAGAGGGCTGTCCTGTACTGCCGACTGCCATATATATGATATGATATGTCATTTATAACGCGCCTGGTACACAAGTGTTTCTAGGCGCAACAAGGGAGGAAGACAGAGGGAGTACAAGACAAACGATCTTACTAGGCCTTGTGCCATTCAGATTGGGCAAGTGCAACAACACAGAGTGCAGGGGGAAGGGAAGAGGGGAAGTGCCAGGGAGAGGTAAGGGGGAAGTGCAATCAGTGCAGCATTGCTCTGAGAAAGTGCAGCCAGGGCAGCGCGGCTCTGGGTAAGTGCAAGGAGGCAGGGAATTGTAGGGTTACAGTTACAGCCCCTAGGTGCGTGGTAGGCCCAGAGGCAGTGCAGGGGAGACTGATCATGGAGGTTTCTGGTACCCAGTCAGTCTCTGAGGGTAGCCAAGCAACCAGTCAGTGTTCCAGAAAGGGAGATCAGCAGGGGGGTGAGAGAGAGAGAAAGAGAGAGACAGATATATATATATATATATATATATATATATATATATATAGAGAGAGAGAGAGAGAGATAGAAAGAGAGAGAGAGAAAGAGAGAGAGAGAGAGAGAGAGAAAGCAGAGGAGAAAAGCAGGGTCTTGAGCTGCTTACGGAACTTCAAGGTGTCTGGCTCAAGTTTGAGAGGGGCAGGGAGGCCATTCCAGAGGGAGCCACCTGCAGAGGAGAGATCTACCCCCCACTCTCTGAGGAGGGAAGGAGAGAGTGGAGTCGTAGACAGGGCTGTCAGAAGATGTGGTGAGGCCCGGGGCAAAACATTTGGTGAGGCCCCCTTACAATTTTTTGCACTCAGCAAGCGGCGGCACATCCGCAAACAGGAGACTCGAGAAATCTACCCTTGAGTTTGTGTGCACGATCCCAAATATGGTTTATTAATACAACTCCAAATCAACTACAGCAAAGTTAGATTTCTCTACTGAAGAAAGGTTCATGCAAGACTAACTTTTTTATCATATGACTAAATATATATAGGATGGCATGAGCTCTCCACTGCACCACCTCCAATTCTCTGAGGGTCAGTCACCTTTCGAAGCAAAGAGTTGAGGGCAGATCTCTTTCTTCGGCTGGGGCCTCCCTCTGGAAACAGCATTCCTGCCTCGCTGAAACTTGAGGAGAAACATCTCTGGTTCCGGAAGCAACTCAAGACCTATCTCTTTGATTCCGCTTTCTCTCTTCCACTCCCTTGCTGATCTCCTACTTGATCCATGCACTGGTCACTTGGTGAAGCTCTGAATTCGGGCCTAGGTCCCTGCCTGTCCTGTTGCAATCCTGCACTGCCTCTTGGCTCCCCTGCACTTGTGGTCTGTATCTGTAATCCTACAGTCCCCGCTCTTGATCTTATTCTCCACCCGTTGGCTGCACTTATGAGTACCCACACTTGCCACCCGTTGGCTGCACTCTTGGTTCTCCTTTGTTCCTGCACTTCTGCCTCCTACCCCACCCTCGGCACTTCTCCCCTCCCCCCTTCCCTGCTCTTGCGCGATCTGAATGACACAAGGCCTAGTAAGATCTGTGTTTTGTCCTACTCTTTTGTTTCTCCCTCCTTGCCTTGTCGCGCCTAGAAACACTTGTGTACAGGCACGTTATAAATGCCATATCATATCATTAAGGAGCACCCTGCCCCCATGTGCGCATTAAAACACACATCATACACAGTGACAAATGATGTACAGTGGAGGCTGGTACATTTCTGAACTTAAGAGGCTTAAAAGTTTGTGCCAATTAGGCAGGATCAACAGAGCACAGTGAGGGAGCCCAAACCAAACAAGGGTTGCTTGAGGGGGGTTCTCAATCCCAAGAAAATGTTTGAAACATTGGGTTAAAAGTACGCATTTTACAGCACTTTCTTTGCAAAATTGGGTAGAAATCCATACAGTTTGCAATTGGTCTTGTATGGAAGCACATGGAAATTCCCAATAGTTGCAAATCACAAATTGTGCATAGGAACATTTTCCAATACATTTCATGCTGCCTTTCCACGTGAGATATGCTAGTATAAAAATATATTCATGCTGGTTGTTCTAATTATGTCGATGCAGGCTGCATCAATATATGCCATTATTACCATGTACGGACTCCCAGCCAGTAAAAATGCCATGCCACAGAAAGTATATCCAGGCTGACTGTGTACCATAAGTGTTATTACTGGCTAGATTGGCCTACATTCAATGTGGGCCAATTTAACCAAGTAGTATGTTTGCTTTAACCTTGATGCATAGTCCTGTGCATCAAGGGTAAAGCAAAAAGAGCACTGGTAATGCTAACAGTTTGGGCAGTCGTGTAGGAATGGGAAAGGCACTTCTGCATTGGTATTAGCTGGCCATATAGTGCCAGTGTAAAATGGTTTGAGTACCTGCGCAGCTAATAGCAGTGTCTGGTAAATGCCTAAAACTTATACACAAGCCAAAACTGTTGGCTTTGCCAATGCTTATTTTTAAAATAACTTCAGTGAAAGACACGCAGGTTGTTTTTAAATTGAGTGGCCAAAGGCAGACCTGATTAAGACATTTTTATTACACCAAGTACGTGCTTACAACTCCAATGTAGTCATGAATTCTCAGAAGACTCCTTTGAGGAAACACTGTTTCAAGCGAGCTCGAGTTCCAGTGAGAAGGCGTTTTGGTGGGGGGAGGGCAGGAACTTGGTGAGAATTGCCATAGGGATTAGCATGGCCATGAGAAGTCATTTCACTGTTAGCATCTGCATTCATATCCATACATTTTTAGGTAATTGAAATCGTGATGTGGGGTTAGCACTTGCATGCTATGGGAGTGATTAGAAGGGAAGTGGTGACATGAGATATCTCATTCTCACAGCAGTCCTTAAGTGTGACGTTTCAGAAATGAAGGCAAGAGGTAGCTGCTTGTAACATTGAAGCTTCACCAGAATAGTCTCATTCGCAATGTGGAAAGATGTTAGGTGCCCCCACACAAGGAAGTTTGCCCCTCTGACGTTTGCACCTCTCCCAACATTTGAAGTGTTAGTCCCCTTTCCCCCTGACATTTTAGCCTAGGTGCACCTCTGATGCCATGAACCCACCCCTTAATGAAGTGGCCCCCAGGGCGGCTACATTTAGGGGTGGTGCTGAACACACACTCACAAAAAACACTTTCACCCATGCATTCATCCACCAGTTACACAACTCCATACATGCATGTATACATAAAACCAAACACAGCATTGACACAAACACCAACATGCACGCATGCATTCATACATACACATATACATACTAATTTAATTTAAATACACATATACAATTTTAATTTAAAATAAAAAACACTTACCTTACCTCCATGCATCCTTAAAAAGCATCCACACAGCTGACAAGTAGACATGCTGCCTGACAGCGAGAACTCCTTACCCATCGGTCAGCGTGATCATGCTGACAACATGAACACACTGGCTGACAGGAGAGGAGTCCTCTCCCATCAGTCAGTGTGGTCACGCTGAGCAACGTGAACACACTGACTGACAGGAGAGGAGCCCTCTCCTGTCAGTCAGTGGGGTCACGCGGAGCAACTTGAACACACTGACAAGAGAGAACTCCTCTCCCGTCAGTCAGTGTGATCATGCTGACAACATGAACACACTTACTGACAGGAGAGGAGTTCTTTCCCATCAGTCAGTGTGATCACGCTGACAACATGAACACACTGATTGACAGGAGAGGAGTCCTCTCTTGTCATTCAGCATGTCAACGTTTTCAGCTGAATGACACGAGGCAGCAGAGCCCACTTCTGAGCCCTGCTGCCTCCCATTATTTTGCTGTTTGTTGCAGAGCCAAACGGCTTCACAAGAAAGTGAATAAAGGACACGGGAGACTGTGCTACCTTCCACTTAGGAGAGGGGGCCGCGAGACCCCCAGCAAGCGCGAGGCCCGGGGCAGTTTGCCCCCCCTGCGCCCCCTCGTGACGGCTCTGGTTGTAGATGACACCAAGGTTTTTTGCCTTACAGGAAGGCAAAGGAAGAGGGCCCAAGAAGGGCGGCCAGAGTGAGAGAGGGAAAGCAGGAGTCCCAATGAGCAGGATCTACATCTTACTGGCATTAAGACAGACATCGTTGGAGCCGCACCTATCCTGAATCACGGATAGGCAAGAGAGCTGAGTGTCATCTGCATAACACTGAAAGTTAGAGGAGAAGGTATAGATCAGGTGGGCCAAAGGGACCAAGTAGACATTGAAGAGCCAGGGTGAGAGGATAGAGCCCCGAGGAATACCCCATGTAGAGAGAGAGAGAGGTGGTGGAGAGAAAGGACCCAAGTTGGACTGGGAGGGTCGGTCCAGGAGGCAGGAGGTCAACCTCTCTAAGGCTTGATCCGTGATGCCCAGGTTCTCATCGAGTCGATTGATCAGGATGGCGTGATTGACCATGTCTAAAGAAGAGGACAGTTCAAGGAGGATGAGGAAAGAAGGAAGGCTGGAATCAAGATCAGTGAGCAGATCTTCACGGGTGTAGAGGAGAGCAATTTCTGTGCCTCTGGCTGCTCTGAAGCTAGACTGATGGTCATGGGGACAACCAACAGATTCAGTGTGGAGAGTAAGCTGAGAGATGGTCAGCTTTTCCAGGAGTCTGCCCAGGAAAGGAGTGATAGCGATCAGGCGATAGTTTACTGACAGATAGGATCGGCGGAAGGATTTTTAAGGAGGGTGTGAACAAGGGAGTGCTTGAGGTGAGAGGGGAACGAGCCAGTGGCAAAAGGGTGATTGCAGAAATCGGCCAAGGCTGGAGTGAAAGTGTCAATGTGGTCCTTCATGGTTCTGGAGGAGCGGGTTAGCGCCTATTTGGATGACACTTTCATAGATGGGACTTGTCTAGAAATATCATCAGGTATTGTCGGAGAGAAAGAGGAGAAAGGAGGTGGAGAGGGAGACGTGGCCAGAGGAGGGCCAAGAGAGGTAGACGGAAAGGAAGAGGAGAGAGAGAGAGACGACAGGATTTCCTGAGTTTTAGTGGTGAACTGAGAAGCCAGAGTGGTATATAGGGTGTGGGAGGGAAAAGGAGAGGTGGAGACTGCAGCAGAATTGGCCAGCTCCTTGTATATATTAAAGAGTTTGGCCATGTTGTTAGAGGCTGCAGAGACACAGGCTTGGATGTGGGCTCTCTTCTTGGAAAGGGCAGAGAGTCTGTATTGCCTTTGGAGCAGGTGGCAAGCCAGTTTGTCATAGGATGCACACGACACCCTCCACTTCCTCTCGGCCAAACTGCACTTACGTTTCAGGGCGGTGAGGTCAGAATCATACCAAGAGTTGCACTTGGAGGTGGGCTTCGGATGGATTCTCATGAAAGGGACAGGGATGTCCAGAGTGTTGGAGATAGAAAGATGCAGGTTAGAGAGGGCTGTGTCAGAGTGTGAATCAGTCTCAGGTGAAGGAGGAGCAGAAAAAGTATAGACAAAGGCATCCACTGACACACGCTTCATAGGCCGAAGGACCGAGAAGGTAGGTAGAAGTGTTGAGGTGGGCTTATCCTGAGGGACAGAGAGTTTCAGGTGAGAGGAAAGATGAAAAATGGCAGTCCAAGAGAGAGGAGTAGTGAGAGGGTTTAGAGAGGGGGATGTCTGAGGAGATGAGAACATCCAAGGTGTGTCTGGTAGAGTGTGTCAGACCACAGGGTAGAATGGAAAGAGAGAGAGGGTGTTACATAGGTTACGAAAAAGGCCAGAGGAGGGATTAGAAGCATCCAGGTGGATGTTGAGGTCTCTGAGGAGGAGATGTTGAGAGGTAGAGGTAAGGAGAGAAGAGGAGACGTCAGCACACTCTGAGAGGAAGAGGGCAACCTGGCTAACTGGCCTGTAGATAGTAGCCACAGTCAGGGAGAGGCCAGGAGAGATAGAGAGCCTGCAGACCAGGCATTCAAAGGAGGAATAGACCTGCATAAGAATGACAGAAGCTCTGGAAAGTTCAGGGCTACTGCACATCCAGGTCGGTTGGTTCTGGGTTCAGAGAGGATCTTGTAGCCATCAGGGAGGAGAGTGTAAAAATTTGTAACAGAGATGGCCATGAACCATGACTCAGTGAGAGCGAGGACATCCAGGTCAAGTCCTTCGAGGAGGTGGCAGATGTCAGAGGAGTGTTTGACAGCATAGCGAGATTCAAGAGTAGCAACGTGGAGCAGGTTGCCACATTTGAAAGACTTCTGGGGTGGGGTACAGGCTTGAGGTATGCCCAGCAGAAGTGGTAGAGGAGGACAGTGCTGGAGAGGTGGCAAAAGAAGGAGGTGGCAGAGGAGCCTGAGAGGTGCTAGTAGGAGTAGCAGGGGAAGTTGATAAGAAGCGGTAGACGCCCATCAAAGAGGGGGAGATTGGGCTGAGGGCCCTGGACCAAGACAGTGCCATTCAGATAGACATTAATGATGGTCTTGGAGGAGTGGAAGGAGGCCAAAATGACCTCCAACCGAGTGCCACCATTAATAGGAAAGGAAGAAATAGGAGAGAGATCCGAGACCATATAAGGGGTCCATAGCTCTGGTGAGGGAACGACAAAGATAATGTCGGTGAGAGTCTGTTTGGAGAAAGCACTGATGTAGGTATCAGCAATAGGGAGACCTGGGTTGGAGACCAGGATATCCCTCTTGAACTTCTTCGTCCCAGACTTAGTGAGAGGGATAGGATAGGAGACAGAGTAGCAGTTAGAAAAGATGGGAGAAACATAAAGCACCACAGAGGGTGCGAGGAGGAAACTAGGAGGATGAAGGAAACAAAAGAGAGAGGGAAAGATGCACAGCCCAGCGCCGCACAATGCAGGATGCGTAAGGGGGGTTCACACTCTAGGGAACAACAGGGGGAGCAGACAGTGACACAACAGTACAACTCTACCCCCAGTGGGGGGGGGCCTAGAAGGTGGGAGAGAGCCTAACGGGAGACAGTTCACAGAACAACAGTAACCACAGATGAATGGGGACCTAGGGCCTCATCAGGGGTTGGGCAGTATCCTGGCGCTAATTGCGACAGGATACCGCCCAACGCTATTAGCGTTACCGCATCTCGGTCCGGTGCAATTCGCGCCGGATCCCTATTTGCTGTGGGAATGGGGGTTTCTTGGTGCTATTAGCACTGGTGCAATTAGCACTGTGCTAATAGTGCCAGAAATTGGCAGAAAGGGGACATTTTTACCACCAGCAAACAGCTGGAGGTAAAATTCCCTCTTTCTGCACAACTCGAGATTGGGACGAGCAGTAAATGTAGCAATAATAGCGTTACCTCCACATTTTACAATTCTGCCCAACTCATGAGTAGGCCCCTGGAGTGTGGGAGAGAGCCTAATGGGACACATTTCACAGTACAACAGTAACCATAGTGGATGAGAACCTAGAGAGTGGGAGAGAGCCTAATGGGACACATTTCACAGAACAACAGTAACCACAGATGAATGGGGACCTAGAGAGTGGGAGAGAACCTAATGGGAAACAGTACACAGTACAACAGTAACCGCAATTGAAGGGGACCTAGAGAAGGGACACAAAACACAGAATTTGGATATAGTTCCTCCGAGTGGCCAATGACCTCATCTGTGAGGACCACCAGCTCCCCCTCCCTAAATTTGGGTTTGCGCAGATGATGTTATGCCACCTATCATATCATATCAAGTTGTGATGCAGCGCTAATACCGCTGGATGATCCGGCGCTAACGCTATTTCAGCTTGGCGGAAATTGCGCTGGATTTCTGCCCAACTTGTGATGAGGCCAAAGTGTCAAGACGTGTTGCCTGTTAGGTGGAGAGGATGCAGGGTCATGCATTAGTAATGGAAGTGATACCGGGTCAGTAAAATGTCTTGGAAAAATCACTTATCTAGATTAGGTGGATAGCATGCAAGAGAGAGGAGGTGACAGAGCAGGTATTTGTGACAGACAAGGTGTCATCGGTAGTGTTGAGTGGGATCAAGAAATTAGGAAAGATATATATTGTGTGCTGTACAAGGAGTGGAAGGTCGATGGGCACACAAATGGAGACTGGAGGGAGAGGAGAGAGCATATTGGGAGGTGAGAGAAGAATTAAGGGTTGAAGGCAGTATGTTATACAGATGGGGTAGAGTAGTAGTGCCTAAGACTTTGATGGAGAAACTAGTGATTATTGCTCATGTGGGACATATATGGATTACAAGGATAAAGGCTGTTTTGATAGAAGACTATTGGTGGCCAGGGTTCGATAGAGCAATAAAAAAAGGTTGGGAATATGTGTGGAGTGTGAGAAGACAGGCATTGGTATGAAGGCTCGTACCCACCCTTTCATCAAGACGGAGGCACCAAAACATGTATGGGATGAGTTAGCAATCAATGTTTTGTGTGGCGGTGGATGTGGGATGTGACCATGGGAAGTTTATTGTGGTGGTGTTGTATTTAATGTGTGATTACTGTATCAGAATTTTTGGAGGACATATTTGAGCAGGAAGGATATCCTGGGCGTATCCTTACTGTATAATGGAAGTCAATTTGTGGGAAAGGTTTTGGGAGATTATTTTAAAAGGAATGAAATTATACACAAGAGGACGGCTCTTTACCATCCAGAGTGTAATGGAGCTGTTGAAAGAGTTAATAGGTGCCTTATGGATGCGATAAGATTGGCAGGGATGTATCGTACAAGAAGGAAGGAGGCAGTGAGTGAGCTGTTTAGGGCTCTCAGGATGTCGTCTCATGTAGTGACTGGTGTAAATCTGTTTGAGATGATAAGGGGGAGGACAGGAAATACAAGAATTTGCTCTTTGTTGCTTGTGAGAGCAAGAGCATCTGAAGTTGATTTTGAAGATATAAGGAGGAGAGTGGACAGCAGGAAAGAAGAGTTGTTTAGGCCTGCAAGTGAAAGGTAGGATAGAAGGTAACTGATGTTTGTGTAGGTGATTGGGTGGGTATGAAGAAGGGGTTTGTGAGGAGAAAAGGTGATCCTTTGTACAGTGAGCCAGTGCAAGTAAATACAGTGATTAGAGGTGCTGCGAGGAACAGATGTGGGCAGGAGTGGAACTCAGGAAAGGTTGCGAAGGGAAAAGGGTGTGGATATGTGAAGAGGGATGAATGAGGAATGAAAAAAGGTGTGTTATATCCTGCGTTTACAGATTATGGAAGTGTGTGTGTAATGTGTGAAATATGAAGTGCAAGTACATCGCCTGTGAGGTAGAGAGTTTCTGGAGGAGTTTATTGGCAGGGAGAGTTGTTTGTTCTCGATGGCTGGGAGCTTCAATTGATTAGCTTCAAGCTAATAAAGAAGCTTTGATGTAAGCAGATCATGTCCGGCATCTTCATTACAGAATTTTAGACATCAATTAAATTAATCCTGTGGGAGATCAGAAAAAGGAGGCGGATGATGTAAAGACATTTTCACTGTTTTGTTTATTAAAAATAAAATAAAGTGGATGATGAAAAGACATTTTCACTATTTTGTTTATTTAAAGTAAAATAAGGCCAGTCTTTCCCTATACCTACAGGGTTTTTCCTACCTATTTCACTAAGGTACTCATCAGTCAGTGTCAATGTCCAAATCAAGTCTGTCCACTGTCCAAATCTAACTATCTGACCCTACCACTAATATAACTAACTAAAGCCAGGAGAATGACTCCCTTCTCCTAGTTGCTGTGTTTTGTCACAGGGTTTTCTTGATTCTATTGTTCCACTCAGTGTACCATTCATAAATATTCGCTGGTTATACTCCAGATTAAGTTCTGCAATTGTTTTAGGGGACTGGTATTTTCCCCTCCCTCTTTCTTAGAGATTGTCTTAGTTCTCTTCAGGTTCCTTCTCTCACTCTTGTAGGGTTCGAAACCCTCTTGTGTATTGCTGTCCTCTCGAATATTTTGCTGTTCAACTTCAAATTAAATCCACCTCTTCCCAGGGTGCTGTTTTTTGTTTCAGGCTTATTTTACTAGCTCACAGGTCTGTATTCCCCAAGTGTCTCTCTTTATTGGATTCTCTTTCTTATCCCTGGGATGTGGGTAGACCTTTCCTTTTTCCCCAGATATCAAGCTTCCACCTTTATCTCTGTTGCTCTCTGTGGTTTTTGGGTTTCTCCTTATCTCATTAACACAATTCTGGTGTAATAAAATTTGGTATCATGCCAAAAATCTAGTTCTGTTTCTCTCCCACTCTGTGGTATACGTGTTTCTCTTTATTTTGTTAACACAGTTCTAGTTTACCAGATTATTTGTACTTCCTTTCGCATTAGTACTTGGACGGGTTTTGCTTAATTTAAAATGAGTCCCTCTTGACCTTCCGGTATTCCCATTCCCTTTATTAGCCTCTGTTGACAGGGATAACGGCACCGGTACCTGTAGGACGTTGTACTCTCTCTTTCTTTCTTTGCAGCCCCATGGCTTACTTTCCGCAGCGTCTCTATCCTTTTCATCCCGCTCTTGCCTCCTGGATAGTACTGATGTCGTGACTCGGATCGTAGGTTCCTTCCTTCCGCTTGTGGTATCTGTGTCATTGTACGGGCGGGTTGCACGCCACGATTGCTTTGTGGTCACGCTGCCACCAAGCTCTCTATTTCACTGTGTTCAGATTTCATCCGCTTTCACACGCCAGTTCCCCAATGTTTCTCGCTCTGCGTTGGAGCTGCACTAGTTTATGTGGGCTCTGTTTTCTGCAACAACACTGCCTCCTTCCACTCTGCTATATACAGGGTGCTTCCCCTGGTTCTCTCGGCCTCTCGTGCTCTCTCTGCTTTCCGCCCTTTCTCTTTGGTTCTTTAGCATATCAGTCCTTTTCAGTATCCTCGGCACAGTGCATTGGAGACTTTGATTTAAAGGGAAAGCCTCAGTTTCTTGTTGCTGATAATGTAGGTTCACTTTATCTTCATGAAACTGATAACATTCTAATGTATTACACAAGTCCTTATAAGCCATCACTTGGGCAACAGGGAGTTCCTCACAGGAACAGGAGTCTGTCACCAAAGGGGGAGTCTCTCCCAGTGAGGTCCCGCTTGCCTAGACCCCTGGGTAGGGTGTTGCAGCGCAAGCTTCTCTACCTAGCCTCAGTGGGGGGCTCCCCCTTGGGGCAAAGGGACGAATGCCCATAATTCGTCACAATCCATACCGATAATGAATATATGTTATTAAAGTTGTACTGTCCAATCTGTGGACACTTCCGTCCCCTGCACACCTTACATATCAGCCAAATGTATCATTTCAATTAAAAAAATTAGAGTCAATGCAGACAATGTCCAGTTACAAGAATTCCATTTGTATCTTCCAATTTTCTATATTCATCATTCTTTTAGTATTCAAATATCAGCCAGTAGTACTCAACGCATTCCGGGTGATGTATTCCCCTTCTTCAGGAGCAAAGAACTGCAGATAAAAACACAGACGAACCCAATCTCTTATATATGACTTTGCCTTATGTACATATTATTACATATCACCATGGTGATAGTTATACACCTCATATTAAATCCACGTGGTCAACATGCCAAGAGGTTACAGACTAAATCCTGTGAGCATGCCTCAAAAGATTGTAAATGTATGTGTAAAACCAAACATCAGTGAAAAAAAGGAAACTAACAGTCATCTATATTATGCCACCAGTATTTATAGAACCTTCTAGTGTTCACCACCCAAGTACATGAGAGGAGAGGCAGAACCCTAGAGCCTATCTGGCCTATTCAACTATTTCCAGCCAGTCATGGTGCTAAGTAAAATCAAACTAAAAACATGAAAAAGTTGAACAAATAATCAAAACAGCAGTAACACCTAAGTAATATTCAAAAGTACAGTGTTAATATAAAGTCAAACCTCACCTGAGCCATCAAGGAGGTTCCTGTAAACTCAGACTGTATAGTGCTGTTTCTATCCCGGAGTCCTCCATAACCCCAGCACACATACAAGTTACCAGAGATGTAAACAACAAAAATGTAATACTTTTTTAAATTCTGACCCGAGTCTACTGGTCTTGCATCGTCCAACTACCACGGTTCATATAAACCAAATCGTGGTGGTTCAACATAAATATCTATACTCTCTCCCACTCACCCTAGATCATTAGGTCAACAATGAATATTGCTGCCGATACTCTTGTGTCTCAGTAACTCCCGGATTCTACTGCCGCTTGCCGGGAAAAAAAATTCATAGAATGATCACGTGATCCGATACACGTCACGTGAGGCGATACGCGTCACGTGAGTCTATAGTATTCGTCGTGTTCTCCATTGTTTGCCAATGTGGCAGCCATTTTAAAACAAAGTAATTCAATGTTAAATTTAAACTAAACTAAAGCTTTCTGCAACCAGTCCAATGTTAATTGCACCAAATGTAAAGGTGAAATAAGTATAAAAATGTATTCAAAGGAAATCCATTAGCGGGAGCCCGAAAAAAAAAACGGCCCGCTACATTTCAAAACAGTCTATCCAAAATGTAGTGCATACACATAATTAAATCTAGAGCAATATATCCCATATACTAGGTGAGAATGGACTAGCTATTCCCTGGAGGGACAGAACTCTGCCCATACAACGTAGGGGTCATAATCACAATGTTCACAGTATACAGTACATTCAATCCATGTCATGATGAATTGAAAATCACGTAAACATACTATACTGGTATACAATAACAAGCATCCAAAGAGTCCTCCTCTGAGATGCCCAATTCTTTACAAATAGTTGTGCTGGTTGGCAATTTATCAGTTAGCTAGACGGACATCACTGCATAATGAGTGGTATGGATAAATAAAGCATGCTGATCTTTGAAATATTAACTCGAATCCTATTCTGATGCAGATGCACTCACAAGTCCTACTGAGAGGAAACCCTCACCTAGTGGCATGTTGACGCTGGGCAATGTCATTTCCACATTTCCATTTCTTACAAATATTTACATATATACATCTGTCCATAGGTTAGCTAATCCTGTTTACTCAGTTAGCACATATCAAGTAATGCCAATCTTGAATTTTCCAATATGTAGACTGATCAATGGGGTCTATACTCAACTACAAACTAGATGAAACAATTTAGACACAAGTCTTTGTTCATCCCCTTGGGGTATACACTATCTAGCAAATTAATTCAAATAATTTCTCTATGTAACAGACGAGTGCTAAAGTCACTCCCCACCCCCCTTAGTGGGGTGTTTAACCACCTCCAATATTGTGAATTGAATCCATGCAATGTAATGTCTTTGTTCGTTGAAATGTCTCGCTGCAGGTGATTTAGCACTTTTACACCATACATTAGACTTGTTTTCAGTCCACCTCTCACGAGCTGTCCTTACTGTTTACCCTACATATAAAAGCCCACATGGACACTTGATGCGATAAATAACACCAGATGTCTCGCAGATAGCATAATCCTTTAAGGATATCTTCTTTCCTGTGTGGGGATGACAGATACTGTCCCCTTTTGTCACATTATTACAGTAGCTACACAAAAGGCAGGGGAATGTGCCTTTCTTTTGTGTACTCAAAACAGATTGTCTATCTTTTTGAGATCTCTCTGCCTATACCAGTTTATCCCTTAAATTCGCCCTTTGTTTTCAAGCCATCATCAGGGGTGTAGGTGGGTGAAATACAGCCGTAAGCAGTTTTGAAAATGGCATCTTAGGAATAGAAGATTGCTCCACATTTAGCTGGTGATACTCAAAATGTTGATCTTTGAGATAATCTCTATATCCCGTTTATATAAAGAGCTCCTTACCGATATATATCTAAAAGCTCTATTTCCAGTAAGGTCTTCCGTCTCAGGACAGAATAGTTATCCGGTTTTGTGAACAGAGTATCATTACACAGAATTTAAACACTCCTAGAAGAAGCATCTTCAGGCACTCAAATTAAGATACACTGACTACTCTGTGATACTATGCCTTGAGTTGTTTAAACTCAGGGTCACAGCAATACATCAATAAGAAGTGATACTAGATACTGAGTACTGGGACAAAGGAATAACATTTGGACTCAGTGTTATTTAAGCTGTATTGTCTTTACTGCATAAGGGATTTTCGCTTTGATGGTAGGATACTGCTATGAAGTTGAGGTATTAGCGCTACACAGATGACTTTTCTTGATGGAATAATAGACATTGTACTCATTAATCTCTCACACCAGTTGATGCTCTCTAGCAATTATTTCAAAATGTGCTGTATTTCTTTTATTGAATGTGACTTACCCATGGTTTCTAATGTCAGATTGTGCCTTTTCTAATCTCTAACTTCTGACTTGTAAGGCAAAATGCTTATAGACTTTTCATTTACATTGTTGTTTTACAGATCAACTTTGGATCAAGAAGAAGAGATAGTTATCTCGAAACGTGTCAGCTGTATAATTTGAACTTCATACATGCATTGATGAAATTGTCCACACAAGCCGTTTAATTTTGGACTTTGTATCTGCATTGACAAAACATTTTTCTCACAATAAATTACTCTTTTTTTTAATCAAATGAATAACCAGTGTGTTGTTGACATTCATAATTTATGAGAGTTCTAACTATTTTGAGCAAAAGTATGGTTAACCTTCTTAGGGCGGGACAGTAATAGTGTGCAGGGGACGTGAGGGTTCCCATTTTTGGATCCTCTTCTCTTCTCTACATGATTCTTTTGAGTCTCAACATCTGACTATAGTGAAGACTTTTGGTCATAGCTTTTGGATGAAAACACACGTAGTGTAGTAAATTCTTAACATCAGTCGATTTTTGATATATTGTGGTGATCACTCTACCCTCTACAATTGAAAGTTGAACATCCAAAAAATGTAGATCTGGTGTCCCTTTTTTTAAAGTAAAACTAATGTGAGAATGTACTTGATTGAAAGATTCAAAAAAGGTTATCAACTCCTGTTTAGACCCAATCCAAAAGCCAAAAATGTCATCAGATTGTCTTTTCCAAACCAATATCTTGCTTGACCACTCTGAATGTTCTAGTACAAAGGATTTCTCAAAGACATACATGAAGATATTGGCATATGCTGGGGCTATTGTTGACCCCATTGATGTTCCCGATGCCTGTGCATAGAATTTACCCTGATATCGAAAGTAGTTGTTGAACAAGATGATGTTAATTAACTCAATAATGAATTGCCTGTTGCCTCTCACTATTTCTGAATTCAAAAGCATCCACTCTATTACCTTGATTCCCTCATTAGGGGGGATGGACGTGTATAAGTTGCTCACATGAAGTGAGAACAGCAAACATTCTAGTGTCTGTGTCTCAATCTCATTTATGCACTTCAGAAAATCTGTGGTGTCCCTCAGATATGTAGGAATACTTGGACAAGTGGTTGTAAAATTCTGTCCACATAAATGGCTAAGGGATCAAAAATGCTCTCGGTCCCCACCACAATGGGTCTTAACGTTGGTCTTGACTGGTGTTTATGGATCTTCAGGAGCCCATAATAAATTGGGGTGATAGGGAATCGATTAATCAAGAAACTCCTAATTCTATCATTTATCCAATTACTTTCAAACACCTTGTCCACTATTATCTGTATCTAAATCTTCATTTCATTGATGGGATCGTGGTCCAATACAATGTATGTGGACTCATCCCTCAATAGTGTCAGGCAACTTTCGTTGTTGTATTATGAGTCCATAATGGTTATTGCACCTCCTTTTTCTGCTGGTTTGAGAGTTAAATGTTCATCCCTTGCTAGTCTCTTTATCGGTTTCAACTCAGAATTCGTCATGTTATAAGGATATTTCCTTTGGTAATTAAACTCCTTTAATTCTATCTCAATTTTTTTCTCAAAAATATTCAAAACAGAGTTTTGAATTTGACAGTCAAAATTGCTTTTAGGTCTCATTTCCAATTTTTCATAGGATCCAGAAGATTCCTACATAGGGGGTTGTATCTCCAAAAATATTTTCAATCGAATTTTACATAGAAGCCTATGTAGATTAATCTTCATGTCAAATAGGTTAGAATTATATGCTGGGACGAAGGAGAGTCCTCGGTTGAGGACTTCTAATTGTCCAACAGTCATAGATTTGCTAGATATATTAATCACTATGTTTTCTTTAGCTGCTATTTGTTTCTTTGACATGTTGGTCTTTTTGCCTCGCCTTGTTTTCCTCTTTTTTCTAAAAAAGGGGCCGTTTCTGGGTGGGTAAGTACAGTACTGGCCCATGGAATTGTTGAAAGAGCTATACCTTCAGGGGGTGTTAAATTACGTGTGAGCCTTCCTGGCCTCACATTGTCAACTGGAATTCTGTCCCCTACACTACTGTTGCTGCTATTATCTGAGCTTAACTGACCAGACTGTGGATTAGGAAATATATTATGATTTCTCTGTCCTGGGTACTCCTGCCAAGAATAAACAATATTATTCATGTAGTCGAAGGTATCCCGTTTGAATTTTCTCAATTTTCTTGGTTCTATATCCCGCTTGTAAGAAGCAAGTTTTGTATTAATATCCTCCAAAGTTGAGATATGTTTTAAACAAACTTAACTGTGTTTTTAATTCAGTAATTCCGTTCTCAATTGTCTTCAAGGATTTTGAAAGTTCTTCAATAGTGAGAAGAATTAAATCCAAGGAGCGCTTATTTAGAATTTGATCCCACTTCTTGACAAATTCTACACTGTCTTTACACAAAGTTGGTCCTAAATACACCCTTAAACCCCTTGGTATTTTCTGAGATTTATAGTACTCCACCAAGTAGTCGTGTGTAATTTTTGTGATATTTCCCGTCTAATCACTCTCTCTAATTTGAAAATCTATTTATCTGGGTCTTCCTTGCTGTCTGCAGTTTTTTTTACATGGCCAATTAAAGAGAGAATTCTGCGGGCCTCCTCAGATGAGAAGGCTAAGGTAGTTGCATGTTTCTCTGTCAAATCATTATTTTTTCAAAGATGACATTGTTCTACAATGTTCTTATGGGTGCTACCGTAAAACTGTGTCACACTGCAGAGCAGAGATAATATACATAAGACGAATAAATCTCAACCAGTGCACACCTGATCAATCTATAGAATGTCTATAACTAAGTCAACTGTTTAGTAATATGGGTTCAGCAGAGGAATCCCAGCCCTGACATGAAGCTGTAACAAAATATGAAATGTGTAGTGTCCAATCTATGGACACTCCGGTCCCCTGCACAACTTAGTGCTGATATATCAGCCAAATGTATAATTTCAATTAACAAAATTAGGGTTAATACAGACAATGTCCAATTATAAGAATTCCATTTGTATCTTTCAATTTTATTTATTCGTCATTCTTTTAGGATCAGCTCAAGGGGGATATCTCAAGGGCAACGTGCTCGCCTTGGAAGCAAGACGACACTGAGCAACACAGGTTCAATCCCCGGGTCCGCGCTTAGAAACCCCTGGGTGTTAAGTGCATTATAAATAACCAATCATATCATATCATATCATTCAAATAACAGTCAGTAGTTCTCAAAGGTCAGATCTTAGACTGGCTCGCCGACCACAACGGTGTGGCCGACATCAGCTCTAATACACCCAGACCTTGGACCGACCACCACCTACTGCACTTCTTCATACCAGCAAAAACAGGAGGGAACCCATACCCACCCACACCAGCCACAATGGCAAGATCAAAAAAACTGCTCACTGCAGACAGAATAATCCCTCTCCTGGAAACATCAGCACTTGCTCATTCTACCTCTAATTAATCGACAACACTCGACAACACTAGTTGAGATTTACAACAACACGCTAAAAGCTATAATAGAGGTCATAGCTCCACTGGAAAAGAAAAAAGCCAAAAGATACTCCATGCTAACTCCTGGTTCAAACAAGAACTCAAGGATGCACGTACTGCCAAAAGAGTAGCACTAACCTCCTGGCAGGATACCCCTGCCCCATCACAAGAGACACTTACCTCACTGTCGCTAAACAATATAAAAAGGCCATCTCTACAGCCAAAGCAGCCACTTACAATGCCAGAATCGAGAAAGCTAACTCACAATCTAAAGAGTTATTCGCCATCTACAATGAGCTTACTATCCCCACCACCTCTGCACAACCCACTGAAAAAAACTCCACATGGTGCAACAACATCCAACACGCCATGCTAAATAAAATCAAAACACTCAAAAACAAAATCAAAACTCAATTTGACAAACTGCCCAAAGCCAGCTCCTCACCAAAGCCGTCCAAGGACAAGCCAGACGGCAATGCTAAACATAGCAGAAATCCACCTAAATCCTTCACATTCAGAGAAGTAACTACTCCCGAAGTCCTCCAAATCATGAAGCACATCAAACCATCACTATGCAAAGGTGACATTTGCCCAGCCAACCTAAACAAAGATTGTGCCACAGCACTGGCCCCTTTTATCACCACCTTCATTAACGCCTCCTTCGCCACCAGCACCATCCCACCCACCCTCAAGGAAGCCTGGGTTCGGCACGTCCTAAAAAAAAACTCCCTCGACCCGGACTCCCCAAACAACTACCGCCCCATTACCACAGTGCCTTTTCTGTTGAAAATTCTAGATAAGGCTGCATATTTACAGATTCAATCTTATCTATAAACACACAACATCCTTGGAAAAAGACAATTGGGCTTCCGCCCCCACCACGGCACAGAGTCAGCCTTACTCGACCTCAAGAACCAACTACTTGAAGCCATGGCAAAACCTCACTCCTCCTACTCTTAGACCTCTCGGCGGCCTTTGACCTGGTTGACAACAAGATCCTCTGTAAACATCTTACTGACACAGCCCACTTCTCTAAAGAAGCCACCGCCTGGATCACCTCCTTCCTCAATGGTCGAGCTATGAGAGTCTTCTCGGACCAAGCATCTGCCCTACCATCACCCATCGAGTGTGGAGTCCCACAAGGCTCATGCACTTCCCCCACACTCTATAATCTATTCACCCTCCCCCTATTCCGCGACCTAGAAGATTTTGGCATTGGGCCTCATTAGGACCCAGGCGGTAAGGGGTTTACGGCGGCGTAAACAGCGCCGACCCTTAACGCCTGATTCCGAGGTCCCTTAGCGCCATGGAGGATTTAACACCTGCTTTTAGCAGGTGTTAAAATCCATGGCGCTAAGGGACCATGTTGTTAATTATGCCACCGTAATTTACGGTGGCGTAATTAACGCCTTCCCCACTCCCATTATGCCCTATGGGGCAAAAATGGGAATGGGGAAGGGTAAGTGGGGATTGGGGACTTACCGCCCCGCCAACCTCAGAATGGGGCGGTAAGTCCGCCAACCACCATGGCGTAAACGTAGTTTACGCCATGGTGGTAAAGGTACGACCCAGGCGGTAACTTACCGCCTGGGTCGTAATGAGGCCCATAGCCTTCACCAACTATGCCTACAACACACAAATTCTCATCCCCCTAACAGGCAACTATTACCATGACCTCAAAACCCTCCAAGACATATACGCCCGCATACAGGCTTAGATGGCGGCAAATGGCCTATGTCTAAATGGGGAAAAAACTGAAATACTACTGGTAGGCCCCAAAGAAACCCTAAAAAGACTTGACAACACATATAGCTCCTTCATCATTGAAGACACAGGGCCTCATTACACGGTATGCAGTAACCATGGCGCTATTAGAGCCATGTTTGCCGCTGGTATTTTACCGCGTCTGCCTTGGTGGATGGCGGAATTACCGCCCTACTCCAAGGTGAGCGGGGCGGTAATTCCCCATTCACCAACGCACTTCCCCATTCCCATTTTTGCCCCCATAGGGCTCAATGGGAATGGGGAAGGCGCTAATTACTGTACCGCAAATTGCGGTACCGTAATTAGCACCAAGGTCCCTTTGCGGGCCGGTTCCTTAACAACTGGTAAAATCAGCCGTTAAGGTCGGGTCCCGCAAAGGGACCTCGTAGTAAGGCGGTACGTTTTTACCAGTACCGGTGCCCTTTCCAGTACCGGTAAACCCTTACCGCCTACCGTGTAATGAGGCCCACAGTCATTACCACCTCGGCCTCAATGAAAACCCTAGGCGTCTATCTAGATTCCACCTTATCTATGGACAGGCAAGTCAGCGCTATCTCATCAGCAGCAGCTCTCACCTCTAAAATCATAAATGCTGTGAAACTCTACCTATCGCCAAAGAACCACCTCAACATTGCCAGATCTACAATAGGCACGAAACTAGACTACTGCAGTATCCTTCTCCTTGGCACGTCTACAAATAACATCAACCGATTGCAAATAGCACAAAACAATGACCTCAGCGCGGCACTCAGCATTACCAGGAGAGAGCACATCACCCAGGCAAGAAGAGACGCCCACTGCCTCCCAGTCAAAGAGCAGATAACATTCAAAGCTCTCACAATCACACGCAGATGCCTCGCCCAAACCGCACCAGCATACCTAGCAGAAAGAATACACCAAGCGCCAACCCACAGACCAAAATGCAACAAGTACTCACACCAACTTTCAGTCCCAGCTTTTAACAGAGTGAAAGCTGGCGGAACCAGCTTTGAAGTTCTAGCCCCTAAAGCATGGAACTCGGTACCGTCCAGTCTAAGAAGTGAAGAATCCCTCTCGACATTCAGAAAAACCCTGAAAAACAAAGTTGCTCAACTAAACTGTTCATTACTCTGTATTTCCTCCAACACTGTTCCTCTGTTACCACGGAACACCTGTTCGACAATGTTATATATACCTGCCTAGTAACCAATTTTGCTAACATGTACTAAGCTGAATATTCTGTAACGGCGCCACGATGCCTCCAGGCCGGTGGGCGCTTGATAAATCCAAATAAATAAAAAAATAAATAATAATGCGTTTTGGGTATGTATTCTCCTTCAGGAGCAGAGAACTGCAGATAAAAACACAGACAGACCAAGTCTCTTATATATGACTTTGCCTTATGTACATATTATTACATATCACCATTGAGATAGTTATACACCACATATTAACTTCATGTGGCTTAGAGGTGTACAGACAAAATCCTGTGGTATACTGTGAGCATGCCTCAAAAGATTGTAAATGTATGTGGAAAACCAAACATAAGTGAAAAAAGGAAACTGTTCTCTATACTATGCCACCAGTATATATAGAACCTACTAGTGTTTACCACCGACGTCCGTAAGAGGTGAGGCAGAACCATAGAGCCTACCTAGCCTATTTTTCCAGCCGGTCATGGTGTTAAGTAAAATCAAACTAAAAAAATGAAACAGTTGAACAAATGAACCTCCGCAGCAGTAACACCTAAGTAGCATTCAAAGATACAATGTTAATATAAAGTCAGAGCTCACCTGAGCCTTCAAGGAGGTTCCTGTAAACTCAGACTTTATAGTGCTGTAGAAGCTCTATCTCATAGTCCTCAATAATTCCAGCACACAGACAAGTTACCCGAGATGTAAACTCTACAACAACAAAAATGTAATACTGTTTAGAATTCCGACCGGAGCTAACTGGCCTTGCGCCGTCCAACTACTTGTGATGTCCACGTGACAAAGATCACGTGGGCAAGAGAATAAAGGTAAGCGAGAGCCCGCCAAATGGTAGTTCCCGCTCCAGTCACTGACTGTCCTGCGTCTGTGTCTTTTTTTTCCAGCCCCCGCACAGCGCACGTAGGCCCCGCTCCAGGCCCACACCACACTGGCGACGAGGTGGGATCCTTCCCGGATCGCCCGACAACACAAAAACAAAGAACAGCAGGTGACCGCGCTCCCCCGGCAGCACCAGACTCGCTGAGTTCCTCACGCCTGTCATTAAGGCCGGGAAGCGCGGAAAAGAAAATAAGAGTCCGCCGTCACAGACGTGAAAGTAAGTGTGCTGTGCACCGCTGCGCCCCACTCACACGGCAGGCACCCACGCCGGCAGCCATAATCAAGCCAGGCTAAACCCCAACGCTCACACGACAAGTGAGCAAAATGGCAGCACACGCTAGATCAAAAAGGCGCAGGGCACCACATGCAAAGACCTAACAGAGTGCATCCACTGGCACAGGCCCAGGCAGAGCTACAACCATGTCAAGCACAGGGGCCACACGACAGGCCCGCAATGCCATCCAAAGTCAAAAAGGGTGCCAAAATCGACCACCACTCACCAGCACCCGGTGTACCGCACAAGTGTTTCCACGAACACCCTGCAAGAACCACCACGCACCAGCACGCAGATAGCACCACAGTGCCCAAAGAGTACCTGAGCCACGCAGGAATCACGCCAGAGCCTACACATCAACAGCAGTCAACAGACTCTCTCACGCAGACCCAGCGACCACAAGCCAGGCCACACCCACCAGAAAGAGCATGTGCAAAGCGAAAGTCGACATGACAGACGGCATCACAATGCTACAGAGACAGCAGGGCTGCAACCCAGACACAAACACGTGGCTAGATACCACGCAAGGCACGTTCATGCAACCCTTCCAGCTGTTCGGGGCTCGAACCGGCCTCCGGTGGGAACTGTGGATACAACAGTTTGAACTATCCCTCCACACTCGCAAGATCACTGATGAAGAAATGAAGAGAGCATTCCTCATGCTCAACCTAGGCACAATGGCCCTCCTCATCTTCAACGCCTTACCAAACCGAGGCACTGACGACGACTATGCAACAGCCAAAGAAGGGCTCACTAGAAAATTCAAGCCAAAAGCCAGCCCGACTTTGAGAGGTTTAAAATGAGCCAGGCCAGACAACGCCCACAGGAGAACATAGATGACTTCCATAGCCGCCTGAGGGAAATGGCACTATCATGCGACTTCCCGAATGAAGAATTCTCGGTGGGGCAACAAGTCATACATGGGCTGTCCTCAGAGAAACTAAGATGCGCCATCCTTGCAGAGACAGACCTCCCGCTCGACACCATCCTGTCCATGGGATGGCTATGAGAGAGAACAGATGAGTATGTGACTGAAATGGAACAGGTCATAAGCTGCGTACCACTAGACACAGACCTTTCAAAAAACAACGCCTCGATGATCACTGCCCTGAGACAGCAGAAGCCACGGACAGGACCACCTAGCACAAGACCAAAGGACTGCATATGGTGCGGAGGACAACACAGCAGAAACGACCCATGACCGGCATATGGCACCACATGCCACAAATGTGGAAAAGAGAATCATTATGCGTCGGTGTGCTTGAGCTCCAGACAACCCAAAGACGCCACACACAGGAAGAATACCCCGCGACACAGAGACAACGCAGGAGCCCGAAAATCTCACACAAGGCACCCAGAGAGACCAGCTCGCCAACAGAGGAGACAGCCTGGTGGAACACGATACAGCAGAAGTGGGCGCACCCACGCCATAGATGGCGAAAACACAGATAGATCCAGTAGCGAAGAAGACCAATCCAGCAGAGAGCCATCCCCTGACCACAACAGGCAACCCCGTACCCACAGGAAGGAGAGAGCGCACATGATCTCAGCAATGAAACCAGGAAATAGCAACAATCATAGCGGAACCAGGTCACGACGATGCACCATACTGGTGGGAGACATACCCGTGACCATGTTGATAGACACAGGGGCCACCGTGAACATCATGCCTGTCTCCAGATTTGCCAAACTCGATCCCAAGCCGACGCTTCAACGATGCTCAGTTCTAATTTACGCCTACAGATGCAAAAAGCCTCTCCCTGTAGCAGGGTATTTCAAAACAACACTCTCGCACCGAGACATCAGCTGCAAGACACAAATTCACATTGCGGACACCGGGATAGAGACCTTGCTCAGTTGCACCACTGCTGAACGCCTAGAGGTCATCCAATTCAACCTCGCCATCCAGTCAGAGGACATCTAGCATCTGTTTAAGAAACACAAGAAACTCTTCACCAGCATTGGATGCCTCAAAGGCCGATCAGTGAAACTCCACACTGACCAGCCCGTTGAACCCAGGGCAGTAAGACACAGGAGAGTACCATTCCACATGAGGGCCGCTGTCGAAGCTGAACTCAGCAAATTGGAAGATCTCAAAATCATTGAGAAGACGTCGGGCCCACCCCATGGGTCTCCCCCCTGGTAGTCACAGCCAAACCTAAACAACCAAATACAGTTTGCACATGCATTGACATGTGTCTCCCCAATGGGGCGAGAAAGACATATCATGCCAACAATAGACAAACTGATCATCGATCTAACAGGCGCATCCATCTTCAGAAAGCTTGATTCAGATCCGCTTTGCCAAGGAATCACGTTACATTACCACCTTCTCCTCACACCTGGGCCTTCGACGATACCACCGCCTCAACTTCGGCATCTCCTCTGCAGCAGAACATTTTGAGAATGAGATACGCAGAGTGCTCCAGGATCTACCACGAGTGACCAACGTCAGCGATGTCATCCGGGCACAAGGAAAAACAAAAGCTGAACACAATCGCTGAACACACTCACGGCTAGCGGTGACACTCCAGCGACTAGAAGAATCCGGGCTCACACTCCACGCAGAGAAGTGTGAGTTTGCAAAGAAATCACTCAGTTTCTTTGTCTAGGTATTCAACGAGCATGGAATCTCCCCTGACCTCATGCAAAGTCATCGACATCAAAAGTGAGCAAGCCCCATCCACAGCATCAGAAGTCAGAAGTTTCCTAGGAATGGCCACCTACTGTGGTCGTTTCATTCCTGACCTAGCCACCACCGCTTCCCCCTTACGCAAACTCACAAAAGCAAAAGCTCTGTGGCAGTGAGGTGTCGAACAGGAACAGGCATTCAGGAAGATCAAAGACTCCCTTTCCAGTGACGCCACCATGGCATTCTTTGACATTAACCGTACCACGGAATTACTCGTCGACACCAGCCCTGGTGGGCTAGAGGCTGTGTTGACACAGAGAGACAGAGAAGGAACAGTCTTCACCATCGCGTTCACGAGCAGAGGACTCACACCAATGGAGAAAAACTACTCCCATATCGAAAAAGAGGCGTTGGCAATCATTTGGGGGTGCAAACATTTCCATGTATACATCTTGGGACACCCAGCGAAGGTGCTAACCAACCACAAGCCGCTCATCCCCATCTTCGGAGGCTCAGCACTACACCCCTCCCCCTGCCAGGATTGAGCGCTGGCTTCTACAAGTACAACAGTTCGGCCTAGATGTCCAATACCGGGCAGGCGCTGACAACCCAGCGAACTTCCTGTCCCGCCACCCCCACCCAGCCACCACGACTGAACACGAGGCAGCGAAAATCACAAAGGGACACGTCTGCCAGATAGTCAAATGTGCCAGGCCAAAAACCATGACACTGGAGGAGATACAATCAGAAACGGACAAAGACCCGTGCTTGCAACTAACAAAAACTGCTATCCTGTCAGGAGAGTGAAAGTCTTTCCTAACAGCCGTCACTCGAAGGATGGCCACTGCCCAGGAGCTCATACACGCACTTTTTGGGATATGCCATGAGTTGTCCATGTCAGTGGATGGCCTAATCCCAAAAGGACACAGAATTGTGCTACCAATGTCTCTACAAGAGAGGGCCCTCCAACTGGCGCACGAGGGGCACCAGGGTATCGTAAAAACACAGGCATTCCTCAAATCATGCTTATGGCTGCCCCAAATGCAGCGTGAAGTCATGGCCCTCACAGAAACCTGCTCCACATGCCTGTCCACACGCCGACCAGGACCGCCGGCGCCCATGCAATGCCCACCCCGGAGCAACCATAGGTAGGACTCCATCAGAATTGACTTTTGCACGATCGCAAATGAAACATACCTGCTCGTAGCAATCGACAAGCACACCAGGTATCCTGAGGTCAAACCTGTCTCTTCCACAGATGCCACGTCTGTCACCACGGCGCTAGCAAAAATGTTGCGACACATGGCATCCCATCCACGATCCGGAGTGACAACGAACCACCCTTTACAAGCAGGGTCTTCAGACGCTTCATGGACCTGGGAATACGCCACCATCATGTGACCCCATACTGGCCACAAGCCAACGGGGATGCCGAAAGATTCATGGTGTCCATTAACAAAACAGTCAGAATTGCCAAGGACAAAGGTCGCCCGGTGCTCCCAGAGCTCTACAGATTCCTAGGCGCATATCGGTTGACACACCACTCCGCAACGCGTGTCAGCCCAGCAACCATGATGTTCGGTGTCCCCATCCAAGGGAGCCTACCTCTACACCACTCCTGGAGACTGCCTCCAGTTGACCAAGTCAGAAGAGCAACACCCAAAGATCTCCAAATCAGGGACACAGTACTGGTGAGGACTAGAGCCCAGAAAGGAAAGATGTCACTCCCCTACGAGTCGGCACCGTGGACAGTCTCCCATCGAGAGCACAGCCTCGCGTCAGCCCCCGAGGGTACGAATCAGTAACCAGAAATGTCTCACACTTCCAGAAAGTTCCGCTGACCCTATGGGAAGAGGAGAAGGCAAACAGCAGCCCCACAGAGGACCAACTACCACAAGCAAGTAGCCCAAGGACGAAAGAAAGACTCGAAGGAGAATCAACCCAGAAGCCTCCAGACCAAAATGAAGAGGAGAGAAACATGGCTACACCCCAAACTCCCCACCGAGAACGAGGAGAACACTACGCACTCCGGAAATGACCAGTGTCATCCACGGGGCTAAAAGGCTACATCCTCAATGGCATCTACGTGCGCCCGAGAGGCTGAACCATGAACTAGCCCACCCATGTTTCAGTTATGATCACTTGAATATCGTTAATGGTTCACATGTTAAATGTTTATCTAAAGTTGATAATGGATGTGATGTCTACGTGACAGAGATCACGTGAGCAAGAGAATAAAGGTAAGCGAGAGCCTGCCAAACGGCAGTTCCCACTCCAGTCACTGACTGTCCTGCATCTGTGTCTGTTTGTTCCGGCCCCCGAGCAGCGCACGTAGGCCCCGCTCCAGGCCCACACCACACTACTGTGGTTCATATAAACCAAATTGTGGTGGTTCAACATAAATATCTATACTCTCTCCCACTCACCTTAGATCATTAGGTCAACAATGAATATTGCTGCCGATACTCTCATGTCCCAGTAACACCCGGGTTCCATTGCCGCATGTAGGGAAAATACTTCCTGGAATGATCACGTGAGCCGATGTGCGTCGCGTGAGTCTATAGTATTGGTCGTGTTCTCTGTCCTTACCAATGTGGCAGCCATTTTTAAACAAAATAATGCGATGTTAAATTTAAACTAAACTAGAGCACACTCTACATATTCTGCAACCAGTCCAATATAAATTGCACCAAATGTAAAGGTGAAATAAGTATTAAAATGTATTCAAAGGAAATCCATACGTTGGAGCACGAAACACAACCAGACTCTTACATTTCAAAATAGTATATCCAAATTGTAGTGCATGCACATAATGAAATGTAGAACAATATATCCCATATACTAGGTGATAATGGACTAGCTATTCCCTGGAGGGAAGGATATCCGGCTCACACGATGTAGGGGTCATAATCGCGATGCTCACAGTATACAGTACATTCTATCCATGTCATGATGAATTGACAATCACCTAAACATACTATACTGGTATACAATAAAAAGCATGCAAAGGGTCCTCTGAGATGCCCAATTCTTTACAAAGAGTCGTGCTGTTTGGCAATTTATCCGTTAAATACAAAGACAGTCATCACTGCATAATGAGTGTGGTATGGCTAAATAAAGCATGCTGATATTTGAAATATTAACTCGAATCCTATTATGATGCCGATGCACTCACAAGTCTTACTGAGAGGAAACCCTTACCTAGTGGCATGTTGATGCTGGGGAATGTCATTTCCACATTTCAATTTCTTACAAATATTGACATATATACATCTGTCCATAGGTTAGCTAATCCTGGTTACTCAGTTAGCATATATCAGGTAATGTCAATCTTGACTTTTCCAATATGTAGACTGATCAATGTGATCTATACTTGACTACAAACTAGATGAAACAATTTAGACAAAATTCACGTTCATCCCCTTGGGGTATACAGTATATAGCAAATGACTCCAAAACATTTCTCTCTGTAACATACAAGTGTTAAAGTCACCCTTCCCCCTCAGGGGGCATTTAACCACCTCGAATATTGTGAATTGCATCTATACAATTGAATGTCTTTGTTCATTGAAATCTCTCGCTACAGGTGGTTTAGCACTTTTACAACATACATTAGACTTGTGTTCAGTCCACCTCTCACGAGTTGTCCTCGCTGTTTGCCCTAAATATAAAATCCCACACGGACACTTGATGCTATAAATGACACCAGGTAGCATAATCGTATAAGCGTATCTTCTTTCCTGTGTGGGGATGAGAGCTACTCTTCCCATTTGTCACATTATTACAGTGGCTGGGGAATGTGCCTTTCTTTCGCATACTCAAAACAGATTATCTATCTTTTTGAGTTGTCTCTGCCCGTACTGGTTTATCCCTTAAATTCACCCCTCATTTACAAGCCATCATGGAGGTGTAGGAAACAGCTTGAGAAGTAAGGTATTTTATTGCAAAATGCACCAGTTCCTTTTAAATATGTTGCTAATTTGGAATCTCTGTCTTGAAAATGTTGAGATATATAGCCATGGTATCTCTGCACTCTGATGTCTAGGTTGTAATAACGACTCTTTAGAAACTTGTGCGGATCATAATATTGCCTCACCTAATCTCTTCGGGATATTCTCTTTTACTGAATCTTTTACTGAGATCTATACATTCCTTATTGAAAACCTCTTGGACTGAGATGATTCTTTTGAGTCTCAGCATCTGACAATAGGGAAGACCTTTGGTCACAGCTTTTGGATGAAAACTCGCATAGTGTAGTGAATTATTAACATCAGTCGGTTTGTGATATATTGTGGTGATCACTCTAGCATCTACAATTGAAAGCTGAACATCCAAAACATGTAGATCTGGTGTGCCTATTTCTAAAGTAAACTTAATGTGGGAATGTACTTCATTAAATATTCAAAAAAGGCTATCCACTCCTGTTTAGACCCACTCCAAATGCCAAAAATGTGTCACTATACCTTTTCCAAACCAATATCTTCCTTAACCAAGATTTTAGAACCACTCCAGCTGCCAACATTTTTGTCAATATACCTTTTCCAAACCAATATCTTGCTTGACCAAGAGTGGTCAAGCAAGATTTTGGTTTGGAAAAGGTATATTGACGTCATAAACAGGAGTTGATATCCTTTTTTGAATATTTAAATCAAGTCCATTGTGGAGGGCACAGGAGTGTCCATAGATTGGACACTACACGTTCCATGTTTTGTTACGGCTTCGTGTCAGGGCTGGTATTCCTCCCCTGTACCCATATATTTATTAAACAATTGACTTAGTTGTAGACATTCTATAGATTGATCAGGTGTACACTGATTGAGATGTATTCATCTAATGTATCTATGTTGCCAGTATCTGTATCCATTAATTACCTATTTTACTTTACTGGAACAACGAGACAGATAGAAGAACACCAATCACACTGTGACCTATTCTCCACTTTTTGTGTTTTTGACTGGTGGACGTTGTTCCAAAATAAACTGTGTTCATGTTCTATTGCCCAGGAATAAAACAGTGGGTGGATTTACATTAAAAGCACCTACACATGAGTGGGAAGCACACTGTTCTTCTGTCATGCACGTGGGCCATGACACAAGTCTCACTTGGTAAGGGTCTGCACATGCAATGGTAGAGGTATAACAAAAAAAATGTTGGATCTCTGTCTACAGCAGAGCTTGGAATTAATTAGTGGCGGTTGCATGAAGCACACATGTTAAGAGCTTGTAGGGGGCAGATGCGTATAGATAGTTGAGCATGTGGGTGGGATGGGCAGAATAAGAGGGTTCTTGCACATTTCAGAATTGATGACTTTGAAAGGTTTTTCACCTGCAACTTCTAGAAATTCTAGAGAAAGTGCTAAGGATATGGCATTTCGATGTCTGTTTGCTTTCAATTTATAATAGTCCCAGTGTAAAGAAATGTGCAGGCACAACGTTCTCCATATTTTTCACCAAAAATGAAATCAGATGCAGGAACGGGAAGTCCTGGCATTTTACTGTAGCATAACTAAAAAGCCACCCCAAATGTTTACCGAAAATATTTAACCCTTTACCCCCCCCCCCAGCCCTCACCCCTCTGCCCAAAATGCATTCACTATGAAGGTTTCCGTTATAAAATATTCGAGATATGTGCATTGACTATAACGGATTCGATATAAACACTGTATACCCATAATGTGTCAAATGTGCCCCTCTTTCTCTGTACAAACTCTGTGGTCATTATCAGCAGCATCCCCAAAAGCAGCTCCCTGGCAGTTGCGTTAATGTGACCTGTCAATGCACACACCTTTGAATCAGCAGAAAATGGAATGCAGGCAAACAGGAATAGTAGAAGGATACATATATGAAAGAGATATGCTGCTTGTTTTGGTTATCAAGGATTGGTCAAGGCTTCTAAGGGGAACGAAATAGGTTCAGACTGTGATGAATACGTTCTTCTGCTACTAAATACTTCCCCAAAAACGCGCTCGTTTAACCAGATCATGCCCTCTCTTTTCTCCTTAGGTGGGTGCAGAGGGGCCTGTAGAAAGTAGAACATTGAGGGGTCTTATATGTTGTTTTGCTGATTACTAGTTGAGTAGGGGCTCGAGTGAATATATTTGCTTAAAGGAGCCTGTAAAGATAAAGGATTGTGCTTTCACTGGGAACATTACATTTCCGGAATTGTGAAAGTGCTTGTAAAAAATAGTGGAAATATTTTAAATGAAAAAAATAATAGAAATGGAACTCGGTTCTCGTTAGACCCCACACACCTCTACCACTGGCTGCAAGTTACACGTTCCTACCTGTTCAAGAACAAAGTCTTGTAGCCTCATATGGCACAGACCTCCTTTGGGAGGTAATAAAGTTAACGTTGCAGGTAACATCACTCTGTATATTTGTTCTGTACTGCTGTTGAATTCTAAGCACTGTCATGACATGGCAGTTTGCTTAATAGGTCATTGGCTCTCAAGTACAGGAACAGAAGTGGAAACCCAAAAACACACATGGTTTAATTAAGAGAGGACCCACGCTTTCAGCGTCCTTCATTCTTATTGGTCAAACTCCAAGATTGACCTATTGATAAAGCTCAGAGTTTCACCCACAGTATTAGCCACATCATTCCCCCCACTCACTGGCTGCTCATCCTCTTATTCAGCTATCGTCCTGCACCACCGCTGCTCTGACACCTGCCTCTGTCCTTCTCTCTGACACTCGCCTCTTTGGTTCCAGGCTCACCTTAAATTTCCTGGCTCTGCCATTAGTCGACCTCCTCAATAACTCACATTGCCTGTTTTATGGCGGGCACTGGTGATGCAGTGCAAACCCAGCTATGCGCTTAGTCTCTCACCCTACTGCCACCACCTACCTCTAACGTAACAATACACACGGTGTACCAATCGCAACCTCTGCCTATAGACATGTTTTATGACACATACTGTGTACCGACTGTGTACCGACTGTTCGGAGTTAGTAAGGCTAGCCTATCAAGGCCTCATCTTTAACTCCACAAAGAGATACTTTGTCAAGTTGAATTGCACAGAATCCTGATGATCAGGGCCTGATTTTAATGGATACGTGGGGCAGCGAAGGTCAATGCAAGTTAAGGATGTTGGAGAGGTCCAGTTCTTCAGTCTCCTGTGCCATAGATTTAATGTAGATATTGAAGTTGTGGAACACAAACTCTGGGGAGCAATGATGATGAATACCTTCTGCTAGCGAGTTGTTGCACATATAGTGCTGTTGTGCAGTTCACACACATGCGCCTCCCTGTGGCAAGAGGTACATCTGTGTAGGTACAGAATTAACAAATGCTAGAGACTGCTAAAGTTAATGCCAGTAAAAGCAATAGGGACGAGGATTCCTCTATTGTGTTAATATGTCGGGCCACAGGTCAAGGATGGTACAGGAGGTAGCATTGGTGAGTCTGGCCAGGCTGTACTGCCTATGTTCATCCAGCCCCCAAAGTGAACCCTAAAAAAAGGAGAATGATTAATTCAAGTCATGGTTATGTTTAGCTTCTATGATAGGACAACCATTGAGTATGGTACTGAGCATGGTTATTAGAGTCAAATTGTGGAGGAGCTTTTTTTGAACGGTAGGACCAATTCATTGCTTTCATATAGATCTGTTCATGCACGTTGGTTTTTACTATAGTAATAGAAATTGGGTGTGTGGGCTGTTGCTCAGGCCTCTGGAACATTACCACCTGGTAGAGCTCAGCGACCCGGTTATTGTTGATATATTACCACACTGGGTTAACGTCCCAGGGTGCTTGAAGCAATGTGTTTGGTTAAATAGTTAAATAGTGAATAGTGCCAACTCAAAGCCCAGTCGCCCTCTGCCCCACTCTGCTCACCTGGAATAAAAGGTGCGTTAATAAACGCCCGTTCTATGGTAGCCCATGCCACTGACGTAGCGGATATAATCCATAATGAAAACATAGATCTCTTAGCCATTACCGAATCCTGGCTCCACCCTGCAGCAGGACCAGCTATCATGCTAGCCATCCCAAATAATTACACTCTTATTCGCATGGATCGCACCACTACCAGAGGTGGCGGCCTTGCTATAATTGTTAAAAACAACCTAACGCTAAGACTCTCCTCACCCCACATTACCAATTCCTGTGAATCCCTTACAACCAAACTCACCATAGCTAACAATCAAACTATCACCATTCATCTGATATACTGACCACCAGGTCCCATAGGTTCTTTTGAGGAAGACCTCATGAACCTATTATCTGATAATTTAAAAAACTCTACTCAATGCCTCATCCTAGGCGACTTCAACCTTGGACTCAATGACTCACGTGACCCAATGCCCTACAAATCAACAACTCCCTTGAGGAACTAGGATTTACTCAAAAGATCACAGAACCCACACACATCAAAGGAAGGACCCTCGATTGGATTGCCAAACACAACTGCCCAACCACTATCACCTCTATAACGCCTCAGCTTTGGTCTGATCACCATTTGGTATCCTTCACCCTAGAAGCCACCACACCTATGAGCAATAGTATCCTAGCTCCCACTGCGCCTACTAGAAATAAAAAAAACATTACCCCCTGAAAATCTTATCCCCCTCGTTCTCCCCACCTTAAACTCTATTCCAGCTCAGTCCGACCCAGCCACCATGGTAGAAAAGTACAACAAAGTGATGCTCACCTCTCTGGACACCATTGAAGATTAGAAAGAGTAAACCTTGCCAACATCTAAATACCTGGTGCACACCCCTTCTGAAAGATATTAGACAAAATAAAACGCCTAAGCGAAAAAATCTGGAGATCTGACCCCTCAAACATCAACAAAAACAACTTGAAGAATCTAGCTTCCATCTACAAAAAATAAATTATCCTAGCTAACCAAACCTCCTACAATTCCTGTATCTCTCAAGCCAAATCCAACACCAAAGAATTGTTCGCCATCCTAAAAGAAATAGAATCTCCTATCCAAGCTCCTGACTCATCCCTTAAAGACAAGAACTGGTGTACAGGCATACAAAATGCCCTTGCCAATAAGATGACAATGCTCCATGCGAAGATCAATAACAAAAAAGCTTCCTTAACTATTCCAAACACTGCTAACATCAACACCACTCTCAAGACCACTACGAACATACCACCTACTCCGCAGTCCATTCCATCTCCACCCACACCAGACACCCCTCCTTTCTACTTTCGCAAAGTCTCCATTAAAGAAGTCGAGAAAGTCATCCTCAAGCTCAAACGCTCCAAATGCCAAGGTGACCCATGTCCAGCCCAAATTATTAAAAAAAGCTGCCCCGGAACTCTCACCCTTCATCACCAAACTTATAAACGCCTCTTTTACATCAGGTACTATACCCAGCAACCTGAAACACTCTTGGGTCCTCCCTCTCCTTAAAAAGCAAACCTTGGACCCCTTGGTCCCAACTAATTACCGTCCCATAACCACTGTGCCATTCCTACTCAAAATCCTAGACAAAGTAGCTTACTTACAAATTCAGCACCATTTGGAACTAAACCACCTCCTATGAGTTCGCCAGTCTGGCTTCAAACCGCAGCATGGTACTGAGACTGCACTTCTAGACCTTAAGGCACAAATAGACTCACTAAGAGATAAAGGTACAACATTACTCATACTACTCCTCGACCTCTCTGCCGCATTCGATCTGGTAGACCACGCAATACTATGTAATCACTTGGTCACTGCAGCCTGCTTCTCTCATAAAGCAGTTGCATGGATCCAGTCCCTCCTAGATAACAGGACAATGTGAGTTTTCTCTCCCTTAGCTGCCACAGACCCTGCACCCATATCATGCGGCGTACCCCAAGGCTCATGCATATCTCCTACCCTATACAATATTTTCACAAAGCTCCTTTTCAATGATCTAGACGGGCTAGGTATCACCTACACTAACTATGCAGATACACAGATCCTCATCCCTTTGACGGGAGATTATGACAAGGATTTGGCCTTTGTGAACAGAGTCTACCTTATCATCCAGGCATGGATGGCCTCCCATAGTCTATGCCTGAATTATGACAAAACTGAACTCCTCATTCTAGGAACACCCTGCACCATAAAAAAACTAGGTCCCAACTCTGATTTCTTCATAATTGACAACAATATCATTACTGTGGTCAAATTCGTCAAAACCCTCGGCTTTTATATAGATTCTACACTTACCTTTGATAAACAAGTAAATGCCGGGGCCTCAGCCACATCCTACACCTGCAAGTTAATCAGAGCAGCCAAGCCCTTCCTCTCACCCAACAACTGCGTCACTCTAGCGAGGGCACTAATCCTGTCAAAACTAGACTACTGAAACGCCCTTTACATAGGCAGTAACAAATACACCACCGCCCAAATTCAGACCCTTCAAAATAATGCCCTGAAAGCTGCCTTAAATTTCCCTAAAAACGCCCATATATCAGACCTCAGGAGATCTACTAACTGGCTCTCCACAAAAGACAAAATCGTCCTCAAAACTGCATCCCTTACACACAAATGCCTTACCCATGCAGTCCCGAAATACCTCATAGACAGGTTCACCAGACAAACTGCCTCTCGCCCTCTAAGAAAAGCCAACGCTAACCTCCTGTTTGTACCCAGATTTAAACTCACTAAATCTGGTGGGAGCATCTTCACTGTTAAAGCAGCACAATATTGGAACTCCCGTTCCCCGACTCTAAGGGAAGATTGTAAGAAGATTCAATTCAACACTACAGCTAAGTCAATGCCTAGTCTGGGATACTGAATGGAAACCCTTATTGATATATCTTTATGTCCAGTTCATGAGTTTTGGATGACTACCCCTATATAACATCCCTCTCTTAGAACCCCCCTGACCCCACTGAGCCAAGAAGTAGTTCTGATTTGCAAGTTTAAAAGGTTTATTTGAGAAATAAGACAAAATATAGATACCACGCTTTTATAATAAATTAATAATCAATATCACCCTTATAAATATAATGTATTCAACAATGGGTAATCTGACACTAGCACACTTCTTTATAATCAATGAGGAGTTAGTATAGGAAATGAGGTAGCACACTTGTGAATAGGAACAGAAGAATAAAGGGGTAGAGAATGCTTTATACGGTTCAAGGAAATGCAAGGTGGAATAAATGCAGTACAGAAATAACTTGATATGACTTCAACAAAACAAGCAATCACTTTTCTTTGACAATTCACCCCCCCTTTATGCAATGTAAGGAGATGAAGAGGAGAGCACACAGTTCTTAGAAATGCAATCAAATATAATTCAGTTCAATCCCCCCCCCCAGCAACTTAGAGAAATCAGGTATGAGTTTTAAAACACCAGCCCAAGTGCTTGAATGTGGTGGCAAACAAGTTACAAATAAGCCGAAAATGGTTTTAATTCCCTTTAGGAAGTTCAGGGTGAGTGAGAGATACTTGGGATGAGTTCAGGCTCACTTTAGCAATGATTCAGAGATGGTGATTAAGAGGCAAACGAATTTTTAGCAAGGAAAGAAATGACTGCTGATGGTTACACGTGGCTGGATTTTTAACCAAATCGCAAATCGCGGTAAAGTTTACGAGTGCGTGAATCGTGATTGCGGAAAAAGTATAAGGGGTAGGCTTGTTGGAAAGCTTAGATTCTGAGCTTTCAGAGGAAAGTTAAACCAAGTTCGTAGCCCAAACGGTTCCAGAGATATGAACAATTTTGTAAAGGTCGTTTTTCGGATTTAAAGTAAACTCAAAATGACAGGTGACAGCTTTGCAGCTGCAGAATTGACAAGTGACAGTGGTGCAGCTTTACAAAATGACAAGTGACAACTTCTAGGAGGTAGTTCTGGTTAGATTAAAATAGTTTGGATTAGATTATTTTAAACTAAGAGCTTATTTCTGTCACAATCTGACCTAAGTACTCACAATATATTTTGGAAGGACTGGACCTCGTCACGGATCTGATCAATCAGGCAAGCGGCACTTCACAGCGATCTGGTCTCTGGGTCTGCGGTTCTGCACGGTCCGGTCTGGTCTGGCACTGGTCTGGTCTGTCCGGATACAGCGGTCTCTGCACGGCTCTTGGATCTCTGCACTGGTCCTGGCAAAAGTTCTTGGCAAGGGATTCAAGCAGCTCGCCCGGCTGTGAGTAGCTTGCAATGATTTGAGGCCTGCTGCAGAGAACTCAGCTTGTGGTTTTAGGCGTCTGATTTAGGTTCTAAAGTATAAGTTCTAGGTTCTGGAGTATGTAGCTGGAGTCAGTCTGGAACTGGTATCTTCTGGATGTTGTGTGGTCCGGCAAAACGCTCCGCAGCAACTGGATTTGAATGTCCTCTCTAGCTTCCAGTGGCTCTTTTTATGTCTTTTGAAAGTGGGTGTGTGCGCAGCATCACTAAGCCAGCCCCTCTCTCAACTGATCATTGGTCAAGCTTTTCTCTCTTCCTTGATAGGGGAAAGGAAATGTGAGTCATGGTGATGCTGTTTTATGGCCTGCAGAAAGGACACTCCCCTGACAAATTGCACACAAATCTATATTTGACCCAAATACATATTGCACAGATACACAGTTGTTTAAAATGACATGCACCCATCACATATCACATGAGGTATACTCTGTTCAAACTCTGCTCTTCCTGGGGGCTTGCATTCAGAAATGGCAACATTTTGCGCTTTTTAGTAGCTTTCCCCATATCAGATTTTTCTCCAAATTTATACAATTGTGTGCAAGGCAGGTGGGCATTTAGATAAGGAAGTGTCAGATTTTTAACATGCATACATTTAGAGTAACAGCCTCTTTTCCACTCGTAAACCCCCAGATCATACCACCGGGTCCTAAAACCTCTTAAAATGTGGGCAGAAAAATCACAAGAATTATGGTATCATTTAGATAATTTTGACAAGTCCGCACCATGCGTTATACATCTTTCTTAAAATCATATTCTGGCCAACAGGGGTGTATCTTCCCAGGTCACATGGTTGAGAAACCAGTTTGCCCACTTTCTTTACACTCAGCCTGTTCTCAGAGGGGGCTGCCCCTCCCCGTTTCTGCCAAGAGGAAGCCACTTTACGACCTCTCCTATAAACCATCTGCCTGAGTCAAGGAAGGGCTTTGTTCAAAAGGAAGCCATTTACAACCCCCCAAATAAACCATCTGCCTGGGCCCTTTGTTTAGTTTCTTGCAGTCCCCTGGTAATTCAATCAGAGAGTGTGTGACCTCTTTTTGGCAGGGGCAACAGAATGCAGCCAGGCCTGGGAATGCATTTGTCGGGCAAGCCCCCACTCCTGTCGGGGGTAGCTGTCTGGCAGAATTCCAGTTTCCTTGAGCCAGGTTTCAGCTAAAATGTCACTTTTTGTTCCCCAGTTTAAGTCAATACAATTTTTACATATGCAGCTAGAATGCTGATTCTAAGTTCAAAACTATGACATTTTAACAGTTACAAACTATGTGACACTCAAAAGTAGGTCACTCAGTTAATTTAAACATTTCGATTTTGGTGGTTTTAATCCAGTTTCAGTTAGGCTGCTGACATGCATAGCTCAGCCAGTTTTGTCATCTTCCCAGATTTTGTATGCACACATACTTCATTCTGCCAGATGTCCGCTGGTGTTCAGTGAGATTTTTGGATGTGTTGCAATGTTTGAAAATAGGCATTTTGAGCTGGCATTCAGAGAAACCAAATGTAATTTTAAAGCGTTTTTGAGCTAACAGGCGCTGCTGTTTTACCTTTGGCACCCATTCCACTCATGGCACCCTGGCCCATCATGCTCGCACTGGTGGGTGGCAAGTTAGGCAGCCATTTTGGTGTATGCACAAACTGTGTGGTTCTCCTGGATTCTGGCGCACATGTGGGCTTTTTGGCCATCTTGGATTTTCTAAGCCCACAGCACCAAATGTTGCAGCATGATAGCTCAAACGTGGGTCAGGACACCCAACAAGATCTCCCATACTTCCAATTCAGATCCAACCTCATCCAATGGTTAAAGGAACATGATGCCTAGCCTTACCCTACTCTACTGACATCTCGGATCTTGTGTATATTTTGTTGACTTTGCTCTGCCTCATTTACGTGCCTCAAATGCATTCTTGTAAATTTACTGTATATACATTTGTGCTGCTTTGACATTACACACATACAGCATTGTAACCGCAGCTTTACCTTTCCATGCATAATCTGTAACCTGTAACTTAAGTTGAACAGCCCTCATTATGCCTTCATGCCCGACCCCTGGGTCTGGTGCGCAATATAAATAATAAAAACAAACAAACAAACAAACAAATGTATGGGTTGTGGTTGTGGGCTCGCCATAACCCTTTCATTCAAGAAAATACTCAGACAAGATGGCCACAATGGAAATGGGAAGGGGTCTCTACTCTTACATTTCTATGGTGCTCTGGGATTGAGGAGCGGCTCGGCGGCAGTGCCCATTGCAACGAAAAACAGGTGAGTGTGAGTGGTTGGAGACAGACAGTGGAGGGAAGGGTAGGTGGGAGAAAGATGGCAGAGCAGGTGCAGACAGCTTTCTCAAATCGTGCGATTGAATCGTGGGATTCAGCCAACAATCTGAGCAACCTGATTGACTGCCACATCCACAATAGGTGCTAATAAGTATGTATTTAGTACCTAGGAGGTGAAATAGTTTCTAATGTGGCATTCATCCCCCGTTCCAGGGACTGGAATGGGGGATAACGTCCCAGCAGCCCAAGTTATCGGGTCGAGCGAAGCGAGGGCTCCGGGCAATTATCCCACGTTCCAGCACCTGGAATGGGGGATGAAGGCCATTAGCACCCCGGGTTACCAAAACGGTAACCACAGGTGCTAAAAAAAAGGATTTTCCTACTTAAAACAGGACGCGTGCAGCGTGCCGCTGTAGGAAGGAAAATCCTTTTCAAAGATAGCCTCCATGGAGAGGGAAGGTGGAGCTCCAAACGGATACAATTATTACCCAATGATAAAAGGAACGGTCCAGTCAAGGTTGTATACACATATCTACTTTATTATTATCACAACAGACAGTTCTAGCATACTACGAAATACAGCCCACCCTATAAAGGAATGCAGAAGACAGACAGTTTAAAGAAAGAAAAGGAGTGCAGTCTGGATACTGACAGGAGGGTAGTCTGTTATATAATTAATCTGAATAGTTCAAGGATACTTGGTTTCAACAGAAAGGAAGCAATGGGTCATACAATATCACTCGGGGCTATTCATTGCTTCCCCCAGGCAATATCTGCAACTCAAGTAACTCAAATTTGAGCAGTGGAAAGTTATGGCGTAAGGGTGGTGATCAGAATTGTTGATGGGCAGCTCACTGCTGTGACATCTCGTAGGAGATAGGCTACAATGGACAAATGGATCCTTTTTTTACTCCTGCTTGGCCCTCCCTCTGAGAGGACCTCTGCGTGATGATAGTGCCTCCAGCTGGGGCTATTTGGTGGTACCCTAGTGTTAAGATGGATTTCTAAATTCTGACCTGGTGGGCAGAGGTTCAGGAGGCCAGCCTAGTTTCTTGGAACAAGGTAACCTTCTGGACAAGCCAGACCAATCAAGGTAGCTTGGCGGCGGTCAAGACTAGGTCTCAGGAGGGGTGAGGGTAACTGAAAGACCTCAATGAGCACACAGAGTAAAGGACACTAACAAATCACCCACAGTCAGGTGTAGATATATTAAAAATACAGATACATTTATTTCAAGGCCTTTGAGTTTCAAACACACCAATTGAATCACAGTAATACTTATTAAGTCAACACAATCTTATCTAAATACATATATATGCAAGACCAATGCGGTCTAAAGGGTTAATGCACGAAATGGGTCCACAACCTAAAAGGGGACGGAAATAGGCAGTGCAAATTGTCTTTAGTCCCTTCTGCATCCAACACACTCCTAACTGAGAGGCAGTCCAATCCCTAAGTAGAGTGGAGCCTAATAATCAAATGTACATGCAATGCACGTGCACGCGGTAGTTCAAATGGGAAAAGCAGGGTCTCTTCAAGGGTCTGTAGCAACTTAAGAAGATGGGTGAGGCGATGAAGAATAGGTTCCCACTATTCAAGGCGGGTCTCCACTTGAGGGCAGAATCGATTCCAAGAGTGGAAAGGAGAGGGCCCTCAGGGGCCACTCATGCATAAAAATGGATGGAGGCACTAGGGGCCACTGGCTAGGGTTGGGACTACTCACTGACCCCCGGCGCACTCCAGACCAAACATCGGCAGTCAAGTCCATTTGTAACTGTATTTTGCATAGAACCGCCTGATTATGAACATTGGCCTAAGCGCATTCACATTTGTATTAACAAAATCACAGTTAAACAGATCTAAATAGAGTTGACTTCACCACCATCTTAGATACATCCGCCATTTTGATTCTAACTCCTGCTTTCTGTCCTAAAATGGTAAACTGTGTTTTCGGCTGCAGCTGGGCAAAGTGAACTTTGAGCTAAATCAACATTAAGGCTGCTGAGAGCATAATGTTTGTTCTGTGCAAAGAGACCTTGTAGCCGAAATGAACTGCAATTTAAGTGTTGTCTTCACCCACTGCTACATCCTCATTCAAACAACGGAATATAATGCAAAGCAACTAAAACCGTATGCTTTTTCAGAAACTCTTTGTGTTCATTCTTGAAATTGGACTTCCTTTAAGCTGGAGAACCAACATCGCCATTGAATCTTCGTGGACAAGTAAACATGTTAAATGTGTTTAACAATATTGTCATATTTGTCATGTGAACTGGGCATAAAACCTTTTATGTAACTTATTAGTTTGGAGAAGGGCTGGACAATGACCGGGATGGTGTATAAATACAGCACACTTTGGGATGTCCAGCACTCACTCCCCTCATGGTGTCTGCTGGTACACACCGCGGGATGTTGGGAGCCCAGATAGCTATCTGATTTTGCCTTTGAATCTGTACAGAAATAAAGATACTTGTATCTTTGAACCTGTGATTGGCGTATTTCATTTTGTGGTACTAAGTCTCGATATTTCTTTGGTGTTTCAGATGGCGCCCGAATAGGGACCCTCAAGATGATGTCACCTCGCTGAAAAGAAGACACTGCTATCGGACCGGGATCGGAGAGTGAAGGGGCCCCTTTGTATGAGATGTGACACCTCAACAGTACTGCACAATCCGATCCCTGGACAGTGAGCAAGCGGTTTGAGGGGGCATCTTGATGAGGGTCCCCATATCGAGGTGGGCTCTTTGCCGAAACACCAACCACTAGGATCTTTTTTAATCCAATCAGACCTCCTTTGAATTTGAAATCAGGTGAGTCGTGCCCCGATTCCTAAGAATCCTGATATTGGTTGCAGTTTTGTTCTCATGAGTACCAACAACGCCAGGTAACAACAGTAATCTGACATGCCTGGGAAATTGTCTTCCTGTTTCAGGGTTTTATTACCGCAGAGATAGACCATTTTTGGGATGAGGCCAACCGGCGCCACCCGTTGGGTCGCCGGCTTGTTTAATGTACTGTAAGTACGGCCTAAATAGTATCATATTTAATGATATTTCGCACAGACAAACTAGACATGCTTCCGAACTTCAGTGGCCAGTTCATGGCAGTTTTGAAATTTCTCATTTAGAGTATTTAGAATCTATATTTTTGAAGTAAAAGGCTAGGCCTGCAGCATTTGATGTAATTAAAGATTGGAGAAAGGAAGCTTTGCAGCAACTCAGAAGTAAAGAAAAGCATGCACGTAGGCACATGAATAATGCTGAAAAAGCACTATTGTATGATCAACAGAAACAGTGAGAATCTATTAGAAGTATGGAAAGGGCTTTTTCACTTGATGTACAGAAGATATATCCGTCTCAGGATTTTCATGCATCAGATGAACTAATTAATACACTGTTGAATGAACATAGAACTGTTGCAACTGCACCTCCTATGTGCCTCTCCCCATTGTTTTGCTTCTTCCTGCTGTTGCGCCTCCTCCCGTTGCTGTTCCTCTTCCTGCCGTTGTTCCACTTCCTATTGTTGTTCCCCCTTCTGCATCTCCACCCTTACCGACAGTTTCCGTTCCCTTAAATCCGTCTCCACCACCAGCGGTCGTGTCTCTGCTACCTATTGAACACGATTTGTCTGAACTTTTCTTTCCAAGTGGTTCTGCTTCGCTTGTAGTGATTGAAGGGGCGGGATCTGATTCAAGAATAGTAACTCGTAGCACAGTATCCAAAGCTAGAAAAAGAGAATTGTATACATGGGCTAAGAAATATATAGAAGAAGGTGAAGAATCAGCTGTTTTAGTTGTGATTTCTGTCCAAGAAATTATTCCCGAACTGACTATTTTGATAGAGGGGATGGGAACACATTTAGCTGATATTTGGAGTGATTGGACAGACATGAATGTTCCACAGGGGTTGAGGGATTTGAATGTCCTTGCCGGCTCAAGGGACACTGCAGAGAAAGTACATGAACATGTTGAGAAGGTATTTGAGTTTAAATGGGAGCTAGATTGGTAACAGAATGATGAATTAGATGGTAATAGACTGGAAGCCTCATATGTGCAGAAACAATTTCTTCCTTCATTCAAATCAATGAGTGAAGAAATGCGTATTTGCACAAGAGACGCTCTTAGATGGATTTTGAATGTTTCAATTCCTCCCATTGAAGTGCATGACATGTTTAGTAAGTATTGTCAGGGTGCAGGCATTGGGGTTGTGCAGAGGGGAGCCTGGAGTGAGCTGTGGACGTGGTCCACATATGGGGAAGCACAAAAAACCCCAGCGCAAACGGATATTGCCTTATAGAAGGCTTCTGTGCCCTCTTTGCAGGAACAAAGGCCTGCAAACTCCACTTCCCAGCAGGACCTGGGCCGAAAACTACAAAACCCCACCCACGTTGGGTGGAGCACATCCGCGCATGCGCGCACGCACGATAGCACGGGGCTTGTGCTTGAACTCTCGAACGAAGAGGACGTGTTCATTGCAGCTCCGAGGAAGGAGGCACACGCGAGGGGCCACACCCCAGCCAGCCATCAGCCGGGCCCCTCATACGCCAGAGATAAGTACCGCAGGCGCAGGGGAGCAACTGCAGCACATGCTGGGAAACCCGCGCTTGGGCAGCAAAGCCGCGTTCAGGGGCGAACAGACAGGAATCTCCCACGCGCAGTGGGGCACACGCAAGGGGGCACCGCCCAGACTCATGAAGTCCCCTTGATCGGCAAAAGATAAGTGCAACATGTAGCTGCCATAAAATCCTAAAAACTAAGACCCGCGCAAGACTCACACCGAAGCGCAGCGATCCCACGAGCAGTGCATATAATTTGCATGCATAATTAGCCATGTGCACCAGCTAAGGGAACCGCAACTGGGAACACGGCGTGACTTGTACTGAAGTCGCACTGCGCCACGTGCGGCTAGCGGCACGTTTATTTAATCTACGTGTGCATGTTAACACGTGGATCAGCGTGAACTGCGGGGCCACGTGCGGCCTAACCGCATATCAGGGTGAAACCCAACCCCACCCAGGGGGGCATTCAAGTTAGAACATGGCAACCTGGAATTAACTGGGGGTGCATGAAGGAATGTCGTTTAACCACTGATGCATCTGTTGTGTGTGTGAGGAAACACCCACAAGGTAGTAACTCATAACTCTCTTTGCAGCATTTATCTGCTCCGGAGACCTGACCTGAGAGTGCGCAGGCAGGAGGCCAGTACTCAAAAACAGAGATAAGTCTTTTTGCTCCAATTGCCTCATTGAAGACAGTCTGTAATGTGGGCAAGAAATGTATATGCTGGTTTGGGTATGCATGTTTAATTGTTAGTTTGTATTTACCCTGACTCCCCCAGTCCTGTCCACCTTCCCTCTCCTAACCCCTTTTCCGGTTATCCTGAAAACCAGTTCCTGTCCAACCAACGATTCCCTAACCCTCTTTCCCCGCCGGGGTTTCGGAGGTCTGTGTAAGCTGTGACTTGCAGGCACCCAGACCGCGGAGGGGGTGGTTGGTTCGTACCACTCCTGCGCTTGAAGGTTGGAGCCTGACAAGTATGCTCCGGCAATGCAAAGGAAAGTGTTAGTGATGATAGGGTATTTACAAGATGAGTTTATGAAGAGAAAGGTTTGCTGTCCCGCAGATTTGAGTGTCATTTATAAGAGAGCATTTTCACCCGATACTGCTTTGACTACTTTGTCACTTGATTTAGCTTTGTTACTTAATAAATGTTCATATTTGCCTACATCACAATTGCCGATGAGGGAGGTTCCTCCGATACTTGTTCCGAAAGTAGAAATTCCAGCTAATGCCGCAGCAGGAACTTGTGCTACTACTGTCGAAGCACATTATGTTTCTCAGTTTGTTCATGTCCCGTTTTCTAGAAAGGAAGTGAATACCATTAGACAAACAATTCCAGATAGTAGGAAGAATCTAGTCTATCTTGCATTCATCAGTTTTTACATTGGGTGATATAGATTTATTGTTTCCCATGATCCTTCCTGCTGATTTATGGAAGCAGATTAGAACTGTAGATGATCAGGTTGGGATGGGTGATACATGGGTTAACCTGGTACGGATAGATGGCGAAAGGAAGGCTGGTGAGAAACCGCCACAAGGGATACTGATGTCGCCAGACAGAAAGACAGAATAGTAGCTAAATTAAAAACTCTGGTTCCAGAGAAAAAAATTATATGGGATAAACTTTCAGCTTGCATACAATTGAAGTCAGATGGTGCAACCAAATTCTTTAATAGATTTGAGCAAGTATTTTCAGACTTTAGTAGTCAAGACTTGAGTACAGAGTCAGGGAAAAGGCTATTTGTAGACAAGTTTGTGCGCAGATTGTTGCCTGGAATCCAATCACAAATTATGACTTCCGAAAGCGCTTGGCAAGCGAAATCGCAGTCTGAAGTATTACATATGGCTCAGTACTATGAAAATAGAGAAGGAAAGAGTGGTAAAGAAGAAGAGAGACTTGAAAACTAAAGTTATGTTGCAGCAGGTCGCTGGAGGAGCCAGAGGTGGGAATACACAATTTAGAGGCCAATTTACACCACAGAGTAATACGCAACTGAGTCCTATACACATGAAACAATGTGCCTATTGCAGACAAGAAGGTCATTGGCGAGCACAATGCCCAATCCTTCAGCAGAGATCGAATAACACAAATGTTGTCATGGGTAAACGATCCAGAGGCCGTCCTCGGATAGGGGCTCCTGGTAGAAGTCAGTTCACTCAGAATCAACAGTCATCTTCACAGGATTGTCAGCAACATAGTGTTAATAATGGGAAAACTTTTGATAATCCTTCAACTGTCTATTTTTCTGAGGATCTTGCATTTGATGATATACTATTCCGCTAGGACAGCCCGAAGCAGAGTCTGGAACCAGGACCTATTCCCATCGATCAGAAAGGGCCCTAAATTGAAATAAAGATGGGGAACAGGGAGCATCTATTTTTGATAGATACAGGAGCACAGAAGTGTTCTATTGATCATTCACAGGTTCCAGATATTCCCCTGTCAGGGCAGAACAACATTTCTGTAGGGTTCTCTGGTACGCCAGTGGTTAGTCCAGTCTCTCAGCCGGTACCAATTTCTCTGGGGCCATTTACTGATTTGTGTCCATTTCTTTTGATGACAAATTGTGGAGAAAATGTGTTGGGGGTTAAATTTGTTGAAAGAATTGAATGCTGTAATTTACTGTTCTCCGGATGGAGTGCATTTAACGATTTTGCCTCAACAAACTTCCGTTCCACAATTTTTGTCTAGACCTTTACCACCTGAATGGAATAAGGTTCCGACATGTCTACGGGCAGTCAATGACAATGATATAGGTATTTTGCAAATTGAGCCTGTTAAAATTGTGTTGTAGCCAGGTGTTAATTTACTGCGTATTCCGCAATATAAGATTTCGGTTGAAGGTGAAAAGGCTTTGAAGAGTATTATTTCTGATTTTGTACACATAGGTGTGATTGAAGAGATTGTAGGGAGCGTGTGTAATAGTCCCATTCTACCTGTGTACAAGAAAGGGGATAGTGTGATTCCTTTTCATTTTATTATTGACTTACATGCTATTAATAAGGTTGTTGCCCCCACAGTTTCCGATTGTACTTGATGTTACTACAATATTGACCATGATTCCAGCCTCAGCTACTCATTTTAGTGTTGTGGATTTAAAGAATACCTTTTTTTCAGTATCCCTGTACATGTTAACAGTAGATATTTGTTTGCATTCACCCTAGGGGGGCGCTCATTTACATTTATGCGTGTACCACAAGGGTACACTGAGAGTCCAAGCATTTATAGTAGAGTATTGAAGGAACAGCTTGATACGCTTGAGTTGCCTTCCACCTGCACGTTGTTGCAGTATGTCGATGATCTACTTCTAGGTGCAGATTCTGAAGTTGCTTGCAAGGAGGGCACCGTGTTGCTGCTTATTCATTTAGCAAAACATGAGCATAAGGCTTCATTAAAAAAGTTTCAGTATTGTCAACAGGAAGTCGCCTATCTAGGCTACCTCCTGTCAAAGGATGGAAGATTGACATCTGAAAGGATACAAAGCATCTCTAGCATGTCTGTCCCAAATACACAGATAGAGGTCAGAGCCTTGATAAGTATGGCTTCATACTGTAGACAGTGGATCCCAAACTTTTCATTAATGATAAAACCTATGTTGGCATTGACAAAGAAGGGTATTTCTTTGCCTTTACCGTGGAACATGGATTGCCAGAAAGCTTTTGATCTGCTCAAGGCTGCGTTGTGTTCAGCGCCAGTTTTGGGCACACCAAATTACGAAAAGGCCTTTGTGTTGTATCTGCATGAATGTGATGCGCTTTGGCTGTGTTGACACAGGAACATGGGGGCAAAAATAGACCGTACGGTTATTTTTCCTCCATGTTAGACACTGTTGCATGCACTTTGCCAAGATTTTTGAGAGCTGTTGCTGCCGCTGCTGCATCTGTAAAACAAAGTGAGGGTATGGTTCTGGGTCACTCTTTAACCATGATGGTACCTCACTCTGTAGACATTCGATTAAACAGAACGCAGATGCAACATCTCACATCAGCATGACTAACTAGGTACGAGCTGATTCTATTTGCACCACATATCCAAATTAAGAGATGTTGCTCATTAAATCCGGCCGACCTATTGCCTCTTCCGCAAGAAATTGATTGTAGTGACAAAATGTTGCATGACTGCCTCAATACCACAGAACAAGAGACTAATGGCAGAATTGATCTAATTGATACACCTCTAAAGAATCCACAAGGGGGGCTGTTTTGCGATGGCTCCTGCTTCAAACTTCCGAATGGTACATCAACTGCTGCTTACGCAATCACTACATTAAGCACTATAGTGGAGACCTAACAAATTCTGCATAATTCTGCGCAGGCTGCAGAGATTATTCCATTGATTAGAGCTAGTGAACTTTCTGAAGGGCTTAGTGTGAACATATATAGAGAGCCAGTATGCATTTGGGGTAGTTCACAAAAGAGAGGTTTCTTGACCTTGCATGGAACTAAGAGACAGCATGGCACTCTAATATTTTGGCTACTTTCCGCACTTGCGCTTCCTACTCAGTTAGCAATAATGAAGTGTGCAGCACACCAGAAAGTAACGGACGATGTGGGATAAGGAAACGCCTTTGCTGACAGAATAGCCAAACAGACTGCCACCCATTTGCATTCCAAAATGTATGTGACAAAAGGGGTCACTAACACTTGTATGATAAATGTTGGAATTGGTTGTATAAACGAAATTCAGGCTGACGCCACTCTAGATGAAATTAAACAGTGGGCTGAGGGTCCAGCAAGATTAGATGATGAGGGTTGTTGGGTAGATAATGAAAAGCAAAAATTGAAGCTACCCAATGCTTATGTCACCGCTATGGTTACAATGGCTCACGGTCCACACCTCACATATGTGCCAAAAAGATTTGAAAACTATTAACTATTAGAACCTGTGTGGGTTAATGTAAATATTCCAAAGACTGCTGAGTGTCTTGTCCAAAGTTTCATGGTATACCTACAGCATAATATGGGCAAAGGAACACCGACACCAAAGGGTAGTTTTGGTCCCCCCTCTATGCCTTTTGAGGTCATACACTTCGACTTTATCGAAATGGAGCGGTCAGAATTACAAATATGTATTGGTAGTCATCTGTGCCTTTAGTAAATGGGTCGAAGCTTTTCATCTAAGAGATGCCACAGCAATGTCAATGGCAAAAGTCATGCTTACAGAATTTTTCCTAGGTTTGGCTTGCCGAGAGTCATATGGTCTGATAATGGTCCACATTTTATCGCTGCTGTTATTGTGCAAGTATGTGCGAGATTACAGATCGATAAACGGTTCTATTCAGCCAGGCATGCTCAGAGTGCCGGCCTTGTAGAACGCCATAACGGTATACTAAAAAATCAGATTGCAAAGATTTGTGTGAATAGCAATTTCAAATGGCCAGACACCCTACCAATAGCCTTATTGTTGATGTGAACGACTGCACAATCAAAGACAGGGGTCTCTCCTTATGAAATAATCATGGGGAGACCAGCCAATATATCGAGGATCCCAAAGCCCAAATTACTGAAATATGTTGAAAATGTACTTCTTTCCGACTACTGTCACCAGTCAACTCAAAACTTGTATTTGATTCATCAACAGGTGCGAGAAGCCCTCCCAGTAAAATACGAGTGTCCAGGTCATTGACTCTGACCTGTTGACTGGGTGCTCGTAAACGCATTTGAAAGAGCCTCCTGTCTCGCACCTTGCTGGAGAGGACCGCACCAAGTCCTCTTGGCCACGCAGACTGGTGTACGAGTGACAGGGAAGAAACACGGGATTCACGTAACGCATGTCAAGAAGATTCCTTTTCCTCTGCCCCACGACGAAGGAGAGGAGAAGGAGATTGTTCACTTTGAAGCTCACAATGAACCTGCCTTGTATATGGAAATCCTTACTGAGCCCGTGGGGTCTGGGGTGGCTGCTGCTTTGTCTTCAAGTACTTCTTTGAATTTTACTTCACCATTGAGCAATCTTGCTTCCACTTCATCATTTCCTTCAGGATACGACGACACTCTGTTCGCAGATCACACTGTACCTGGAGTCTTAAGGTAAGATCTGCGACCGAGAAACTGAACTTACAGCACAGCCTCGGCTGTGCCTACAAATGACCATCGTTGAGCCAGTTCCTCTTCACTCTACTGCTGAAAAACAAATAAAAGGCAGGGACCGGCAAAGTTACCTTCAAGCAACATAGGCCATGTGGTCAGGAGCCACCGACGGATGAACTAAAAGAGTCTAACGTAGAGGCTTCTAAATGGACTATGAGAATCAATGCCCATTCCTAAACCCACTCGTACTGAAAACGATACTGGTCACTTATCTAATGATGAATCTGTCCATCGAAGGTCATAGACCCTGAGGACCCACTGTTTGCTTGTCACAATAGTAATTTGTTTAATAATTATATTTACACTTAGTTTTTGGTACCCGGAAAAAGTGCATCCGCTTGATATTCTGCTACCCACTGAAAAAATCCCCACTGTGTCTACACCCTTCGTGCATCTGCACACTCTTCCTCCTCGAGGCTTTCAACATAGAAAGGGTTACCATAATAATACTGTCTTATTGATTATGAATGCTACCCATGCAATTCTGAACAAAACAAATTGCTGGGTGTGTTCACATTTGCCGCAACATGGCGAAAAGGGGCTGGTATATTCATCCTCTTCCCTTAACTACTGCTTGTTATGCCTCGCTCAGGGCATTCTTCTTTGGCCGTTGGAATGATAGTATTTCTGGGAACTTTGATGGGACTAATCTAAATGAATTTGAAAAGCGAGTCTTAACACCTCTGGGATGTTCTCTCTTTGCGAATAGGAGCAAGCTCAGTGTTGCTTCTATTAGGCCTTCTGATAGACTCTCTAGACCTTTTCAATCATTGATTTCCTTCAAAATGGCTCCTGTAGGCAACCGGGATGCCATGCCTCCTTCCTATACTATCAATCATAGTCCCAACTCTGTTCCTTTCTTCATACAAAGAGAAGGTTCTCAGCCAATGGGTACATTTCAGGGTTGTACTAGCATTGTGAATCTAACCAGTGAGGACAGACCTTTGTATGTAGGAGATCCTGTTTACTTTGTTTGCGGCAATGAGGCCTATCCACCATGTTTACCCAGAGATTGGCATGGTATCTGTTACTTGGGTATATTGTTGCCAGGAGTATATGTTGCTACCACCTTTGAAATCTCTAAAGCTTGTCCCAGGCAGGATGAGAATGGTGATCCTCCTTCACAAGTCTTGGGTGATGTTGTAAAATCCTTTGTGCCTTTCTGGGGACAGATAATGAATTCTGAGGATATCAGAAGACTAGCAAGGTTACTGGAAAAGACCATCAATAGCACCACTGATATTTTGTACATCATGACGCTAGAGCAAAAGGCAATTAGATTAGTAGCCCTCCAAAATAGGATGGTGTTAGACATCATTCTAGCTGAGCGTGGTGGGGTATGCAAAATGGTTGGATCTGCATGTTGTGTTTTTGTACCCGACTCCTCCCCTTCTATATTCCAGGCAATTCGAAATCTACATACATTGAGTACTGGAGTACATGTCCCAGAGGGAAACTGGAATCTTAGTACTTGGTTCTGCGACTTGTTGCGATCATGGGGTTGGAAAATCTTTGCAGTCCTTATGGTAATTCTTGGTATTTTTCTGTTCTGTTGTTGTTGTGTACAATGCCGCCCTGTCATATGTTCCATGATAGGAGGATGTTGTGCACAAGCAGTAGGTACACTAGGACCTAAGATACAAGTGCCTGAAAAAGCAACTAATGCCTTAGTAATGAAGGAAATTACTATCGAAGAGTTAATGGCGATTGATGTTCTTGAAACCAGTGACTCAGAATGTTCTGACTATGACATATGGTCATTGTACCATCAAAATGTTTGAATTATGCTCTTGGCTTAGGCCAAAAGGAGGGTTATGTAACTTATTAGTTTGGAGAAGGGCTGGACAATGACCAGGATGGTGTATAAATAGAGCACGCTTTGGGATGTCTAGGACTCACTCCCCTCATGGTGTCTGCTGGTACACACTGCGAGGTGTTGGGAGCCCAGTTAGCTATCAGATTTTGCCTTTGACTCTGTACAGAAATAAAGATACTTGTATCTTTGAACCCGTGATTGGAGTATTTCATTTTGTGGTACTAAGCCTCGATATTTCTTTGGTCTTTCAAATTTCGGTTGCAGGTTCAAGTGCAGCAATTTGGCCGCTCTGCGGCTTTCAGCAACGAAGATACAGCAATGATTCCCAAACGGGACAGTGGTGATTTCTCTGCTCCTGGTGGATGGATCAGGCCAGTTTCACCGCAGCATGCTTCATGGGCAAGAGGGGCACAAATGCAGTGCACCTGCAAAGGTTGTCACCACGGCTGAGCGACACGGTAACTGTGTATGCTCCGGTTCTGGCGCACTCGTTTCACTTCGGACCTGGGAATGCCAAGTGTACGAAATTCGGTGTGAGGATGCCGTGAACACAGAGCTAGCGATATACCAAGGTTCAATGGCCTCCTCAAAACGGCGTTGGAGACAGAGCAAAGGTCCTGCATAAGCTGGTCAGCCCACTGATTGGTCCAGGGACACTTCCGAGAAGGCTTACTTGCAGGGTTTGATGAAGGTGCCGAGAATAGTTGGTCCCACTATTCCAATGGGTCGAAGCATCTTCCCAGACCTTCTAGGATGACCAGATGCAGAGGGGTCCCATGGGACGACAGCGGGCTCAGGGTGCCAAACCTTCCAGCGGGTCACCAGTGGTTCCTCGACTCGGCTTCTTAGCTTCAGGATACTTGGATCCAATCCTTCATTCAGTGAGAACTCCAGAGATCAACATGGTATGGGTGTTTGGGGGCTTCTCTTATCCAGAATCTCCTTTGCACCAAAACGAAGAGGACCCAATGGGAGATCTGCTAACATACAGGCATACCATACATGGACCAATCACGGACCACGGTGGTCCCAGGCATTTACAGCACTCCAGACTCTCTGGCACCCAGGGACAGACACCCCAGCCCACATCCTGGAGGCACACACACAAGGCATACAGAAGCCCACGAAAGCTCAGCATTTCACAGGCAAATGCATGCCCAAATTAGGACTGACTCGGGTCGGCTCCACCTGGGGAAGGCGAGGGGGCATGATGGTCAAAGGACAGGACAAAGAACCTCGTGGCAAGGCCATTTTGGAGCCAGGCCACATATTTGTTACAAACACGATAACCATGGTTTACCTGGCAGGAAAGGGTTAACATTACATGAAATGATAAGCTGCCACCAGCCCTGTCCATGACACATCTGCACATCTCCTAAAAAGACCTTTGAGAGTATCTAGGGCCTTTGGAAAGGACTAAGAGACCCAAGTGTACTGTACTAGAAGTACATGTTGCAGAAAAGTTGCAACATTGGAAAGGACTAAGGGAAACAAAGTCTCCCAGTACTGACTGTCTTAAGGGCATGTCAGTTTCTACATAAAAAGTGAGCGAAAGCCCAGGAGTGCAGCAGAAGGCTGGGCTCCCCTGGTAAAGTCAGACTACGGTGTTAAACAGCAGCAAAAGAATTGGGGGGGGTACACAACTGGAGGGAAAATGACACATAAATGGAAATATTTCCTAACACCCAGGAAACCTTATGAAACTGAGAAAGGTTGAGCCTGAGTACTATAGACTAGGAAGAAACCTAGGCATGCAGCTTGTATTATATTCACACATCACTTGAGATGTAAACACCAAAGGATTAAATGATTAAAGTCTGGCAGTAGAACTTAATTTACTGCAGACAGGAAAATGTGTAGCATGCAATCATTTGTCACGTACCTATGAAATCATGGCAACTTGAACCCAGAAAGAATCATGACAGTCTTGTCCCTGCCTGCTCACAAACCTCTCAACAGAGTCTGTAGTGATAACTTCAATAACCAAAAGGGTATCAGTTTATGTCTACTGTGAAACAATTTCAGAAAGGGTCAAAGGGTTCTTGATAAATAAGTGTTCCAGAATTGGCACACAAAAAAACATGACCACTGCCGATTGTCAAACCCGTTGGGATACACAGGATTATGATGGGCGAGGCACCACTGTCAAATCACTCCTCTTTCAAATTATGGCCCACCCATTTGACCAGCTCGAAGCTAAGGAAGGGGTTGGGGCAGGATGAGGAACTCTGTATGGCCCAGAGCACTTGACCTACCTTTCCGTACTCCCTCTCCTGGTTCAGGGGACTGTACCGATGAGCGTTAATGGCCACCCAGTACACCTACACAGCCGTTGCTGCCTGGGAAAGCATTATGCCTCTACTGCAGGTTTTTTTGCTTGAATTAACAGACCTCTATTGTGTTGAAGTGCTGGCTGGAGCGTTCAGAGATTTGTGGATGAGCACAGAGATGCCTCTGAAGTGGGATTAGAATACCCTGTGATTAAGTACTGATTAATTATATATGAATGAGAAGGGCATCCTATGCAGCTGTAGACAGTCTTACACTATTATCTGAACTAATTTAGTAATAGGCATGTTATGTTGCATTTGTAAAGCACCTTATGTACCATTGGTATGATCTCAAAAGCGCTGTGGGTTGAACATCCTCGGAGACCATGGTCCCTATAAGTGGAGAGAGTAGTGTAGCATATAGTGCTTGGGTGCACTTGGTATGTGTGCAGCCAGAGTGGTGTGCACAGGTTGGCTGCATTCTAATGCTATGTATGATGCAGTGGATGTGAGAGATCAGCGTAATGAGCGCAGGAAGGCGGGTGGTCTCTGGGTCTGCATTCTTGCTGCCATGAGGCATGTGTAAGAGATTATGTGTGCCACTAGAGCGCTTCTTTTGTGGGGCATAGCTGTCTTCTAACAGGCTGTTAAGGTGTACTATGAGCATTGAAGGTATGTGTGCAGGTAGGCCGAATTTATCGAGGGGTGTAGCTGCGTTATATTGTTGATGTAAAGTGGAGAGTGAGCATATTGGTAGGAATGAGTGTCTGTGGTTATCAGTGGATGGTCCACCTTTTGGGATGCTTTTGGAGCTCAGTGCGCCAGCCGTGTCAGTCCTGGTGGTTCGTGGTAGTGGATTACAGAGAGGCAACTGATCGGTGAGGTATGGATTTACAAGTCCGTAGTAGTAAATTGATGGGCAAGCTTAAGAATTGGTCAAGCGCAGTCACATTCCAGGAACATTTACTAAAGTAGCAGGTCGCAGATTGGGATTTCCGACAGCAACACCTTCTTGACAGGACGGTTCAACTCAGTCGGCCTTCTATCCAAACGTGAAGCTGCTGCATGAGACTTTAACGACACTGTATTTTGCCACAATCTGCCAGATCAACCTATTCATTTGGTTTAGGACCTTTATTAAAAGGATTCACTAACAATTACATATACTTAATAAGTTAAGATAGCCTCTAGTAATGTAGGCCTCTTACTTTTGTCCAACGCTGTTCTAGTGTAGCACAATAGACTAACCCTAGATAACTAGTCAGATCCAGGTTTTTTCTGTATCAGGTTTTTATTCAAACTGCACTTTTTCCTGTTTGATATTGCACCTGTCACTTTCTTGTAAAATGAAAGCATCATGGAAGATTTTTATATAAAAAGTTTTTTTTCTGTTTTTACCATATTGTGAAAACTTGAGAATAATATTTAATATTTATTTAACTGTACTTTTTGCAATTATTCTGGGTAAAACATTTAATATTTGTTGACTAAATGGTGTTCTTCGGTTGAGTTTAGAAGAGACTACATGAAGGCTGTTGGGTTCTTTAGTTAAATTGCTTACACTTAAACTTTATTCAGGGATGGACCCCACAGCCGTTACATTTCCTGAGTCTTTCTTTGGTATTGTTGCTGCTGCATGAGAGTCCACATTACAATGATGTATTTTAAAAATGTTCTCCAAATGTACAACGCGTAAACACTATTACAGCCCGAGTGAACGAGCCTGTGCGAACCAGAGTACAGAAAGTCAGGATTATAATGTGCACTTTTCTCCTGAACCAATATATCTGAGGTGAACCTCCCCAGCTATTTCCTGACAAAACTTCACCCCTGACGTTTGTTTAACCTGCCACAAAGTAAGAGTTAGCGATCATTTTTCGAAACTCTCTAAAATTTTAAGTTTCTAAGATGGCGTTACATATCCTTGCAAGGAAAGGACAAAAATGACGTGTCCGCAAATTGAAAAGCCAAACAACAGGCATTGTAGTTGTCTATCGCTGTCATTGTGACGAACATACTGCTGTGCAAACCGGTACCGCCGCCACAGGCTACAGCGCACACCACGGCTCTCATTATGAGTTACTTGGAAGCGGTTGTGGCACCTTCGACCAAAGAAACTAATTACAAGCCACTTTCAATATTTATTCTTTTTTAATCTGCTTTCCTCCGAGAGCCCTAATTGGGCTGGGGGGTCCTTTCCAATATCGTCCTGCATTCGCCTTGCAAAAGTCAAACAGGACTGAAAGTTAATACAATGAGGGATTTGGGGATTAATTTTGAAATTGTCTGATTAGTGGATTCTTGCACAATAATAATTACCTCAGATGTTCCCGGGGTCCCTCCATTATTGGAGTCTGGCATCTGCATCCGCCCACGGGGTGCGTCAATCAGGCCTGGTAGCCGGGGGGCTCTTCGGAGAGTTCACCATCGGAAGCCTGCTGGGGCAAGTTGTTAGACAAAGCAATATACACTAGACAGAAGCCAACACAATCTCTCCCTGTCGGTAATCGCGTTTTACTCACTGTGATTTGCAGTTCTCTTTTAATCCAGGTATTTGGTTGTTTATTTTTTATAGTAGTGTGCTTTCTCCGGTGGTTAAACAGATGAAGCCCTTTGTTGCACTTGTAAAGAAACACTGCGTCAGCTCGGACCGTATGGCGCGTCTGTGTAAAGCGTAAACTGTTCTTCCCTTGGGGCAATGGTGTAATAAACATTCGACACCTGGACATTTCACTGAAAGGTTGCAGCTGTTGAAACTGTTAAATAATATTTGGGACGCTAACGGGATGAGTTATGAGCTGCTGTCCCATTCTAAATGTCTTTTTTTTTTACTGTGCTCATTTAAAAAAAATAATATATTGATAGATCTTTGGCGTCATGGCCAAGTCCCATTTTTATTAACATTGGTGAGGCAATGCGTGGTGCATTTTCACAGAATCAGTGCACGCACATGTCACTTGAACATACGCACATAATGGAGACATGACCGTGTATCCCATGCAGAGGTGTGAGAACCGGAAGTGAGCTCCCTTTTAGGACTTTCCGAAATTAATGTCTTGTCTACCCGCCCTTCATAGATTCAACTAACTGTTGACCTTTTGAGGAAAGCATTTAAAACGTTCCTCTTAAAAGAAGGGTACTGTACGTGTAGTGTCCACACCTGCCCCTTCAGGCCTCCCTCAGTTCTGTATTGGTTCATGTGTTTGGCTGACCTACGGTCATGTGCCCAGTCTTGACAAAATGACTACTGCTCTCCAGGGGTGAGTAGTGGTTTCTAAACTCCTACTCAGCCCCATGTTACTACTAAGCCAGCAGTAATATCAGCCATAGAGGTGAAACAGGTAAAGCATTAATGATTTAGCTCCTTTGGCGCTTCGGAAGCACAGGCAGAGGACAGGCTATACTCTTCAGAAGGAGTGTGAGCTAGCAGAGAAGCATCCAAACAACAATGGTGCTTTGATACCAAAATAAAATGATGTTCAATCAAGGTACTATGAAAACATTAGTCTTTGGTTAAACTAAAAGTACAAACAACTAAAAAACACCAATAACAGACCGCTGTAAAAGGAAGAGACAGAGTCAGCAGACATTTGGGCAAAACAATGCACTCTGGGGCTGAAGACCGGGTAAAAAGGCAAAAGCACCTGCAGCAAGGTGCATGTTGGCAGTACATCTTTTAGAAAATTAAAGGGGCCTTAAAAACAGGGCAGGGGGCTGGAACCGATACAATACCTTTCAGTCTTGTTCTTTGGGCTTGGCAGGGTTGATCTGGGAGTCTAGGAGTTTTCTGAGGCAGCGATTTGGCATCAGGTTTGTGAGCCGGGTTCAACACCTGGAGCGTTTCATCAAGTGGTAATGGGCCTTGCCACAAAGAAGCTTTGGACAGGCAGGCAATGTCCAGGTCAACGTAGATCACAAGTGGTTTGAGGCCAGAACTCGAGCGCAGGCCTGTTTCTTTGTTCCTGGGTTACTGCCACATTGTCAAACTGCATTGCAGCTGCTGGAGGTGTTGGTAGATAGTCCTGGAAGAGGTACATATTTGGAATATAATTTATCAGCATGGAGCATTAACAAAAGGTGGTCTGATTAGCAGATATCACTTTCCGTGAAAGAATTACTAGCATCATTTTGTATTAATCAAAAACTTCAATACATCTTCACATGTGCCATTCTATAACACCAGCAACAGCAGCTTCAACCTTCTGGCTAGAGTGGCTCTACAAAAACACAGTGCAGTAAATACAATCCTACACCATATAGATATTTAATTTGTGAAATCAAAAGTAACATCATTTGAAAAACAAAACCATTATAAAAGGTCAAACCACAACATTGTTTAACAATAATAAACATGATATAATGCTTTTATATAGTGCTTCATGTCGAAGCGAAGCATGTTCCGAGTGCTGTAATGAAAGGTATTATTAGCCAGCGTACTCACTTGGTTGGCCTCAAAAGGGGGAAGGGTTGAGTTTGGACTCAAACTTTCAAAAGCAAAGTTCTGGCTGGGACTATGCCTGAGGCTAGAGCTTAGCTCGCTGAGTTATGCTTTATATTTGGTGTTTCTCCTGTATAATAATAATGTGTTGTATTGAGTTTCTTGAAAGTTGGGTTTGTACATAGAGATCGAATCATGTCTTGGTTTTTATTAATGGTATGATTTACTGTAATGCGTATATTGTTATTGTCATGATCTCTGCTTCCAAAAGGTCAGGGTTTTCCCAACTCCCTTGGAAGCAGATCCATAACCCAGGTTCCGAGTGCCAACCAGTCCCAATTGGGACCTTTTGGACCCAGTCCTGGCGCCAGTGGCACCAGGCTCATAAATATGCCCAGTCCCAGCGCTGGAAGCGCCGGGCTCATAATGCTTGGGTGGACTTACCTGCAGCAGACCATGCTGCTTACTTGCCTGCCAGTTGAGCCTCTGATCCTCTTCTGTTTGGAACTACTTTTCCTGTTGGGTGGGGCAGGAGCCACTCCCTAGATTCAGAACACTGGAACTCTTCTGGAAAGCAGGAACTCTTTTCTTACCTAGGGTGGCTGTGGAAGGAGACACCTAAGCACTACAGGAGGCTAGTTAAACCACACCCGATGGATGAATCTTGCTTTGCGTTATTCTGCATCCTCTGCAGCAGAACGCTCATCGTGTCTTCTGCATCTGATCCTGGGCCTAAGGAAAAAGGCTTACCATCCTGAATCCAGTCTTCAGCAACACATATAAAGACAAGAAAGAACAGGTTAGCATTACGGTCTTCAGTGACAGCTCTTCACTTACCTGGTCCATCGGCTGTCACCAACGCCTCGCGCTGCATTCCGGCATCTGAAAGACAAAGGCTTACCTACTCTTCGTGCGCTCCGGAGGTCTTCACACTGCATTACGGCATCTGAAAGACAAAAGCTTACCAACTCTTCGCACGCTCCGGAGGCCTTCGGCGCTGCATCCCGCATCTGAAAGACAAAACAAGGTGCGTTTAAAGACATTGGGGAACTTTAATACTCACGTGCCATTACTCCTTTCCACATCTAACCCAGTGGGTATTCCGGCACACTGCAGCCGCTCCGAACTTGTACCTGCAAAATAAAAAGACAGTTAGAGCGCATCGTGAAGCAGGCAACAAGCGCTTACTTACGTGCTTCCAGGCGCTTCTATTCATCACACGGGCTCCATCTTCAACTCACTTCAGCCCGTCATCCGCCATCGCCGGAACCCTGCAAAACAAGAAACATCATTACTAAACACTTTAAAGACATTAGAATTACTCGAAACTTACCGTTCGTGCAGTAAACGACGGACAGCAGTCCTCTGAAGTCAAGAGGCCTGCTCCCCTTATCCAGTGAAGAAACTGGTTACAGCACCCTGCCCCGAGGCAGATGGAGAGCACGGCGTTCACTTGCCTAAGGTGAGAGCGTTAACCTTTGGGGTTCTACAGGAGAAGAGAAAGGGAAGAAGAGAGAGACATTCAATAACCCAGTTCCTTAATCCCATATTTTCTATCTGCAGACATCTTACCCTTCGAGTCAGACATACAGTGCACAGAGGTCCAGCCCAAAGAGCCAGCCGTGTGTTACACATCACCTTTGAAGATACGGTATACGCCCAGTCAAGACCGGCGCCTCTACGGGAATCAGGTGAGCGTTACAGAACGCAAAGCCTACCACAAAACTCCCGTCCAGGCGCTATGGAAACCTCGGATACCGACCAGCTAGCCCAGTTACTTGGGGAACTAAGGGCAGAAGTGCATGCAGCCCGTCAGGAAACGAACGCTCTAAGAAGGGAACTGATTATTTCCAAGGAGCGAACAGATGATCTCGCTAGCCAATTGCTACAGTCACAAACCGGACAGACCCCGTTACCCGCATCTGGGGGAAATCTTCCTTCTACATCCTCTATGAATCCAGTGCAGATCAACCTACCTGGGAATGTACCTCTGGCTCCGCCCGAACGATTTTCTGGTGACCCAAAGAGGTTTGCAGTATTTATCAATCAGTGCCGGTTGCATTTCTTATGCCGGCCAGCAGCCTTTCCAACTGATCAAGCTAAAGTAGCTTTCGTGCTTTCGTACCTTAGTGGCAATGCGGCAGACTGGTCGATCCCTCTAGTAAATCAAGATGATCCGGTCCTCCATGATTTTCAAGCTTTTCAGCTCAGTATGGAAAAACTGTTTGCAAGACATTCACAGGGGCAGGCCTTGGACAATGAGCTTCTTTCGTTGCGACAAGGTAATCAAGACCTTTTGGCTTATATTGCGTCTTTCAACAGACTGATAGTGGAAACTCAATGGCCTGAGGACAAAAGGATTACGCTGTTTTATAGAGGTCTACGTGGAGAGCTCAAAGATGTGTTAGCCCAAGTAGTGAATCCCCCACAAGATTGTTCGGACTATATAGACTTAGTCGTTCAAATAGATCACAGACTGCAGAACAGGAAGGCCGATCGTTCCAAGTTTGATGCTCGAGTATTTTCCAAACCGCCAACTCCTTCCAAAGGAGTAGACTCCGGGGAACCCATGCAAATAGGGGGTCTGAAAGGTCCTCTAACACAAAAGGAGCGGGAAAGGAGAAAACAGTTGCAATTATGCCTCTATTGCGGAAACTCAGGGCACTTTCTTCGAGACTGTCCGGTGAAACCTGCCAAGAAGGCAGTAGGAGCTGCAGTTACCAAAGTTACAAACTCTGAGCAGGGAAACGACCTCGCCCGACAAGAATAGAGGTCCTCTTGCCGAGCGTGAAAACCAGTTCCGTGACCTCGCATTTCGTGATACCTATGGTCCTCATTAGCCCTGATAATCCGGATCGATTACATGCAATTGAAGCTTACGTCGACAGCGGTGCCATCGGCAATTATGTGGATCATGAAATGGTTTTGAGGATGAATCTAACTCTTTGTCCCAAGGCTGTAAAGGACGTCATTACTACGGTGGATGGTACGGAGATAGCCTCCGGGCCAGTAACGCATACCACTCAAGAGGTGACGCTAGTAAGTCAAGATGGACACCATGAGAAGATCGTGTTCGATGTGATCAAGGCCCCTCAGTTTCAGATTATTCTAGGAATACCTTGGTTAGAGAAACACAATCCTCTGATCGATTGGCGAGCAAGAACGGTCCAGTTTCCAGAATGTGTCTCTACTTGTCACCCTCCACCTGGTGTTGCACTGGCAGCAATTTCTTCAGAGACTCCCCAGTTACCTCCCGAATACCTAGAATACCAAGATGTTTTCCGGAAGGATCAGGCTAACTCTCTACCTCCTCATAGGTCTTATGACTGCCAGATAGACCTGATACCTGGATCTACTCCTCTTTGTAGTAGAATTTATGCCCTCACCGAGCCTGAGAACCTTCACCTTCGACAATACCTGGATCAATACCTGGCAAATGGGTTTATTCGTCCTTCCAAGTCCCCTGCTTCTTCAGCTTTGTTCTTCGTTCCAAAAAAGGAAGGAGACCTTAGAACTTGTATAGATTATCGCTCCCTGAACCAGATCACCGTTAAGAATAGATATCTGTTACCTTTGATCCCTGAACTCCTGGACCAAGTCAGAAAAGCATGCATATATACAAAGCTGGATCTTAGAGGAGCTTACCACTTGGTACGAGTAAAAGAGGGCGATGAATGGAAGACGGCCTTCCGCACCAAGTATGGGCTATTTGAATATCAGGTCATGCCCTTCGGACTTTGCAATGCCCCGGCCGCCTTTCAATAATTTATGAACGATGTCCTCAGAGAGCTCATAGATGTGGGTGTTGTTGTTTACATTGACAACATCCTCGTTTATTCTTCATCGGAATCTGAACATCTGAAACACGTGAAAATGGTCGTCGAAAGATTGCGTCAACACAAACTTTTCGCTAAGTTGGAAAAATGTGTTTTCAACGTGACTGAAGTTGAATTCTTGGGATTCATATTATCACCTGGCGGAGTGCATATGGATTCAAAGAAGGTCGATGCAGTTCTCAAATGGCCATCACCATCCTCCGTAAAAGGTGTGCAAAGCATGTTAGGCTTCGCTAACTTTTACCGCAGGTTTATCCCCGAATTCTCTCGAATAGTCCAGCCCATCACTGCCTTGTTAAAGAAAAACAAACGTTTTGAATGGTCTACCGAGGCGGAACAAGCTTTCCAGGATTTGAAGACTAAATTTATCTCTGCACCAATCTTAAAACACCCTCGCCCCGAACTCCCCTACATCGTGGAAACTGATGCTTCAAGCCTTGCCATGGGGGCAGTTCTATCACAAAAGGACCCGGTAACCAATCAGTTGCATCCCGTGGCATTTTGGTCCCGCAAATTCTCGCCTCCTGAAATCAATTACACGATTACTGACAAGGAACTTCTGGCTATCAAGTCTGCCTTTAAGGCTTGGCGGCATTATCTGCTGGGGGCCCGACACACCGTTACTGTGATTGCGGATCACCGAAACCTGCAATATTTGAAAACCGCAAAAGCCCAATCCTCTAGACAACTCCGTTGGGCATTATTCTTTGCCGAGTTTGACTTCATAATTACCTATCGACCTGGTACAAAGAACGGTAAAGCTGATGCCCTTTCTCGGATGGGAGTGGAAGAACACTTGATCAACCCTAAACCTGTACCAATCATTCCCGAACAAAGAATTCTGGGTGTAATCGCCACAGAATCCATAGAGGAAGTTAAGGATAAAGCCAGGCAACTTGTAACTCCAGCAGACATACAGAATTGGCATCTGCAGGGAAAGGACTTTGCAGTAAAGGACAACTTATTGTATTTCCAAGAACGATTATACCTACCCAGCACAGATTTACAGAAAAAAGTAATCTCTTGTTATCACGATTCTTTAATGGAAGGACATCCCGGTATGGCCAAGACCTCAGAAAAGATCAAGCGCTACTTCTGGTGGCCGTCTTGGAAAAAAGATATCAGAGACTTTATAATGTCCTGTGGAGTATGCGCCCAAAACAAGAGTCAAAAGGAAAGACCAGCAGGCCTCTTATGCCCTATTGACATCCCACCTCGCCCTTGGCATACGCTTTCTATGGACTTCATCACCGATCTACCTCCATGCTCCGGATACAATACGATTCTAGTAATCGTGGACTTATTCTCCAAGATGGCGCATTTCATTCCGCTCAAAGGCTTGCCAACAGCAGCAACTCTGGCCCGAGAATTTCTCGAAAACATCGTCCGACTGCACGGTTTTCCTTCGGTTCTAATTTCGGATCGAGGTAGTCAATTTATTTCTCATTTTTGGCAAAGTTGCTGTCGGTCGGCCCAAATTGATGTGAGACTATCGAAAAGTCACCACCCTCAGACCGACGGACAAACCGAGAGGACCAATCAAACTCTGGAACAGTATTTACGCTGCATGCTGCAACAAACTGAAAAAACTTGGAAAGACATCCTTTGGATAGCCGAATATGCCTACAATAACTCTGTCCATTCGGGAACTGGGAAAACCCAGTACGGCAGTCACCCTCGAACCTCGGAGTTGGATCCCCTCCAAGATCTTGAAACACCAGCAGTAGACTACCTGCATTCTACAATCACCCAAGCCTTTAAGGAAGCTGTTTCTCACCTTCAAAGGGCTAAAGAACAATACAAGAAAGGAGCAGATCAACATCGGAAGGAAGCCCCTCAATATCAAGTAGGGGATCAAGTCTGGTTATCCACCAAATATCTACCTCTAAAAGGGCCACGCACATTCAACCCAAGATACCTTGGTCCCTATTCCATCACTACCATAGTAAACCCAGTAGCGGTCAAGTTGGACTTGCCCCCGCACATGAAGATACATCCGGTCTTCCACTTCTCTCTATTAAAACCCGTGCAACCTCAAACCCGACTAACTAAATCTCCAAAACCTATCCTAGTTGATGGAGAACTCGAGTTTGAAGTCAAAAGCATTCTGGACTCCAAGATCTCCAAATCTAAACTATTTTACCTAATTGACTGGAAAGGCTACGGCCCCCAAGAGAGATCCTGGGAACCTGCTGAATATGTCCACGCTCCTCGCCTAATCAAAAGATTTCACCGAACATTTCCTGACAAGCCAAAACCCCCGGAGAAGCCCGGTTTGGGAGGGGCCTTGAGGGGGGGTACTGTCATGATCTCTGCTTCCAAAAGGTCAGGGTTTTCCCAACTCCCTTGGAAGCAGATCCATAACCCAGGTTCCGAGTGCCAACCAGTCCCAATTGGGACCTTTTGGACCCAGTCCTGGCGCCAGTGGCACCAGGCTCATAAATATGCCCAGTCCCAGCGCTGGAAGCGCCGGGCTCATAATGCTTGGGTGGACTTACCTGCAGCAGACCATGCTGCTTATTTGCCTGCCAGTTGAGCCTCTGATCCGCTTCTGTTTGGAACTACTTTTCCTGTTGGGTGGGGCAGGAGCCACTCCCTAGATTCAGAACACTGGAACTCTTCTGGAAAGCAGGAACTCTTTTCTTACCTAGGCGTGGCTGTGGAAGGAGACACCTAAGCACTACAGGAGGCTATTTAAACCACACCCGATGGATGAATCTTGCTTTGCGTTATTCTGCATCCTCTGCAGCAGAACGCTCATCGTGTCTTCTGCATCTGATCCTGGGCCTAAGGAAAAAGGCTTACCATCCTGAATCCAGTCTTCAGCAACACATATAAAGACAAGAAAGAACAGGTTAGCATTACGGTCTTCAGTGACAGCTCTTCACTTACCTGGTCCATCGGCTGTCACCAACGCCTCGCGCTGCATTCCGGCATCTGAAAGACAAAGGCTTACCTACTCTTCGTGCGCTCCGGAGGTCTTCACACTGCATTCCGGCATCTGAAAGACAAAAGCTTACCAACTCTTCGCACGCTCCGGAGGCCTTCGGCGCTGCATCCCGCATCTAAAAGACAAAACAAGGTGTGTTTAAAGACATTGGGGAACTTTAATACTCACGTGCCATTACTCCTTTCCAAATCTAACCCAGTGGGTATTCCGGGAACCCTGCAGCCGCTCCGAACTTGTACCTGCAAAATAAAAAGACGGTTAGAGCGCATCGTGAAGCAGGCAACAAGCGCTTACTTACGTGCTTCCAGGCGCTTCTATTCATCACACGGGCTCCATCTTCAACTCACTTCAGCCCGTCATCCGCCATCGCCGGAACCCTGCAAAACAAGAAACATCATTACTAAAGACTTTAAAGACATTAGAATTACTCGAAACTTACCGTTCGTGCAGTAAACGACGGACAGCAGTCCTCTGAAGTCAAGAAGCCTGCTCCCCTTATCCAGTGAAGAAACTGGTTACAGCACCCTGCCCCGAGGCAGATGGAGAGCACGGCGTTCACTTACCTAAGGTGAGAGCGTTAACCTTTGGGGTTCTACAGGAGAAGAGAAAGGGAAGAAGAGAGAGACATTCAATAACCCAGTTCCTTAATCCCATATTTTCTATCTGCAGACATCTTACCCTTCGAGTCAGACATACAGTGCACAGAGGTCCAGCCCAAAGAGCCAGCCGTGTGTTACACATCACCTTTGAAGATACGGTATACGCCCAGTCAAGACCGGCGCCTCTACGGGAATCAGGTGAGCGTTACAGTTATTCAGTCAATATCAGAAGTTAAAAATAATGAATACCCGGCGAGGGAGAATCAGAATGAAAGAACCATTCTGATTGGCCCTCGCCAGGGCATTACCTGGCTGGGTATCCCTCGGATTCCACGCCTTTGTCCCCGGAAGGGGGCGTGGCAGCCCTTCAGCCAATGAGGTGGCTCGAAGCGGTGCCATCCCCGCTCCGAGCCTCCACACGGCTGGAGGCCGCCTTTGTCCCCCGCTGGGGATTCAGGTATGTTTTTTTGTTGTTGTTTGTCCTCCCACTTACCTTCAACCTGCTTTGTCGCCAGCGGGGGACGATGGCAGCCTCCAGCTGTGTGGAGATTCAGAGCGGGGCCATCCCTGCTCCAAGCTTCCTCACGGCTGGAGGCTTCCTTCGTCCCCCACCGGGACCCAGGTACGTGGTTTTTTCCGTTTTTTTCCCTCTCCCTCCCTTCCAACCCCACTTACCTTCAGCCTGCTTTGTCCCCGGTGGGGGACGAGGGCAGCCTCCAGCCGTGTGGAGACTCGGAGCGGGGCCATCCCCACTCCGAGCCTCCACATGGCTGGAGGCTTCCATTGTCCCCTGCTGGGGAGTACATTTTTTTTTAGCCCCCTCCCTCCCTTCTTCCCTTCCACCACCACTCACTTTCTTCTCTTTATTTTTGCGGGAGCGGACGTACTGGGAGCCAGGAATGAGAGACGGAAACAGAGAACTCATGATTGTGGTCACAAACCTTTATTCAAAGTAAAATGGGGGTGGAAAATGCCTCACTATCCCTACTCTCAGAGGTATTGCCCTACCTCAACCAAAACTAAGTGTCTTTCCTGTGTAAAGATGTCCAAAGCAAAAATGTCCTGTGTCCTCACATTGTAAAAGTAACTCTAAGGTGTTAAGGGTTATGTCTTTGGCATAGAAGTGCTCAAATGTTCAAGTTCAAAAGAAAAGTATAATTCTAACACAAAAGCTCCCAACGGAAAGTATCCACAATTCCAGGAAATGGCTCCCTTCCCCGGGTTTCTCTTCACCAATACGATAGATCAACAAGACAATCAAAGTTCCTTATAGCCCAAGATGATATCTCCTTTTTCTTGGTGTTGTAATCCAGTTCTAGGAAAAAAGTCTCCCGTCTCCATGTCTTTTAAAACATTCACGATACTAAGGATATGAGTCTGGGTTTCTTTATTCAACAAAACAACTTGAAAGCAAAACAACTTGGACGCGGACTCCAGCCTCGCAGGACACCTGGTATACTCCCCTGCCAGGGTCTTTCTACATTTAAATCTATTTGACTCCCAAACATACCTTTTCCTGCCAGGCCTTTTCCATGTGGTTCATTTTTCACATTCACAAACCTGACTTTGCCTCGTATACTCTCCTGCCAAGGCTTTCTCATGTGATTCCATTTACACACTGCAAACTTGACTTTGCCTGGTATACTTTCCTGCCAGGGCTTTCTCGCACAGTTCATGTTATACAGTTGCAAACTTGACTTTGCCTGTTATACTCTCCTGCCAGGACTTCTCATGTGATTCACTTGCACACACGTGCAAAGTTGACAGTTCTTATTTCTTACATTCACCTCTGGTATTCTTCCTTTCCAAATATTGGATCTCAAATCCCTATAATTCACTTTGCTTGCTCTTTTCTTTCCTTAATAGCGTTGCTGAAGTGCCACAGTGTCCCACTTTCTTTCCTTAATACCATTGCTGAAGTGCGCTAGTGTCCCAGTTTCCCTTCCTAGGATTTATCGGTTTTTCGTGAAACAGCTCTCCAGTATCCTGCCTCGACTTCACATGCCTACCGGTTTCACCTAGCGGCATCCACGTCCTTCGTGGCTCCCGTTTTGCTGTTGAGCCCCCCTCTGTGTTTGGGTGGCATTGGAACTGCTTTCCGGTTCCTGTGGCTGTTGTTGGTAAGGGAGCATACCCATCCCACTCTCCTAGGCGCTTTAACATGAGGCCGGCCTCATTGAAAGAACTATAATAGTCCAGGGGGAGGGTTGCATCATAAAGGTCCCCACACAATCATAACATTGTATGCAATTTAGACATTTAAACATAGTGCGCGCATATAAGCAAACACCATTTTTGAAGAGATTAGGTAGCCATAGTCGAAGCATAGGGCCTGCACGACTAAGCAGTATTTAGTGTGTTAGACACAGGCCTGGAGCCTGAAGGGGAAATCTGAATAGGTCCAAGCGCTGATAAGAGAGGCCTACGCTGCCAACCTCCACAGAAACCCTTCTTTGTTCTAAAGTTGTTGCCAATATGTTTGTTCTAAGAAAGAATGTGCCCTGCAAAGCCACGAGACAGTACTGGGCACCTTGGTGTATGTGTTATCACAAACAGGCAAGAGCATACCTCGGAACCCCACCCAGCCAACTGCGAGTTATAGCCCCTACAACTGCCCTAGTCCCGAGACCCCTGAATTCCAAGATACCAGTTGACCACAGACCACCGACCATAAACAAATAAACCATAAAAGATAGGAGGGCATGGTTGTCCCACCTTTATTTCATAATTACATGGTTTGTAGTGCGAGGTACATGGAGGGATAAATGATAGTTTAAAAGTGAGGGTGGAAGCCTTGGAAGCCGAGAGACGCGATCAGGATGAATGAAGTATATGGGGGTTAGTGTGACCTCGAGACTCCCCCTGTGCCAGTCTTTGAGCCTGCAAGGTGTACAGTATAATGATAGCGTAGCACTGTTCACAAATGTAGCTAATTGCTTTTTCGGCCTTGTTTCCCTGGCTATGATGAGCCCAGCAGAACCCACGAGAGGGAAGACGTATGGACTGGGGTGGGACCAATGACCTGTCATCTCCTATTGAGCAGGCCGACCATGTATAGGGTCGCACCAACCAGCCACGCAGGGTTTCCACTGTATACAATGGCATCATCTATGACAATGTGTTTCCTTATAAGATTCTGCTTGTACACTTTTCGGCAGAACATTGCTTAGCGGCAGAGTTCTTTGCTGATGCACCTATTTTTGTAGAAATAAATACTTCTTTTACTTTCAAGAGCATCTGGGGCCTTTTTCCCTAGCGGGTTGTATTTTTTCTGCTGTGAGCGTTTAGGGGCGTGCCTTCACTGTCAGGAAGACTTCTCTTTGCTTTCCCACTCGGTGCACCTGTTTCTGCAGTCCTGCTTCCTCTGCCAACTTCCCAAGCTTTCTGATTCTACGGTTTCCTCTGCGGCTCTGCATTCTCTCTGTCGACACCAAGAGGAGGAGGCTCCTTCCAACAGCATGTCTCTGCTTCATGCTGGTTTGGAGTTTTAAATGTTTTGGTACCTATCATTCGCTCACAACGACTAAAACACGTCCTGGGCTTCTTGGCTTCCTTGACCTTCGTTTCTGTTCAGCCTCCTCGTCCCAGTTTTTCCATACAGATGGGAATAATAGGCAGTCTTTCCCAGAATACTGAAAATGTTATTAGCTGGTTTTATGATTTCTTGAAGGGGGACTACAACATTATGCCATAAATGCATGAAGAATTGAGGGGATATCCCTAAAAGGGAATTGGGGATATGTGTTTTCATCCGATGAGGCCAGGCCATCCCCTTGAGGGTCGCCTCCCCCATGAGGTCCTTCCTCATATAGCTGGGTTCCTGACCCTGGGCCAGGGTCAGGATCAGGTAGCAGCTGCTTTTCCCAGGCCACATGAGAAGAGGCTACATATGGGAAAGTATGATGCCATCATCAGATTCATCACAACAGGCTTAGTAAGAAGAATGACCAAAAACATTGAGACATGCTTTCCATGGCATATTGGGATGTGCTATGGAAAAGCTTCTACAATAGTCTGGTTAAGGGGATCCAACAGAGATGTGTTTAAGATGCCTTAACAGTCTGGGATTCCAAGATGGCCGCATACTGGTAGACACCGCAGCTCTGAGCTCCCAGCCCGCAGAAGATGAAAAGCACAAAGAGTAGCACCATAAGCCCTCCCCAGGCACTATAAACACTTCCAGCCGTCGCCAGGAAGAGCAAGCATCCCGAGGGGTGAAACTGTCAGAGTTCACCGACCCCGACTCCACAGGGCGCAGAGCGGAGGGACCGGCCTGACACACGCCCCGACAAGGGGGAACATGAAGGCGGGTAAACCTGCCAACCAGAGCCAGGTAGCCCGAAAAGAAGAGCGAAGGGTCCTGCTTGCCTAGAGTGGAGTGCCGGCGGAAAAGGGCGCGTCGAGAGCTGACCATCGGCCCCCGATTCAGCACCCCCCTCGCTTAGCACCACCTCGTAAGAGTGTGGGGGGAGAGGGTGGCGAGTCCTGCCGGAGGCCTTAACTACGCACTCTCGGGCCGCAGAAGAACCAGCTGGCAATCACAGAGACTGCGTCACGGACCCACGCAGGACCGTGGACTCTGGATCACGGGCCCACAAGTATAATAGCGGACGAGCCAAGGAGAAGCGGGCTCACTGTCAGAGCCACAGACAAGAAGAAGGAGGGCGGCACAAACCAGGTCTGTAGAGGGACAGTGGCACTCGACCTACTCTAGGGCTGCCAAAGGCCCTCCCGAATACAGATAGCCCCAAGCACACAAGCCGCGCATCATATGAAACACCAAGCCTGAACGGTGTTGCCTCCCTCTGCTCCCAATCTCAGTGGGCACAGCAGTCCTGCGCCCATAGGTACCCCCCTAACAACCAACAGAGCCAGACACCCCAACGGAGCAGGAGGCCACTCAATGGAGGCAGAGGAACAGTGCCACATAATACCTCTCTCTCCCAGCCCGGGAGAAGGGATAGGAGGATCAAAAGGCCCACACCCCCTGGGAAAACCTTATGCATCAGAATGCCCAGAAGGCTGGAAGGGGACTGCAGGAGTCCTGTGGTCGGCACAGGCACCCCGCCCCATAGAGAGGGGCCCATCTGTCCAGTCCCCTGCATCAACCGAACATACCTCCGGAGGGAGTGGACAACATAGTAGCAGGAGCAACGAGCAGCTCCACCACAACTTTGGTACAGACTATCAAGAACCCAAAAGTGGACCACAGGGGCATCAAGGCCCGCAGTCAATTAGATGAATCAAAGCCGGAAGTGTCATACCGCCACTGGACCGGACCCATGACCCCAAAAGAAAATGGGGACACCTACGGAACTTGCAGGGGCGTGTTAGCGATGCCCAAATCACAAAAGGGAACATAAAAGGGGCATCCACTCTCTGACTTCAAACAGACCACATCAGAGAGCATATCAAAACCAAGGGAGTTCCCCCCGAGTAGGGAAAAGAGAAGTCGGAAACAGGAGGACAATTAGCAACGGCACATTCCATGACCACCATGAAGGGGCCCGGTAAATCCTCCCTAAAGAGCAATGGGGCAGAAACCCACACACATACCCCCAGGGGGGAGAACCTACAACACCAAGGGATGGATGACACACATCCTGTCGGTCCGGAGCAACAGACCACATAGGACATCTACCAGCCCCGGCACAAGCTGGGAGACCGGGCCCGCACCACGATGGAGTAAAGTGCGGCTAATTCGGACCCATCGGGCACGAGCATTACGCCATGGCGGAAGTGCAAAGACCGCGATGGCGGAAATGTCCCCAAAACGCCCCTCACCGCCGTCGTACGGCGCCCTAGGTGCAATTCCGCCACCCATCATAGCGGTCACCGTAATGAGTGTTAATCGCAAAATACGGTGACCGTAAATATACGGAAACGGAAGTAAAAACATGGGGCCGGAACGGGAAACAGCACGCCGTACACCTATAAAATCAGAATCCCAACACAACCATCAAAAATCCGACCCTGAGACACATCCCAACCCGTTAGCCACCCTAGTTAAAACAATCAAAATGGGAAAAGTTGCTAAAAAAGCGTGCAACCGCAAGCGGCAGGTCCACTTCTCCCATGAGGAACTCACCGTGCTCACAGAGACCCTCCAGGAGAATGCTGCCGTCGTCTTCTCGACGCAAATGACCAGGACGGCACTTGCGAACAAGAAGGCCATATGGGCCCTGGTGGCACAGCGGGTAAGTGCGGTGGGGACCGCACCCCGCACCCCACAGCAATGCAGAAAGCGATGGGACGACTTGCGGATACGCGTACGGAGCATACTATCAGCCAACCGTAACATTGCCACAGCTACCGGGGGAGGATCGGAATCATCCATCAAGTTGACCCCCTGGGAAGAAATCTGTGCCTCCACCATTGGAAAGGAGAGTATAGAGGGAGTCGGAGGGATGGAGAAAGGAGTGCAGACATCCGAAGAATCAGGTAGGTGGGCCAAATAAAACAATGCTAAATCCACAATGTCCAATCATGTGAAGTACCATGTGTCCACATAGTGCAACAGAAACACATGTCCAGGAGAACGGCCACATACATTGGCCTGATAGCGCACTTTAAAACTCACATCAAATACATTAACAATCAAAAATCCTAAAAACACCCTCTACATGTGCAGCATGCACACCCTAACTGCAGGCTGCAAAACAACTGCATCCTCAATCCACACAAAAATGAAACCACCTCCAAGGCCCTGACCCAAATCACCCTCAGGTACCACCCCAATGCATGTGATACATTGCCATTCCAATTTCCACAGACCCATAAATAACGCTCGCCCTCCTTTACTCCACCACAGGGTCCGATTCAAACGACGAGCTTCAGGACACCCCTACCAGCACACCTGCAAAGAGGGCCAAGACCAACGGCCAAAGACCCTCCACCTCAGCTGCACGGATCAAGACACGGCAGCAGCACAAATCAAATGGCAGCACACAGGAGGGGACTTCAACAGGCACCCCAGCAGCCAGCATGCCCACACCAGCAGCACCACAGGTCCCCCCAATGGATGCCACAGAAGGCACTGCTTCTGATGGCAGCAGCACCATAGGTGACACTGCATTAATGCCAGCATGCTCCGACACAGACAACGGTGCTGTCGATGTAGGACCCATCCATGACCTGTCTCAATCCCCCTGTTTGTTTCATCCCGTACACCATGAGGATACCACGCAGGGGCACCCACAAGACGACGACTGGCCATCCCCCACAAGCCCTGTGGCAAGGCAACATGAGGTGATCAGCCCCTCTGTGACACCACCGCAAATGGGCATGGCCCAGCAGAGGCAACAGTCCCTCGACCAGGTGATCGTGCAACAGCAGCAACTGGCCACGCTCCTCAAGGAGCATGCTGATGAATGTGGGGCTTCTAAGGCAGCCATAGAAACATCTACTGAGACACTTAGGGCACAAATGGAGCGAAGTACAGAGACACTAAGGGTACAAATGGAGAGAAGCACCGAGAGCCTGAGGGGGGAACTGCATGCGACGTCCAAAGACGTATGTGGTGAACTTGCCGCTGTGCGCCGTGTGCTCACTGAGCTCTCACAAACCCTTAGGGACATGCATGGACGTGAGCAGGCCGAGACATCATCCGTTGCAAGTTCCGTCCAGGGCAGCCCCCAACGTAGATCTGGGAGGAACCTGCGCTCCACAGGCAGGGGTGCCCCTGATACCCGGAGAGGGGGCTTGCAATAGCGTCTGCCCACTGACAATGAGCATCTTTGGACACTGGTGTTCGGGGGGGAGGTAGGAGGGTGGAGGGGGGGTGTTGGGCTTACTTGGGTGGCGGGTCGATGGGGTGTGTAATATAATTTCACATATGCTATAACATTACATAATCATCCAATGAGATGTGTGCACATTGATCTTTGTGTACGAGGCCTTTATAGGCGTACAGTCCACATTGTGCATGTTCCAGACACACACAGTGCCACAAGTCCTGTGTCCATGCATCAGCCACCAGGCGTGAGTGCTAGAAGCATGAATCTATGATATTCTGATGAATTTCACGGGCCTCCTGTGCCTCGCGGACTCCTTGAGGTGCTGCCACATCCCCAGCCTCGTCATGACCATCTTCAGGTGCTTGCAGTTCTGCGTCAGGGGGCATGGGCACATTTCTACGTACGCACATGTTGTGTAGCATGACACATGCCATGACTATCTTTGCAACCTTCTCATGGCGGTACAGGAGTGCCCCGCCAGACCTGCTGAGGCAGCGGAAACGAGCCTTCAGTAGGCCGAATGCCTGTTCTATGACTACACGGGTACGTGAGTGGGCATGGTTGTAGTCCTCCTCATGCTGGTTCTGTGGGTTCCGGAGTGGTGTAAGGAGCCATCTCTTCAGTGGATACCCGGCATCACCTGTATGTGGACAATAAAGGATGTTTGTGGAATGACATTGCTACGTACGCACCCCCCCCCCTTCCTGCCAGGTCATTGCCGCATCACATACCCCACATTATCATGCATGGAATGAGACTCACCGAGTAGCCAGGATCTGTTCCCTGCGTGTCGCTCCATGTAGCGTGGTATCGTAGAGTTCCTCAAGACCATATAATCATGGGTTGATCCAGGAAATCGGGCACAACAATGTGTAAAGATCCTGTTGGAGTCACACACCATTTGTACATTAAGAGAATGATATTGTTTCCGGTTGCGGTACTGGACCTCCATGGCATGTGGGACAACCAATTCCACATGGGTGCAGTCGATGGCACCAATGCAACCCGGTATGCCGGCAAGTGCATGGAATCCCACTTTTGTGTTTGTAATCTCCAGCTCCGAGCGTGGTAAAGAGATGTAGTCGTCTGCGTGCTTCAGGAGGGCATCGAGCACTTGCAATAGTGTCCGTGAGAACAGTGGCTGTGAAATGCCATGCAACTGTCCGACTGTGTGCTGGTAGGTGCCTGTGGCCAGGAAGTGGAGTACAGACACCACCTTCAGTAGGGGTGGGATGGCGGTTGGGCTATCTATCATGCTGACAAGGTCAGCGTGTGTCATGTCCACAATGGCGGTTATGGTGTCCCGGTCCAAACGGTAGAGGGTGTGGATCTGCTCAGCAGTGAGGTTGAACGGATGAGCTCGGAGGCGTGGGATTGCGGGCTGCCTGCGTGGTGGTAGTGGCTGTGCTGGTGGGCCTTGCTGGCCCTGCCTTGGCCTCCTCCTCCTCCTGCGTCTCCTCTGTGCGGCCGGTTGTTGTAGTAGTTGGTGTTCGTCTTCTTCTTGAAGTTGGAGTACTTGCAGTGCTATCAGGTCCCCCAGGGCCAACATCGCTAGTCCTGCCGGTAGCATTTTGGAGTGGGTGTGGTTGTGGGAGGGGGTTGGGTGTGCAATTTATGTGTTTTCAGGCTGTGTAGCCTCCACCTGTGGTGATTCATTCCACCTGTGCCAGCTGCAATCCCCTTTGGGCGAGCACTGTACCGAGGTTCACCGACGGGCGGGGCGTCCCATTTGTGAGAGAAGCCAGTTGCCATTTTCACACACTGCCGCACTACATGGATGAATTTGTGATTTCAAGCGGTCACAGATGCCTGTTCGACGTGATGTTGCAAATGAGGAATTCGAAGGACAGCGCTTTCGGTTTTCAGCTAGCGGCGAGGAGACGCCCACAGGTCTGACTGCAAATATAACGTTCAATTGTTTAATGTCCTTGGGACAGGGGCCATGGCGTGAATGCAATGATTGATATGAATAGTATGGGATGCGCAATAGCGTAGTGCACGATAAGGCAGGACGTTCCCAAATACATGTTACTTCACAACACTAGAATTCCGGCCTGGAGCACAGTGGATTTTGCAGACTGCATTACGCACAGACTCAATGGAAATTTCAAATGTTATGTGAGTAAATAATCAGGCGTTTTTATACCGGGATGAGGGAATGATGTATGGATGCATGGACAGATGATTTAATTGAGAGTTTGCCATGTACATGGCTTTTTGGAATCTATCCCCTTCCCCTGCGCTATGTGATGCAGAGCTGCCATAGTGGGACCATCGTCTATCTGCCCTTGTTGAACCCTCCCTGTCTCGACGCGCCTTCCAACACTTGTGTCTATGCACGTTACTAATCCCATCTAATGGATTCTGTTTTAACAGACGCATGCACACAAACACTCGTTTGTAATAGTGTTTTCACCTCGATTTATATTGTTATGATTGGCAAGTGATTTTTGGGTGGAAATAATCCTTTTGAGTGGGCTAGCATGCATATGGCTGTAGATTTAGTGTGATCATTGAAGTGAGTAATACTAATGAAGTTCTGATGCCCATACTATTCTTTTTCATTTCATTTGGGTGACAGGTATCTCCTCCCCTTTTGCCGCTGCCATCTGTATGCCACTCCTGCAGATGGCTTTTACTCCCGACACCTGCTGCTTCGAGTTAATCAGTGGAGCACCATTACGATCTTATGGGACGATCGCCAATGGGCCACATGCCCTTACGCAGTACTAGTGGCTAGGAGCAACATATCAACCTTTCAGCTGGACTAGTGCCTACCTAATGGGACGGTCCTGCGGTTCTAGGCGCTTCCATGTTGCCTTTTTGAACGTGAATGTAGCCCCTGTGTACCATGAAGGAACAGGGCGTCACACAAGGAGTAGCTGGTCATTTATTGCGGATGCAGCCCACAGTAATGAAAATATTTTGGGGTTTATGACCTAATAGCTGTATGGGCTTGGTGAATTTGATGTGCATTAAAATGTTATTCTGATATTAACCGTGTAGCGTTATTCTTTGCAAGTAATGTAGCATATTCCTATTTGACTGAGGTCATGTCCATGGCGGAATGGTACTTTCCGCCATGCTTGATGGCGTTAGGTAAATGTCCGCTGGGGTCAGAATTCGCGTACCGTTGCGCCATGGTGGTAATTACGGTTTTGCATGGCGCGCGTGCGCGTACTTGGTGCAGTTAGCGTTGGCGTTCACTACGGTGTCGCTAATGGCATCGTACTTTACGGTGACGGGTCATAATCGCACCGAGCGGTATTCGATGGCGGTATTGCATTTCCGCTATCGTTTTTCGATTTCCGCCAGGGTCGTAATGAGGGCCAATGTCAAGGAACAGGAACAAAGAGACCCTGACAGCACTAAAAAACACACAAAAAACGCAAGAGGGGCCCTTGGAAAGAATATGGGCCAAGGAAACAGACCAGACAGGGTGCCACACCTAAGGCAACTGCTCCTCGGACCAGGAAGTGGACCCCACACAAGAAGACCAGGACAGACCGGTAACGCACGCCTCACTCAAGCAGGGAGAGATAGTGGAAAAAATCACTGCAGCCGGCCAGAAACAAATGGACAGGCTGAGGGAGGACCTGGCAGAAGGAATACAGGAAATAAGAAAATACATCAATAAAATAGAGGAAAGAGTGGACACCTACGAACGCGCCATACAGGAACTCTAAGAAGATGCAAGGAAAGCCGACATTCTCCTGGAGGCGCTAGCAACGGCCACCCACAACCTCGAGCTACAGGCTGAAGACCTGGAAAACAAGTCCAGGAGAGCCAATATATGAGTTAAATGGCTACCAGAGGAGACGCAAGATCAGAACCTATCCCAGGTGCTCAAGAGCATATTCAGAGACCTGCTGGAATCCTATGTTGGAGCGGAGATCCAGTTCGACAGGATCCACAGGGTCGGGCCGTGCCAGATGGAGCCTGGGGCGAGACCAAGAGATGTTCTAGCCGCCTTCCATAGCTTCGCTATCAAAGAAAAAAATCCTAGCCAAGGCGAGAAAAGCTAAGCAAATTACCTACAACGGCCTGGAGATGTTCTTATACCAAGACCAAGTGCAAATAACCCTCATCAAGAGGAGGCGAATGGGCCCAGTAATAGCATTCCTGAGAACACAGCAAATCAGATACAGATGGACGCACCCTTTCGGACTAAGTTCTTTTTGGCAGGGGAAGCAGCACAAAGTCACTTAATGCGAGCAAGCCTGTTGGGACTCAAGAACGATGATCAACGGTCCCCTCTCCAGCAAACCCATCAGCCTACCGATCGTAGACCATCGGAGGGGTCCACGATGAAACACAAAAGATCAAAGAAGGTGGGGAACCACCCTACCTCAAAGAACCCAATCCCTGGCCAAGAAACGGAAAGCACGGGAAACCCTGTCGGTGGCACAAACTGAACAACTGTTAAGTGACTCCAATCAAGCACTCCCACTAAGTCAGTGCCTTGTCTGGGATTGCTCAAGGGAAGCCCGTATTTATATATTTTTATAGCAAGTTATACCCTGGACGATAAACCCTTGTTAACACCCCTATCTATGAGTCCCCCTGATCTCACTGAGCCAAGAAGTAGGTTTGTTTTGCAATTTAAAAGATTTATTGGAAAAATTAAACAATATATATATATCACACTTTTATGAATAAATTAATAATTGATAGCACACTTATGAATATAATGTTGACCAACAATAGATAAACTGACACTAGCACACTTCTTTACAATCAATGAGGAGTTAGTATAGGAAGGATAAGGCAGCAGAAAATACTTTTATGGTTTCAAGGAAAAGCAATGAGGGAAAAATTGCAGCACAGAATAAACTTCATATGATTTCAACAAAAGATAATATGATCACTTTTTCTTTGACAATTCCCTCCCCCCTATGCAAGATAAGGAGATAGAAGGAGAGCACACAATTCTCAGGAATACAAATGCAATACAAATTTCCAGTTCCCCCCCAGCGACCTTAGAGGAAAACAGGTATGATTTTAAAGCAGGCAAGATCCTTTTAAATGTGGTGGCAATGAAGTGAAAAATATGCTGAAAATGCTTTTAATTCCCTCTGGAGGTTCAGGGTGAGTGAGAGATACTTTAATCAGTTCAGGTCAGCCCTACCAATGATTCAGGGATGGTTATCAGGTTGAAAACGGGATTCAGTAATGGAAGCAAAAGACAGATATTTTTACACGTGGTTGAAATGAACCAAATTGTCAATTCGTGGCACTTTTTTCCAAGTGCGTCGATCGCGATTACGGAGGAACTATAAGGAGTAGCAAGTCGGTTGTAGGCTTGTTGGAAAGCTTAGAATCTTAGCTTTAAGATGAAAGTCAAACCACGTTCCTAGCACCTACGATTCCAAACATACGGACGATTTTATGAAGGTAGTTTTTCAGAAATTAAATAATCAAAATGGCAAAATGACACTTTTACAGGTTTCAAATCAGAGAAGGGACACACGATTCTATGATGCAGTTCTGGACAGGTTAAAATGGTTTGGATCAGATTATTTTAGACTAAGAGATTGGTTCTGGCGCAGTTCTAGCTGAGTGCTCACACTCTAAAGTTGAAATAGGCCGTCAAGGTCTGATCAGGTTTAGACTGGACTCCTGGCGGGTGGTTCTGAAGTCACAGCTCTCTGGGTCAGCTATGCTCTGCACTTCACAGCGGTCTGGTCTGGGTCTCTCTGGTTCTGGTCTCTCTGGATACAGCACTGCTTTCTGGGTCTGCTACCGGTTCTGGCAAAAGTTCTTGGCAAAGAATCCAACAGCTCGCCCGGCTGTAGAATAGTTTGGTTGGATTGCTGGATTCTGAAGGCCTGCTGAGAAGAGTTCTCAGCTTGTGGGTTAGGCCTTTGCTTTAAGTTATGTAGTCTATCTGGAGTCTGAGTACTGGATGTTCCTTCTAGATGTTGTGTGGTGCGGCAAAATGCTCCACAAGAAAATGGAAAATGAATGTCTTTACCTGGGTTTTGGTGTTACTTTTATGTCTTTAGAAAATGGGTGTGTGCGTGGCATAACTAAGCCTGCCCCTCACAACTTATCATTGGCCATGTTTTCCTCTCTCCCTTGATTGGGGGACTGAGTTGTGAGTCAGGATGAGTCAGAGTGATGCTATTTTTATGGCTGGCTGAAATCCCTCCCCTTGTCAAATTGCACACAAATCTATATTTGATCCAAATACACATTTATCTATGTACCATTTTTCTAATATTATATGTCCAGTTAACATATTTCTGTAGCACCAAACCATCCGATCCCTGTCTTTGTAAGATGTTGTGTCCACTTCTGACAGAATTCTGCCCTTTTCATCCAGATAACGACCTCTAAACTTGTCCAGATTTTACACAAATGTGCACAAGGAATATGGGTATCAGATGATAAGGTGTCAGATTTTTAACGTACATACGTTTGGAGTAACAACCTATTTTCCGCTACTACCCCCCAGAACATACCACAGAGTAATGATATTAATTGTATAATTTTGACAAGTCCGTACTATGAATTATCCATCTTTTTAAAATTATGCTCTGGCCCAGAGGGGTGTGGTTTCCCAAAGCACATGGTGGAATTTCTGGTTTGTCCACTTCTTCCAACTCAAGTTGCTCACAGAGGCACTGCCCCTCCCAGTTTCTCTCAAGAGGAAGCCATTTACGACCCCCCCTAATTTAACATTTGCCTGAGCCAAGGAAGGCTCATTGTTCTGTTTCCCTGCTCCCAGGTGCTCCTCCCCTCAATCAATCAGAGAGGTGTAACCTCCTTTTGGTGGGAAAATGCAGAAGGCAGCCAGGCCTGGGAATGCAGTGGCTGAGCAAGTTTCAACTCCTGTCGGGGGTAGTTGCCGGGCAGAATTCACTCTCTTCAAGCCAGGCTTCAGCCAAATATCACTTTTGTTCCCAGTTTTTCTTCATTCAAATCAAACTTACAATTTCTACACATGCAGCTAGAACGCTGATTCTAAGTTCAAAACTATGACCTTTAAACAGTTGCAACCTATGTGACACTCAAAGTAGGTCACTCATTTATTTTAAACATTTCGATTTTAGTGGCTTTAAGTCCAATTTCACTTCAGCTGCTGACATACACAGCTCAGCCAGTTTTGTTATAAACATTGTTTTGGGCTCTTCATTTTTCCAGATTTTGTACGCACACACAAGACTACATTCTGCCAAATGTCTGCTGGTGTTCAGTGAGATTTTTGAATATCTTGCAATGTTTAAAATAGGCATTTTTAGCTTGCATTTCAGAGAAACAAAGGTAATTTCAAAGCGCTTTTTTGATCTAACAGGCACTGCTGTTTTTCCTTTGGCACCACGTTTCACTCATGGCGCTTCTGGCCCACCACGCTCGCACTGGTGGGTGGCAGGTTAGTTGACCATTTTGGTGTGCGCAAAAACTGCGCGGTTTTCCTGGATTCTGGTGCAATGTGGGCTTTTTCGGCCATCTTGGATTTTCTGAGCCCACAGCACCAAATGTTCCAGCATAATAACTTGAACGTGGGTCAAGACACCCAACACAACTGAACACCGAAATCGGACTGGCGACCCGCAAAGTCTGCTCTCCTGGAGTGGGCGCAAGCTAAGTTAAGTGCAGTGCTTAAATGTTAATTAGTTGAGTAATCAAAGGACGTAGCGGGAGAGTAGCGAGGAGGGGAACTTGGAATGGGATTGGGAAATCCTGCGTTGGACAGATCTGGGAATTACCTAGGGTTCGACTCTCATGATTCGAGGGGGGCTGCGCACCTGTTGATCCCACCCAGAAGAAGGGGTGGGGGAGGGAAAGGAAAGTTCTGGGGGCAAGTCAAACAGAGGGGAACGTTCCCTCTAGAAGAGGAGAGTTACCAAAGTGACGTGTGGAGGCAACAAGGGGCCATGAGCGACCACCAAGCACCAGAAGGAATATAAATGGCGGGCACTGTAAAATTGAAAATTATATCAATAAATATCAATGGCCTAAACTCACCTATCAAAAGGAAGAAGGTGCAAAGATATCTCAGAAGGGAGCAACCATACATAGCCACACTGCAAGAAACCCACATCCGCACTCAGGACACACACAGAATACAATTCTGGAGATACAGGAGAATCATCCACGCCACACAATCCGATAAGAAAGGGGGTGTGTTGGTAGCATTAAATTACGGGCTTGACCTGGCGGTCAAGAGAATAGAATACGACGACCAGGGGAGATACTTGGCGGTTACACTCGAGGGGGGAAGCCCACACGGTAGCTACTATTTATGCTCCCAATTCACCCCAAGATGCCTTCCTCCAGAAAGCCCTTACATGCCTGGAAAAGTTTGCGAAAACCCACATCATACTAACAGGGGACTTCAACATGGCCTGGGAACCAATTACAGATAGGAGTAGGTTCCCCCAGAGAACACAAGTGCAGCCCTCCGGGGCCCTCAAGCGAAAGCTCGATGAACTAGGGCTGGTCGACACATGGAGGGGGTGGAGGGGGACAGGAAAGGCTACACCTTTTACTCTTCTGCACATCGGTTCCACTCAAGGATCGACTATATCTGGCTCTCCAGGGGCCTGCTCGGGAGAGCAACAGACATTACGTTAGGAGCAATCATGCTGTCAGACTATGCCCCAGTAACCCTTGCCCTACAAAGAAACAGAAGCCTGCCAGGCCTGTGGAGGTGGCGCTGCCCGACCCCGCTCTTTAAAGATAGTATACTAGTCTGAGAAGTAGCAGATGGAGCAGCAGCATTTGTTGAGCAAAATAAGGTGGAGGACACCTCCCCTCAGACGAGGTGGGGTGCCTTTAAGCAACATTGAGGGGGAGAATTATAGCGATAAAAGCACGAAGGGATAGGGAGCTGAGACAGGAAGAAGAGCAATTAGAGGAGAGGCTAAAGGATACGATGGCTAGGATGGGCTCGGCACTGACACCAGCTGTTAAAATGGAATACAGGTAGTTACTGGGCCAGTTGGACCTCATCGAGACAAGGGTGGAAGAACGCAATTTAATGAGCCTTAGGCAAAATTACTATATCAAAGCTAATAAGTCGGACAGCCTTCTGGCTAGAATGTTGCAGAAGGAGGAAAATAATAATGAATCCTCAAGATTAAAGTGGAGGAAAGGATGACTAGCACAAATAATAAGGACATAGAAGGATAGTTTATAAAGTTCTACTCCAGGTTATACAGCTCCAACAATCCATCACAGACACGGCAAGAAGCATACTTAAATAAAATCACCATGCACCAAATAACAAGGGAAGAGAGGGAAGCACTAGAAGGGAACATCACAAGGGATGAGGTCAGGTGAACAAATCCTGGGGCCGGATGGCTCTGTGGCGAAATCATATAAAACCCAAAAAGAGATCCTAATTCCACACCTGGTGTATCAATTTAGCCAGGTCAGACAGTCAAAAACACTACCAAACACAATGGAAGAGGCAAAGGTGATGCTAATACCCAAAAAAGGCAAGGAGCCTACCGAATGCAGCTCTTATCACCCCATCGCCTTAATAAATGTGGATGCAAAAATATATACTAAAATTCTGGCAAACAGACTAGAACAGGCTTTATTAGAGGCAGACAGACAGGAGATAACGTTAAAGGAATTGCACAACTAATTGAGAAGACCCAGAAGAGAGGAATCTTGGCCATAGACGCAGCAAAAGGGTTCGACCGAGTGGAGTGGGGTTTCCTCTTCGAAACTATGACCAAAATGGGATTCGGTCCAAATTCTTGGGACGAGTCAGAGCCAACTATCAACAACCCCTCCTCTAACTCTCCATAAATGGGCAAATCTCGGACCCACTAGTGGTTTGAAGGGGAACGAAGCAGGAATGCCTGCTGTCCCCCATACTCTACGCTCTGCACCTGGAACCCTTTCTGCAGGCCGTAAGGGTAAATGAGAACATTGCAGGGATACTCTTCGGGGTGAGCACCCACAAAGTGGCTGCTTTCACGGACAACATGCTTACGACACTGACCCACTCAGAGACATCCCTGAAGGCACTGGACGCTGAACTCGACCAGTTCGGAGAAGTGGGCGGATTAAAGGTGAACACAAATAAATCGGAAATCCTTAGCCTCACTCTCTCGGCCACGACAGCACAAAAGCTCAAACGGTCCTTCCACTATAAATGGGAAGCAAGCTCCATAACATACTTAGGGGTACAACTGGCTACTACGGTGGGGGAGCTATACCGGGCAAACTATCCTACTCTGCTGGAGAAACTCAAGAATAAATTGGTTGACTGGGGCCCGTTGACAATAACGTGGATAGGGCGCATAAACCTAAAGCAGACAGACCAGCGCAAATGTACAGCAGCATAATCCTAGTAGCGATGGGAGATGCATGGGACTATGCGGTAAAAAGGTCGCACATTACTATTCACCCTTCCCGTGCACCCCTCTGTTCGATAACCCACAGTTCACCTCAGGTCACAACACACAAGCCTTCGAAGCCTGGCAACAAGGGGGATGTCAGAGTGTTAGAGACATGTTCGTGGGAGACCAGGTTAAATGTTTTGAACAATGTAAGGAGGACTTTGGCATGGGGGAAAATCAGAGGTACAGATACACCCAGCTAAGGCACTGGCTGTTACACCCCACCATGAAAGTAGCGGGGAACCGCCAATTAACACGATTCGAGAATTACCTGAATATAGACCCTGGGGATAGGAGAGTGGATGCATCAATATATAAACAGATAAAAGAGGGAGAAGTCCCACCGACAAGAGCTTACATGAAGAAATGGGAAGAGGCCACAGGAAGCACAATAGAGGAATCGGAATGGGCAATTCTGTGGACGCAGGTCCGAAAGCTATCGAGATCCCAACAAATTAGAGATATGGTTGAAACTAATTTTCCAGTGGCATTTAACACCAGTCAGACTGCATAGAGTGTACCCAGGGACCTCACATCTATGTTGGAGGGAATGCGGAAGGGAGGGCATCTGGAGTCACATTTGGTGGGAGTTCCCAAAACTAGACACCTACTGGAGAGGCGTTCAGGAGGCGACTGAACAAGTACTAGTGGTTAAGGGTGGAGGGAACAGAGGGCTAGCAATGATAGGTCTCGACAGGGTGCTGGAGAACATCACATCGAAGCCCAACCATAAACTCTAAGTCATCCTGATGCGGCGTTCGTGCTGGCCCGTAAGTGGAAGACAAAGGATCCCTCACAAGACTATGGGCCTCATTCCGAGTTTGGAGGTAAGGGAAAAACAATGCCGGTAAAGGATTATCGGCATCGCTTACCTCTACGGGCTATTCTGACCAACCATACCGCTATTAACGGCATTGTAAAGTACGATGCCATTAATAGCGGTCTGGGCGTACGCACGCAACACACCATGCCGGAATTATTGGCATGCCGTAAACCGGAGAAAATCCAAGTGAGGCGGACATGCAAATAACGGCCTCATGAAGGCGGAAAAAGTGCCTACCGGCATGGCGTAAATACCAGCATCCCCAACCAGGCGTAAAGAGCCCTGAGCAGTGTTTCCAACTGCCACAGGTGCACACAATCAGCACAGGTGGAGGCAATGGAGTCAGGCCCAGTACAAAAGGAGCACACCCACACACCACACCCCCTCCCACAGCAAGATGATACCAATAATAGTAGCATTACTGGAGCTGGAGGACCTGCTTGCAATGCCTCAACAACAACAGCCCCACCAGTGCAGCCACTGTTACCACGCCGGCAGCCCCCAATCCCTCACATCAGAGCCACTCCCTTTAACCTAACACCTGAGCAGATCCACACCCTGTACAGTGTGGACCGGGACACCATCACCACCATAGTGGACCTGATACACAACGACATAGTGAACCTCATTGAAATACACACCGCCACCCCCCTCTGCTGAAGGTAGTGTCTGTGCTCCACTTCCTTGCCGCAGGCACCTACCAGCACACAGTGGGGCACATGCATGGCATATTACAACCCTTATTTTCCCGGATTCTGAACCAAGTGCTGGATGCCCTCCTCAAGCACACAAGGGACTACATATCCCTCCCACGGACTCCCCAGGAGATATTCGATACAAAATTTGCCTTCCATGTACTGGCAGGCATGCCAAATTTTGTAGGTGCCCTCGACTGCACCCACGTGAAGTTGGTGGTTCCGCATGCCATGGAGGTGGTGTATCGCAACCGCAAGCAATATCACTCCATCAATGTGCATATGGTATGCAACAATAGCAATATCATCACGCATTGCTGTGCCCGATATCCCGGATCAACTCTTGACTCTATGGTCCTGCGGAACTCCACGCTACCACGCTTCATGGAGCGACATGCTGGACAACGTGCCTGGCTGCTTGGTGAGTTGCCTGACTGGGCCATGGCAGTGCATCGGGGTTGTGAGGTTGGTGGATGCATACTCCACCTAGGTGGGAATGGGGGGAGATGCATACTCCACCTGGGTGGGAATGGGGGGGATGCATACTCCACCTGGGTCGGAAGGGGGGATGCATACTCCACCTGGATGGGAAGGGGGGGATGCATACTCCACCTGGGTGGCAATGTTGATGTGACTGCATGATGTGCACATCACCAAACACTGTGCCCGAATGCATCAGAAACGGTACATGACACCCAAATCCCATAGTGATGAAGTAAGGTCGACACCTATCACTAATGACTAACAGGTAACCACCCCACATCCCACAACACATGCACCACTCATTAGCAGCCCTCACTCACCGTAAGGCCATCCAGCACCTTGCAGTGTATACGCACTATGTTGCTGTCTCCAGCATATCACCACACAGGACAGTCATCCCAGGGAGTGCATTGAACTGAACCAACTAGGGATTCCACAGTGTGTCACCGGGTTGGCACACCCATAGGAGTGCTGCATGTCACCATAGGAATGATCAGCGCAGAATGCCCAATATTGTACAGACTACTGCCAACGCTCCCTACTAGTAAATCTCACAGAACACAACACATCACTAATTTGACTCCAACACTGCTGTATGCATATACGATGCACGTGCAACAAGATGTCAGTGCACACCATGTATCATCTTGAAGATGCAACCCACACCATTAGTCCTGAAATGGGGTCAATGCATCCAGGGACATGTGCATGTGGGCACCGATTACCTGCAGCCATGTGAGACTAGTACAGTTGTCCAACAGGAATTTGCGAACATTTACCTTCATTCCCCTCTCATGCAGGTGATGGTGGCTATCCCTTGAAGCCGTGGCTCCTGACCCCTGTCGGAAACCCACAGAACAGGCACGAGTAGGACTACAATCGTTCCCATAACCGTATACATGTGGTATTCGAGCAGACCTTTGGCCTGTTGAAGGCACGATTTCGCTGCCTCAGCCGGTCGTGTGGGGCACTCCTCTACAGACATGAGAAGGTGGCCAAGATCACCATGGCATGTGTAATGCTGCACAATATGTGCATCCGCCGGTACGTGCCCCTGCCCCCTGACATGGAACTGCTACCACCTAATGATGATGAAGGGGATAATGAAGATGTGGCAGGACATCATCACGGTGGCGATGCACAGGAGGGACGTGCTGTGTGCCAGTCAGTGATCGCACAATACTTCTGACATACATGTCAGCAGAGGGTGACATAATGGTTGGACATAGGGCACTGGGTGTAGGGGTACATGTACACTATGCACTGTGCAAGATTAAATGACACATGCGCAATGATGAATGTCCACTCTGTTTTTTTTACACAACCTGTGTATTGAAAGTAACAATATTAACTTGAATGACAAAACCCTCCGCCACCCTCACCTCCCTCCCCCTCCCCCACAACTCCCCCACATACCCTCACCCCCCTCACCCCTCTCCCCCTCCCCCACAACTCCCCCACACACCCACAAACACTCCCCTCACCCCTCCCCCCACAACTCCTCCACACAAGTCCCATAGAGTCCACGGAGCCTACATGAGGCTGCAAGAACAGTCACTCAGCACTCCCAGAGCCAGGGGGTGGCATGTCCCGTCGGCGCAGCGCACGGACCGACCGGCGGAGCAGGATGGTTTGTGTCGAGCTACTGGTGGATGGTGTGGCCTCATGCTGAGGCTGTTGGGCATGAAGACCTGCCTCCAAAGCATCAGCGATAGGCCCTAGCACCTCGCAGAGGCGGTTGGTGTTTTCCGTGATGGACCGGCCCAGTGCTGTCAACTCCGTGCGCCACTCCTCCCTTGCCTGACGGTTGTCCTGCACATATTCCTGGATTAGTGCAGTGAGCTGGTCAGCCCGCTGTGCTCCTGCGGCTGCACCTCTAGCCGTGCTGGGGATCTGGCTGGCATGCCCAGCCTGCTCATCCTCCTGGGACTGTATGCCAGACTGATATGTCCCTGGGTGTTGTCTTGCCCAGACTGCTCCGGGGTGTTGGTATCAACGTTTTCACTCATGGATACCTGGGGGGATGCTAATTGTGTTGGGGTGTGGACAACATCCACTGTGTCATCATCAATGGTGCCCCAGATGTCTTCTGGGCTGTCTTCAACTGTGAGGGGTGCCATGGCTGCCACCTCCCCAGCCACACTGGACTCCTCCGAACGGGGTGTCGAACAGGTGTCTGCAGGCAGAACAGTGGGGGCTGGGGGTGGAGGTGGTGTGCCCTCCATGGGCCTTGGTGTTGCAGGTGGTATGTGTCCCTGTGATGGCTTCCTTGCTGGGACACAGCACCCCCTGGCTTGTCCCCTAGATGTAGACGGACGGTTGCTGTCCTGTGCAGGGGTGGTGTCCTGCTCTTCACTGTCATGCTCACTGCCTGTGGGGGTGAAAGAGATGTCAGTCTAGAAATCCAATTTGAGACCGCAAACGTATTTTGGTGGCCGTGGGCCAACCGTCTCATGCAAGATACGACAGAATATAGGTTTTCGAGTTTTCCAATGAACGGCCATTTTGATGTAACAAGAATCGGCATTTTGTTTTCTAACCATTGCTCATTGCTTTCTGTTCCTATTGCTTTGCAGTATATTTTCCGCTTACACTGCTCGACTGTGGAACATTGTTGTCTGTATATGAAAAGGACAAGGCCACAGGGCCGAGAGGATTACAAGAGTTTTCACTGAAACACAAACGTAGGCAGCGCCAGGAAGAATGCCCGGCTCCCTCCTTGATGTAGCCTTGAAGCAGAGCCGCAGGGCATTTAATCATTTCACAGCTGCCAGCCAGTCTCGTTATATGGTAGAATATGTTAGAATAATACCGCTAAAGGCTTGAATTATGCTTTTCTAACGGCCTCCCTTTGCTGAGCCCGCTAAGAGCATGTCAGCTCCCAGGACACGAATAGCACCTGATAGATAGCAAGGTCCGGAATGCAACTCCCCCCTGTATGTAGTTCGCTTCCAAGAACAGAAGCGCTGTGTTCTAGTCAATAACCGAAAGATGCCTGCGCACTCACAAATTGCAAATTGTTACTAGAATAGATGTTTGAAGGTGTCATAGTGGTCGGAGATGTCCATCATCACACCAAGTTCAAAGAAACCCAATGAAGAGGGGTGTTATACATGTCATAGCTGATTGTTTGATATGCATTTTGTATATATGTAACTGATGTACGTAATTCGCTCTCTTGAGTCCCTCGAGGTCTAGAGATATACGTCGCGGGGCGTGAGACCGAGTTGGCCAACTGAGACTTTTGCTTTGGAATAAAAACCCTAGCTTTGGGAATACAACCTTGTGTCTGGCGTCTCTATCGTGTGTGGTGACCCGCCTTATTTCCATAGACGTCAGGGTCCCCTAGGGGCCCCTTTCAATATGGCGCCCGAATAGGGACCCTCCCCCACTTGTTCCTTCGCGTAACGTAGTAATTGAGAAAGGCAGAGAATGGCGAGGACGGGATGATCGAGCCGGGATCAAGAGGTGTTCGGGGCGCCCTGTAAAAGTGATGAGAGACTCCTTTGCAGATCTGCACACATCTGATCCCTGATCGACGTGCCTAGCTAGAGAACAAGGAGGCGAGGGTCCCGAAACGAGGCGGAAGCCAAGAAACGCAGACACGACATCCTTTGGTGCGTCAGTATACAGACGACTTGATTTATCAGGTGAGTCATTCCCCGATTCAAAGCATCCTGATATTGGATGAGAGGTGACTTTGCAAAATCAAACGCCCTAGGTAAGGTTGATTAACCAAGAGGAAGGTTGAAACATGCCTGGGGTATTGTCCAGCTTAGCAGGGTTTTTCCGCTGTGGTAGACAATCTTTGGAAAATGGCCAAATTGTACCACCTGGGGGAACGCCGGCGTATGAGATGTATGTGAAGTATGAAGTGGGTGCGATAATATTCTGTGAGACTTGGCATAGGCAAACCAGAAAGCAACAAGACCATCAGTGGCCGATTAATGGTAGTTTTGAGATGGCGAGAATAGATAACTTGGAAAGGGTGTTAATAAGAAAGAAAGCGCGTCCTGCAGCATTTGAAACTATTAAAGACTGGAGAAAGGAAGCAATGCTCCGATTTAAAAGCAGAGCAAAGCATGCGCGCAGGCATAAATCAAAAGGTGAGGTAGCGGAAGAAAAAGAAGAGGAGGAGTGGACTGAGAGTCTAAGAAGGGCAGGCAGGCGTGACCAGTTGAATATAGAAAAGATATACCCACAACGAGAATTACACATGACAGATGAATTAATAGAAAATATATTGACCCATACAAAACAAGGCCCAAGATCAGAAGTAAGACCATATACGTCAGTAGCTATTGCCCAGACCCCACCCGTAGCTCAAGCTCCCCCTCCGGTAGCTCAAGCCCTCCCAGAGCCACAGACCGTGCACGTAACACTTCCTACTAGCCAACCAGGCACACAACAGACACTTGCTGTTCCCATTGTCCCATCCGCACCTCCCGCTCTAGACACAGACTCGGTACCGTCTGTTCCTCCCGGGGTTGAAGTTGAAACCACGGGGGCAAGAGGCGGGACTGACCAAAGGCAGTGCACGAGGGTAACCCGCAGGGCAATCAGCAAGGAAAGGAAGGTGGAATTGCAGCAACAGGCAGAGATGTATATAGACGGGAATGATGGGACGGCAACATTGGCTTCGATATATGACTTTCGTAGAAGCAACGAAAGACAGGTAGTGTTGGAATGCATGGGTGAATATTCGGTGGAAAGATGGAAACAGCTTATTGGGAAATTACCACCGCAGCGATTGTTAGATTTGAATTCATTAGCACGCTGTAGGGAGAGGGATGAAGATGTAAGAGAACATGTGTATAGACTTCTTGAGTTTAGAGATGAATTAGATAATGATTATGTCGAAATGTTTACTGCACCTGCCAAAATGTTTACTATACCTACGTACAGGAGTAGGGATATCGGGAGACCTAGGAAGGGGGAAAAGGGGTTGCATAATAAACGACAGCAGTTATCATCGCCGGGGCAGAAGGAGATGGTGAACGAATTATTGCTGCTAAAACAGGTGGGGGCAGACTTGAAGGAATGTCTAATTAGAACACGGGTATTAATGCAGCAAGTAGTAGGACATAATAAAGGGCGAGGGAATGCACAGGTAAGGGGTAGTTCGAATATGCATAGGGGAACAGTGGGGCCGAATCAGTGTGCATATTGTAAAGACGAAGGACATTGGCGAGCGCAATGCCCGCATCTACAGAACAGAAATGGGTCTGGTCAGAGGAGACAGCATAGAGGACACCCAGGAGCGAATGGACCAAATAGGAATAGTATGCAGCAGCATCATAATAATGGAGGTAATCAAAACCAAGGCCAAAACCAAAATGCCCCAAACCAGAGCCAGGGACAGCAAAAACAGCAATATGGAAATCAGAGTGGGGAAATAGAGGGAAGAGTGAAAATGTTTTCGATACACAGCCAAACACGTATTACAGTAATAGTAATGATTACACATCGGACAATGTGGTATTTCCCCAATAGGACAGCCCAGGACAGGGGTCGGAACCAGTGTCTATTCCCGTGAATCAGGGAGGACCCTACGTAGAAATGAGAGTCGGGAATGAGGAATACCGCTTTCTTGTAGATACAGGAGCACAGAAGTGTTCAATAGTCCATCGCTTGGTTCCGAATATACCACTGTCAGGGCAAAAGAATATTTCTGTACGGTTCGCAGGTATACCAGTCATAAACCCAGTGTCCAAAGCAGTCCCAGTTACCATAGGACCATTTACCGAACATTGTCCTTTCCTTCTAACAGAAAATTGTGGAGAAAATTTGTTGGGATTAAATTTGTTGAAAAAACTAGGTTCTGTTATACATTGCACGGCAGATGGAGTGTTTCTAACGATATGGCCACACGATGCCCCTGTGTCAGAATTTATGTCCGAAGCGTTACCAGGAGAACTAAGTAAAGTACCAACCTGTATATGGGCAATGCATGACAACGATGTGGGATGTTTAAAGATAGAGCCAGTAAAGATTATTTTAAAAGAAGGTGTTACCCTACCGCGAATACCCCAATACAAAATTTCGGTTGAAGGTGAGAACGGATTGAAGAGTATTGTTACTGATTTGGTGAAATTAGGGGTAATAGAGGAAATCACAGGCAGTACATGTAACAGCCCGATCCTTCTGGTTTATAAAAAAGGAGGTAATGAGGTACCATACTGTTTCATAATTGATCTACGCGCATTAAATAAGGTAGTACATCCGCAATTTCCTCTAGTGCCAGACGTCACTACAATATTGACAATGATACCTGTTTCAGCAGAATATTTTAGTATAATAGATTTGAAGAACGCATTCTTTAGTATTCCAGTGGACAAGGACAGTAGATACTTGTTCGCGTTCACATTAGGAGGACGATCATTTACATTTACGCGGATTCCGCAAGGTTATACGGAAAGTCCAAGAGGGTAATTCATAGAATTCAGCGCACAAGTGGCGCATGCGGCTGGCGCACAGTGTGCGCATGCGAATCCCTGCGCCAGCCGCGTGCGCCAAAACCCATTTCCGCGCACAGCGTATTCCTGGATACCAGCCACCAAAACCAGCCGTGGCGCACAGTGGCGCAGCGACCCTGCAGCAGCGCCAGTTAAGCCCCCAAGAACGCCTCTCGCGCAGGGAAAAGCCATCAAAATCCCCAATCCAGCGCAAAGGGCTGCGCTAACCCTGTACCAGCACAGCAAGCGGGCTACGTGTATCACTGGGGTGCGCGGGAAGTACCTCACGTCATTTCAGCTGGGTACGTGCATTTCAGGGGTGCGCGGGAAGTTCCACACGCGAATGTCCTGGCTACGTGTATTTCAGGGTGCGTGGGAAGTTTCACACGCGATATCAGCAGGGTATGTGTATTCCAGGGGTGCGCGGGAAGATCCACACGCGAATGTCCTGGCTACGTGTATTTCGGGGTGCACGAGAAGTTTCACACGCGATATCAGCAGGGTACGTGTATTCCAGGGGTGGGCGGGAAGTTCCACACGCGAATGTCCTGGCTACGTGTATTTCGGGGTGCGCGGGAAGTTTCACACGCGATATCAGCAGGGTACGTGTATTCCAGGGGTGCGCGGGAAGTTCCACATGCGAATGACCAGGCCACGTGTATTTCGGGGTGCGCAGGAAGTTTCACACGCGATATCAGCAGGGTACGTGCATTCCAGGAGTGCGTGGGAAGTTCCACACGCGAATGTCCAGGCAACGTGTATTTCGGGGTGCGCGGGAAGTTTCACATGCGATATCAGCAGGGTACGTGCATTCCAGGGGTGCGCGGGAAGTTCCACACGCGAATGTCCTGGCTACGTGTATTTCGGGGTGCGCAGGAAGTTTCACACGCGATATCAGCAGGGTACGTGTATTCCAGGGGTGCGCGGGAAGTTCCACACGCGATTTCAGCAGGGTACGTGTATCACAGGGGTGCGCTTGAAGTTCCACACGCGATTCCATCAGGGTACGTGTATTACAGGGGTGCGCAGGGAGCACCACACGTGAATTGCACGTGTGGGTCCTCCCAGGTGTTCCCTCTACACCCTCCACAGCCCCTGCAGGTGGCTCACACCACAGGGGCCTACCCTGCACATGTCCTGCAGGCACCCCATCCACCATGGCCATGCCCCCCAGCCAACCCACATGTCAACTTGCACTACTGCCCACCAACGCATGTCCCCCTGCACCCCCAGCCACCAGGGGCACCCTCCACCAGGCCCCCACCCATGTCTCCCACCACCCCCATCCCCCAGCAGTGCAGGGTCACCCTCCACCAGGCCCCCACCCATGTCTCCCACCACCCCCACCCCCCAGCAGTGCAGGGTCACCCTCCACCAGGCCCCCACCCATGTCTCCCACCACCCCCATCCCCCAGCAGTGCAGGGTCACCCTCCACCAGGCCCCCACCCATGTCTCCCACCACCCCCACCCCCCAGTACTGTGGGGCACCTGCCAGCAGGCCCCCACCCATGTCCAACTCATGTTCCCCACCACCCCCACCCCCCAGCACTGTGGGGCACCTGCCAGCAGGCCCCCACCCATGTCTCCCACCACCCCCACCCCCAGCAGTGCAGGGTCACCCTCCACCAGGCCCCCACCTATGTCTCCTACCACCCCCATCCCCCAGCAGTGCAGGGGCACCCTCCACCAGGCCCCCACCCATGTCTCCCACCACCCCCACCCCCCAGCAGTGCAGGGTCACCCTCCACCAGGCCCCCACCCATGTCTCCCACCACCCCCATCCCCCAGCAGTGCAGGGGCACCCTCCACCAGGCCCCCACCCATGTCTCCCACCACCCCCACCCCCCAGCAGTGCAGGAGCAACCTCCACCAGGCCCCCACCCATGTCTCCCACCACCCCATCCCCCAGCAGTGCAGGATCACCCTCCACCAGGCCCCCACCCATGTCTCCCACCCCCCCAGCCCCCAGCACTGTGGGGCACCTGCCAGCAGGCCCCCACCCATGTCCAACTCATGTTCCCCACCACTCCCAACCGCCAGCACTATGGGGCACCTGCCAGCAGGCCCCCACCCATGTCCAACTCATGTTCCCCGCCACCCCCCAGCACTGTGGGGCACCTGCCAGCAGGCCCCCACCCATGTCTCCGACCACCCCCATCCCCCAGCAGTGCAGGGGCACCCTCCACCAGGCCCCCACCCATGTCTCCCACCACCCCCACCCCCTAGCACTGTGGGGCACCTGCCAGCAGGCCCCCACCCATGTCCAACTCATGTTCCCCACCACCCCCATCCCCCAGCACTGTAGGGCACCTGCCAGCAGGCCCCCACCCATGTCTCCCACCACCCCCATCCCCCAACAGTGCAGGGTCACCCTCCACCAGGCCCCCACCCATGTCTCCCACAACCCCCACCCCCCAGCAGTGCAGGGTCACCCTCCACCAGGCCCCCACCCATGTCTCCCACCACCCCCATCCCCCAGCAGTGCAGGGTCACCCTCCACCAGGCCCCCACCCATGTCTCCCACCACCCCCACCCCCCAGCACTGTGGGGCACCTGCCAGCAGGCCCCCACCCATGTCCAACTCATGTTCCCCACCACCCCCACCCCCAGGCACTGTGGGGCACCTGCCAGCAGGCCCCCACCCATGTCTCCCACCACCCCATCCCCCAGCAGTGCAGGGTCACCCTCCACGTGGCCCCCACCCATGTCACCCACCACCCCCACCCCCCAGCAGTGCAGGGTCACCCTCCACCAGGCCCCCACCCATGTCTCCTACCACCCCCATCACCCAGCAGTGCAGGGTCACCCTCCACCAGACCCCCACCCATGTCTCCCACCACCCCCACCCCCCAGCACTGTGGGGCACCTGCCAGCAGGCCCCCACCCATGTCCAACTCAAGTTCCCCACCGCCCCCACCCCCCAGCACTGTGGGGCACCTGCCAGCAGGCCCCCACCCATGTCCAACTCATGTTCGCCACCACCCCACCCCCCAGCACTGTGGGGCACCTGCCAGCAGACCCCCACCCATGTCTCCCACCACCCCCATCCCCCAGCAGTGCAGGGGCACCCTCCACCAGGCCCCCACCCATGTCTCCCACCACCCCCACCCCCAGCACTGTGGGGCACCTGCCAGCAGGCCCCCACCCATGTCCAACTCATGATCCCCACCACCCCCACCCCCCAGCACTGTGGGGCACCTGCCAGCAGGCCCCAACCCATGTATCCCACCACCCCATCCCCCAGCAGTGCTGGGGCACCCTCCACCAGGCCCCCACCCATGTCTCCCACCACCCCCACCCCCCAGCACTGTGGGGCACCTGCCAGCAGGCCCCCACCCATGTCCAACTCATGTTCCCCACCACCCCACCCCCCAGCACTGTGGGGCACCTGCCAGCAGGCCCCCACCCATGTCTCCCACCACCCCCATCCCCCAGCAGTACAGGGTCACCCTCCACCAGGCCCCCACCCATGTCTCCCACCACCCCCACCCCCCAGCAGTGCAGGGTCACCCTCCACCAGGCCCCCACCCATGTCTCCCACCCATGTCTCCCACCACCCCCAACCCCCAGCACTGTGGGGCACCTGCCAGCAGGCCCCCACCCATGTTCAACTCATGTTCCCCATAACCCCCACCCCCCAGCACTGTGGGGCACCTGCCAGCAGGCCTCCACCCATGTCCAACTCATGTTCCCCACCACCCCCACCCCCCATCACTGTGGGGCACCTGCCAGCAGGCCCCAACTCATGTTCCCCAGCCAACATGTCATCACAATCTAGATCCCTGGTCCCTATGGTCAGCCTCCAAATGCAAAACACCCACCCGATTATTGCATCCACCCACTCATAATTGGCAATTACATGACAGAACACCAATTGCAAGTTTCGAAACAAACACATTTCCCTCACATACACCCAATGGGTGTCAGTGAATCTCAAAACCCATATCATGATATGCATGAAAACAATGAGATAGTACACATTGAAGTTCGATAAAAAAAATATGTATTAAAGGGAACATAAATAGAATAAAAAATAAAGAAACAGAAATGGGAATGTACAAAAATAAAAAGAAGCATGTCCGTGAAAAAAAGCAAAACCAAAAATCATAATCCAAAGTAATGGTGTCCAAAGTCACTGTCCACAAAAGAAAATCCAATGGGAAATAATAATTGAAAGCCATTGCTCCATGGGTAAATTCGGAAAGAAAAATACAATCCAACAGTGAACTATGTACAGACGAACAAGCCAGGGTCCATTATCCCAACAAAAGAAATGAAACCTATCTAACTACACTAACTAATAAAATAAACTATATACAAAAATGTGGCCAATGTCCAAAAGGTCCAAAATAAATTTTAAAAAAAAGGAAACCTAACACTACCTACATAACTATGTACAAGGGCAGCGGGCTAGTCTGACGGCTCACCTTTGGATGTCCCGGGCCAGGTCATCATCGAACTCCTGCTCAATGTCCCGGAGGCGTTCCTCCTCCATGGCCCCGAGGGTCCGCAGTGCTGTCGACGTGTCCACCTCCGACCCCCTCCGTATTGCCTCGAGGCACTCGGCCCGCCTCAGGGCCCTCCGCATGGAGTTCTCCGCCCTGACCATTGTGAGCTGTGCCTCTTCCGCCCGCTGCCGCTCCGCATCTATGGCGTGGCCCAACCGCTGCCACACGGAAGACACTGTCTGTCCTGGGTCCTCCTGCCCTCCGGCCGATGCCTGCCCCTCCAATGTTGAAGGCCCCGAGCCTTGATGGCTCCCACCACGTTGCTGCTGCTGCTGTGCCTCTGCCCGTGCACTGCCTCCTGCTGCCTGCACATCCTCCGCCGGCTGGGGTGCAGTCGTTGATGTGGCCACCCCTGCTGGACGTCCGACTCCCGACTGTGGCAGGGATGCCTCCTCCACCAGCGTGGCCGCACCGTCAGAGGCAGCTCCACAGGGCACCCAGGTGACTGATGGGTGGGAAGATGGCACGGAGGACGACTGGTGCGTAGGGGGTTCAGTTGAGGAGGGGGTCGTAGCAAGCCCCATCAAACGGAGGAATCCGGCCTGCGTGACCTGTCCCAGCAGGCTGACGTGGTCAACGAGCCATTCGAGATGACGTGCAGTCTCCTCATGAAAAGACTGCAGGTCACCTCGCATGGCCCGTTGACGCAACGCCACACCAGTCAGGACAGGCTCAATCCGGACCCGGATAGCCACGTCCGCAGGCAGAGGAAGGCCAGTTGTTGTTTGCTCATCCCCTGCCTGAAAACGGGTCTGGACGTAGGCATCCCTGCTGGTGCAAGATGATGCAGGGACAGGATCAGGGACAGGATTGCACACAGGCACCTCCGCGGCGGCCTGTGCTGCCTCCTGTCCCTGGTCCTGCACCACTAGCACCAGTGGGATCCCCACCTCCAGACCCCGTCTCTGTTGCTTGCACGGCCTCCTCCTCCACCAAACCCTCCACCAACCTGGATGACTCCGTGCCATCTTCCCCCGTTGGGCCCTGTGGGGTCCCAGCTGCCCCTTCTGTTGCCGAGGAGTCCAACTCCAACCTCCGCCTCTTGGACCTCCCCCCGGCAGCTGCGGCCTGGGATGCGGCACCGGACTCCTCACTCCCCGACGAGATGACAACATGGGAGGGGAGCCGGGCCTTGCGTCTCCGGCTGGCGGTGGGATCCCCGCCGATGTGCTCCACAGCACCTTCTCCGCCCTCTTCATCAGACAGGGAGAAATGAAACACAGGCATCAGGGCACTGTACAATGGACACATACACACATGACAGTTGTACATGAGTGGCATTGCCAAACCTCAGACATGCCATCACAATCCCCAACACACATGTCATTTCAACTCACATGAGCCATACCACAGCCATATCGCAACTGCCAGCCCCATCCATACCCATACAACAGCATGAGCAGGCAAAGCTGAGCCAGACATCACATGCAACACAGGAAGTGCACCACACATGTACACACACCACCACACTTGCATGCATGTGTACACCTCTGCAAAGTGTTGCAGTGTTCGGATGGGCATCCATGTCACATCTGCCAATCAGGCTTCCACATCCGGCTGTCACATGCATCCATGTTGCATCACTGTTGCCAATAGTCAGACTACGGCTGCCCTACGTGACACCCACTGGAAGCATGTTGCGGAACATGTCAGTTCATTCGGCCATGAGGTGTGCACGGCGCAAGAGTGCAAAAAGCGTTGGAATGACATCAAACGCAGCACTAAGGCTAAGCATGCCTCTAATTACAACTTGACTCTGGTGACTGGCGGCGGGCCTGCACCAGAGGAGGAAGAGCTCTCTCCGCATGAGGCACTCGTTGCGGAGTTCATACCACCTGAATTGGTCGAAGGAGTGGGAGAGATGCTGGACTTTGATGCCCAGTCCAGTGAGTGTTGATGCGTGTTTGTTGAGGATGTGTGTGTTTCACTTGTGGGATGTGTTGTGCATGATTGCCGCTACTTGTGACGTGTACATGGTTCTGATGTGTAAGTAATGCAATGCTTCCGTCATGCATGTCTCCTCTGCCTGCATGCGGGGACTCCATGTAGGCATGCTCCCTTGCCCCTCCTCCGCCACTCTGCACCCCAGTTCCACCTTTGCACTGGTGTTCTTCAATCTTGCCAATGTGTACTTTCTTGTTCATGCGTCCTGTGTAGATGCTAACTTCCAGCGTAGAATCTGCCAAACATATGCCGTGTGGTACAGCCTTAGTACTTGATACAGGGTATCTCACTTGTACTGTGCATAGGTCAGATCTCCCGCAGGGACATGAGTGCCCATTCATGCTCCATGTGCATTGCACGCATGCCCCTATCCTTGACTGGATGATCACTGTAATACAAGTCCTTGGTTACATACATTGCCTGCCATCTCATCAGCCTTCCCATGTCAACTGTGGCTCAGTCCTGCGTTGCACACATGTTTAGGGTCTGACAATCTGTGTGGCTCACAGGCCTCAGTCTGTTCAATGGCCAATGACTCTGTCTAACTGTTGTTGTGTCTTCTTCACACATGGGCGGAATCCAGAGTTTTCATCATGTGTCCTGCTTACTGTCCCTGCATCATTTGCAGTGTTGTCACTTGAATCACATTCAGCTGTTGATGCCAGTCAACAATGCCTGTCAAATAGTTTTACAAAGGTAGCGGGCGCCCCTCTCTCGCAAGAACAGACATGATAACCTGTTCAGTGGTTATTAACCACTTGAGAGTTCGCAGCCACTGCTTTTACTCACTGTGCCTTTCACAGATGGGAAATATCCATTTGCATATCAGTCTTTGTCCTGCCCAGGGGCAGTCCAGCACCGAAATACAATGGCAATTCCAATCTGAACGAGAGTACCACCAGCAACCCCATACACGTGTTTCACCCTTGTTGGGGATCATCAGTGAGGTGAAGCTGATGCCTCTCTAAGCACAGTGAGAGGGAGACCACGTCTGGTTGCCCCCAGGAGACCTAGGGTTACCAATCCCAGGTTCCTTAACAAATAGTTTTACAAAGGTAGCGGGCGCCCCTCTCTCGCAAGAACAGACATGATAACCTGTTCAGTGGTTATTAACCACTTGAGAGTTCGCAGCCACTGCTTTTACTCACTGTGCTTTTCACAGATGGGAAATATCCATTTGCATATCAGTCTTTGTCCTGCCCAGGGGCAGTCCAGCACCGAAATACAATGGCAATTCCAATCTGAACGAGAGTACCACCAGCAACCCCATACACGTGTTTCACCCTTGTTGGGGATCATCAGTGAGGTGAAGCTGATGCCTCTCTAAGCACAGTGAGAGGGAGACCACGTCTGGTTGCCCCCAGGAGACCTAGGGTTACCAATCCCAGGTTCCTTAACAAATAGTTTTACAAAGGTAGCGGGCGCCCCTCTCTCGCAAGAACAGACATGATAACCTGTTCAGTGGTTATTAACCACTTGAGAGTTCGCAGCCACTGCTTTTACTCACTGTGCCTTTCACAGATGGGAAATATCCATTTGCATATCAGTCTTTGTCCTGCCCAGGGGCAGTCCAGCACCGAAATACAATGGCAATTCCAATCTGAACGAGAGTACCACCAGCAACCCCATACACGTGTTTCACCCTTGTTGGGGATCATCAGTGAGGTGAAGCTGATGCCTCTCTAAGCACAGTGAGAGGGAGACCACGTCTGGTTGCCCCCAGGAGACCTAGGGTTACCAATCCCAGGTTCCTTAACAAATAGTTTTACAAAGGTAGCGGGCGCCCCTCTCTCGCAAGAACAGACATGATAACCTGTTCAGTGGTTATTAACCACTTGAGAGTTCGCAGCCACTGCTTTTACTCACTGTGCCTTTCACAGATGGGAAATATCCATTTGCATATCAGTCTTTGTCCTGCCCAGGGGCAGTCCAGCACCGAAATACAATGGCAATTCCAATCTGAACGAGAGTACCACCAGCAACCCCATACACGTGTTTCACCCTTGTTGGGGATCATCAGTGAGGTGAAGCTGATGCCTCTCTAAGCACAGTGAGAGGGAGACCACGTCTGGTTGCCCCCAGGAGACCTAGGGTTACCAATCCCAGGTTCCTTAACAAATAGTTTTACAAAGGTAGCGGGCGCCCCTCTCTCGCAAGAACAGACATGATAACCTGTTCAGTGGTTATTAACCACTTGAGAGTTCGCAGCCACTGCTTTTACTCACTGTGCCTTTCACAGATGGGAAATATCCATTTGCATATCAGTCTTTGTCCTGCCCAGGGGCAGTCCAGCACCGAAATACAATGGCAATTCCAATCTGAACGAGAGTACCACCAGCAACCCCATACACGTGTTTCACCCTTGTTGGGGATCATCAGTGACAATGCCTGTCAATACACAGGTGTATGGTCAGCCTTTTGATACCATGCTAGGCATCCCTGCTTTGGTACTGGGGTGGAGGGGTGCTTGGCTTCTAGATATGGTGCACATTGAATGCACAATGCACGTGATGTCTGAATTTGACATTGCACTGCCTTCACATTTCCTGGCGCACACCATGGAGTCCTTGTACATGTAGGTAGTGAGTGGCGTACACATTTTCTGCACTGCATAGACCCACTTCCATGGAAACTGCCACCTTTCAACAGGTCTGATCACAGAAGCAATTCAAAGTTGACCCAGCATGCATGGCAGGTTATATGTTGTGTGTCACATGTCTGCCTGATGCGTTTGCTGTCGGTGTGTGTGTGTGTTGTGTGCTTCTGACATGTGTAGTGACCTTTTTTCTCTCTATTTTTCAGGTGATGACGCAATGGAGGCGGAGGATGGTGTTGTCATGCCAGACACAGGGTTGGTACCGCTACATCAACCCGGCACTAGTGGGGGTTGTGGGGTGGTAGGCCACGAAAACCCCCAAGTGCTACAGTCCATCTTGTCTCTGGCTGCCTATGAGTCCAGCCTTGATGACGACTCTGACGTCCATGTTGAGTTGGATGAGCATCAAGTCCATGTGTCAGGGGTGAGTGATTCTGATGTGGACACTCCTCTGTCTGCGCCACCTGCACTGAGGGATCAGACAGTCTTGGTTCCTCCGCCCGTGGCGGATCGGGACGCAGGGTCACCCTCCACACCAGTCACTGATGTGCCTGGGACATCACGTCAACGGGGGCATGTAGTCGTGCAGCTGCGGGCGGTGCCAACACAGCGAGGACCCCCTGTCCTTGGGTCACGCAGGGGTCAAGCCGTCAACGCCTGGTATACTGAGTGGGAGCAAGACATGACTGCCAATTCAGAACGGCAGGGGGCAGCAATGGAGAACATCGCTGAGAGCATGGAGCGTGTGGCCCGATCTGTGCTCCCCCCTGCTAGGCAGGTGCTTCTCCAGCAGCAGGCGGCACGGTCCATGGCCCGCTCGCTCAGGCTGGGCATGGCGGCCTCAGACAGGGCACGCCAGGCTGAAATGTCGTCTCTGCGTCAAGCAATTGCTGCTCACGCAGAGGCGCACATGGATGCCCTGAGGGAGGAGTATGCTTCCCTCAGATCCACTCTGGGTGTCCTTATGATGTCCCAGAGGCAGCAGGCAGAGGAGAGGTTTGCACAGCTTGAGCGTACCATCTCGGCTGAGCTACAGGCTTGCCGGGAGGTGCAGCGGTTGTCCAGCCAGGCCTTGCAGGAGGAACTCCGCATTACACGTGCTACCTTGCAAGAGGAAGCACGTGTATCACGTGAGGTTCTGCATGCAGACCTACGTCACATCACCACACAGAACCAGGCTCACCCGTCCGGCAGACTTGCTGCTGATGAGGGGCAAGCTGCGGCTAGGCGTGGCCAGGCTACTGTGCCACATCCTCCTTTCCAGGATGAGCCAGACTCGGACGACCATCTATCTCCCACATAGGTCGGGCTGTGCAGGCGTTGAGCCCATGGAGATTTTTTTTTTGGCTCAGCATCATCGCATGTGGATGTTGAGCTGCACCCTGTACCTCCCCCCTCCTGGGCGCCTCCCCCCCCGGGTCGTATGTGGACATTTTTGATTTTTCTTTTAGTTTAGTTAGTTAAGTTTCTGTTTGATAGTTAGTTTAATTAGGTAGTGTAGGTTTTCCATAGTTAGTGTAATTAGTTAATAGTTACTATAGTTTAAAATTGCCCGTCTATTGTGCTTTCATGTGATGGTGCGGTGCTTTGTGGCTTTTGAAGGCATCCACTGTCTGTTCCAGCTGGGCCCTTCAGGCTTGTCTTGTGTATGTGTTTGCTGCTTGTGGTCCTTGACTCACATATGCCACTCCTGCCTCCCTTATCCATGGGCTCGCAAGGATGGTTCAGTGTTACAAAATTTTACACAAGGGCCTTGGACTGTCATATCTGTGGCATGTCTGGTGCTGTGTGACTTGTGTTTACACCCCTAGTGGGGATGATTTTGGTGTTATTGTCCACTGTTCAGCTTTTGCTAGATGGGGTGTTTCATGATTAATGTGTACATTCATTGCTATGCATTGTGTAGTATGTTTCTTATCTTTACTGTACACGTGCTTGTTGCAATTCATGCTGTAGGTAGTGTTACACACTTTGGATGTGAAAGACGGACTGATGGTGTGATATATGCTGTGACTCTCTGACATGGTCAAGTAATGAGATGCCTGAAGAGACACACACAGATGACTTTGAAGCATTAATCATGTGTTCCATGCCCTTTCTGCAGGGGGATGAGCCTCCAGAGCACCTTAGCCAGCAGACATGGCCCATTGGACGACGGAATTCTGGACACGTTTGTTGGTGGCCACATGCACATGTGTGCACAAGCAGAGGCACAGGGATTGCAGACCTACATCCTAGAACTGCTGACGTGTTCCAAGGAACTCCAGGCAAGGTGAGCAGCACAGGGGGGCCACTACACAGCAAAGCTTGCACCAGGTGAGTTGCACATGCAGGCTTAGTTAGCACTGAGGGTGAGCTTGGACGAATATTGGTGTTGAAGCACACAATGCAGCTCAGATGTGTTGGTGGACTGATGGCTGTTGATTGTAGGGTTGTCTGGGACACCTGCAGGGGCAGTGGCACATGCCCTCCGGTACACCAAGGTCCATTGAGGCACTTGTATCAACCATGTAGCCTTCCGAGACATGGAAAGGGGCAGCTCACAGGGACAAACAGCAAGGTACATACTCGGGTGCAGTGCATTTCATTTCCATGTACTTTATGATAAATGCACTGCCAACTTTGTTTCGGTCATGGTGGTACGCAACTTGCTCTGAAGTCATGGCTTGCTATATGGGTCTGTCTGCTTACCCAGGGAACATTGCATGTTGTGTGAATTGTGACACATTGGTGTTCCATTTGCCACGCACCCACCGGCGGCTGACTTACTGCATTGACTGTGTATGACCCGTCACAGGGGTAATGTTATATATGGGTACGAAGCATCTACACCAGATTGTCTGTTTGTAGAGTAGTTTGTTACTATGGGGCATGTTTGGTGGTGTGTTTTTGTGTAATTGGCACGTACAGGTTGTTGACTGTGGCTCTCTTTGCAGCATTACAGTGCTCCTGTAACCGGACCTGAGAGTGCGCAGGCAGGAGGCCAGCACTCAAAACCAGAGCTAAGTGTCTTGTTGTTTTTCTTTCAAACTGCTCTGCATAGGCTTGCTGGGGGGTGCACTAATGCATGGATGTATGTGTGATTCAATTTGGTATGTTTTTTTCCCCCTAATCACCCGGAATCCTATGCAATTTTGAACCCTGTACCCTCTACCCGGTGTTCCTGCTTCCCGTACCTATCCAAGCAACGTTCCCTAACCCTCTTTCCCCGCTGGGGTTGCGGATGCCTGTGTAAGCCCCGAACTTGCAGGCGCCAAAACCCTAGAGGGGGTGGTTGGTTCGTACCACTCCTAAGCCTGGACTACAGAAGGCCATGACAATGATGTCCAAGTTTGTTTGGATTGTGTATGTGTTCATGCAGGTAGTACATTTTCGTGCATTCCCTACTTTCATGTGTCATTCCTCCTCCCCTCTCCTGCCACTCATTCCAGTTATCCAGTGTGCCAACACCTATCCCGACTGCATATCCCTGAACCTCCTTCCCCACCAGGGTCTCAGGGGCCTGTGTGAGTTTGACCTTGCAGGCACCCGGGACACGGTGGGGGTGGTTGTTTCGTGACACTCCCACGCCTGTACACGGGACCTGTGACAATACACATCCGTTCATGATGCATCATCCTATGTTATGTACCACACATGGTTCACATCCTGTTGTGACATTGTTTTACTGTGCTACCTTGGTTGTTGCATCATTGTGGTAGTAATTGGCCTTTGTGAGGTACTGCTACGTCAAGTCATCTACTGGAGGGTGTTCGGGTTCGTTTTTATGCCTTGGATTTTGTAATTTTGGAAATGAGTGTGGATTCTGAGGGTGCAGGCATCTTTTTACACACAAGGTGGGAGATGGTGAGGAAGGGTAAAGGTGATCCTGGGGCCAGGTGGAATTGAGGGTTGAAGGCTCCATGTCCCAGGTGCAGTTGTTCAGTGGGTCATGGTCATTTGTGAGGGAGAGGGTTGTTGTTGATAGTTGCCTTGCCCTGCAGTGTGATGGGAACTCTGACATTGTAATGGTGGTATCCTATGTACATGTTGTGTTCTGCTGATCAATGCCTGTTCATGTGTTGTGTTTAGCTTTCAGGTGCGAGGGGATAGTTGTGGTTTGACATGCTGGGGTGTACACATGGTGAATGTTCACATGTGATGTGTAGAGAACACTGATGGTCACTTGAGTGCACATGCATATGTTGAGTGCATGTCCTTGCAGACCCACACACTTGCACTCTGATGCACTACATGTACTCCCACCCTTGCATATCCACGTGTACACTGTTTGCCTTCTGGTGGCCACTGTGCCCCTGCAGCACATGTTCTTGGACCAATTATGGATCCTGTACATGCCTAATTTGCTTTTTGATGTGGTCTGTCGCTTAGATGTGATGCTCAGGGTGTGCATCACACACAATGGCTGTTCACTGTGCTGTGCGCTGAGCAGTGTGTTGCAGGAGTAGGACTCGGCACACAGAAGCTGCAGTGTTGATTTTGCAATGCACAATGTGCATGTAGACAGGCATTCATTGTTATGGTACGTCTACAACTCTTGTAATGCATTTGGAAATGACTTATTTTGGGTGGGAGGTTGTTGGTCTGTCATTGACTCTGGGCTGAGAGAGGGTTTCTGACATCACATGGTGCCAGAATTCAACATGGCCCTTGCTGTCTGCACTCACGTTTCCAAAGCGCCTAGCAATAGTGAAATGCGAGGCACATAAAAAAGTAACATGCAAAATAGGAGAGGGAAACGCATTTGCAGACAGGATTGCGAAACAAACTGCCACTGATTTGAATACCAAGATGATGACGGTTCAGATAGAGGAAGTACCCTGTATGATAGAAGATGGAGTTGAGACTGTCAAAGAAATGCAGGCCGAGGCTACGGCCGATGAAATACAGGGATGGGCAGAGGGATCTGCTGATTTGGATTTGGGGGGTTGTTGGGTGGATAAGGGAACTAGAAACTGGATGTTGCCAAATTCATATGTGACTGCAATGGTCACAATGGCCCACAGCCCTACGCACATCTGTGCCAAGAAAATGATACAGCACCTTTCTACAGTATGGCAGAATGCAAACATAAAAAAGAATGCAGAAAGGTTGGTGCAGACTGTATCACGTGTTTACAACACAATGTAGGAAAGCGAACAGTGACACCAACAGGCAGTTTTGGCCCGCCCTCCATGCTGTTTGAGGGAGTTCATTTTGATTTCATAGAGATGGACAGGTGCCAAAACTTAAAATACGTCTTGGTGGTAATCTGTGCATTCAGTAAGTGGGTGGAGGCATATCCTTTAAAAGACTGCACAGCGATGACTAAGGCAAAAGTAATGTTGAAGGAGTATTTTTCCAGATTTGGCTTGCCCCGTGTCCTATGGTCCAATAATGGACCACATTTTGTGGGTGCAGTGGTGTTACAGATATGTGCAGGTCTCCAGATTGATAAGAGATTCCATAGTTCAAGGCATCCGAGTTCTGCCGGTCTTGTAGAGAGGCACAACGGGATTCTTAAATCAAAGATTAGTAAGATTTGTGCGGGAAGCAAGTTGAGTTGGGTGGATGCATTACCAATAGCACTATTATACATGCGTACGTCTTTACAGGCTAAAACTGGGCTCTCCCCATACGAGATCATAATGGGGAGGCCGGCAAATGTATGGTGCGCACCTCAGCCAAAAAGACTCAGTGAAATAGAACATCCTGTGCTTAGTACTTATTGTGGCCTTTTAATGCAGAAATTGCGTTTGATTCATCAGCACGTGCAGGAGGCATTACCCGTGCGGTATACCGGTCCGGGGCACGCGCTGGAGCCAGGAGACTGGGTGCTGCTAAAAAAATTCGAAAGAAAGTCATCATTAGCACCCAGGTGGCGTGGGCCCCATCAAGTACTTTTGGCGACGCAGACTGCAATACGGGTGGATGGAAGGAAGTCGTGGATCCATGCATCCCATGCCAAAAAGATTCCAACTGCACTGAAAGTCTTGCCTGACACTGGTGACCGGAAAGAGACAGCGGTCCCAGAAACAAAAGAAACTGTTGCCAGTGTACAGCCACCTGATCTGCAAAAAACGTGAAGTGAAACTCGAAACAAAGCCTGAGACGATTGCCAAAGAGGGGGAAGGGCAAAGAGTGCCCCAACGTTGCCCAGCAGAATCGACATCATTGCTGACCGATGTGAAATCTGCCTTGCAGATACCAGCAAAACCAAATTGTGTAACCCTTTGGCGCCCACCAGCACTTGCTAGCACGCCAAAGACCGAATCTGCATCATTGGCGCGGCGCACACTAGCACCTGCAGTAGCGCCAGAGGCTGACTTCAAGCCTGAATCTGAAAGTGCACCGGCACTGTTCACGGATCATACGATACCAGGAGCAAGGCGATACAACCCGCGGCCTCGGAAGACAAAGTGATCCGCATTCTTTTTCTTTTGGTGTTTATGTCAACCTCTGGTTCAGCTCATGAACGGAGAAGGAACCAGGGGTGTAGAGGAGAGAAGCGTGAGAATTGTGCAAGTCGGACAATTCAAGACTCGCGGCTCCTCGGTGCGATCATAAAAGTACATGTGTCCGGAACCAGAGCGGACAAGCTGGGCGCACATGGTACTATGACAAGTGAGATAATTGATTGACAGTACATGTGTCCGGAACCAGAGCGGACAAGCTGGGCGCACATGATACTGAGGCGATAACTGATCAAAGGTCCTCTGAGCAGTATAAGGAGGGACAAGTGATCTCGCCTAAAAACGAATAATCGAATCCAGGCTAAAAAAAAAAAGGACAGGCAAAACTGAATTGTGAGAAATCCATTGAACTTATAGACATCAGAGCAAGCTCGAGGAAGAGAGATATCCATAACGAACTGTGATAAGGAAGAAGAAGGACGACGAGAAACATGCCGGGACCGGTTCCAGCCTCCTCCTGCACCACCACCGCTGAGAATGAGTCCGTTATAAAGACTATGGGGCCTCATTACGACCTAGGTGGTCCGAAATAACGGTGGCGGTAAACCCGCCGCCACCGTTGTTTCCGGACCGCCTGAGTCCGACCCCTGCAGGCGGGAGGTGATGTTCCCGCCAGGTCTGACCTGGCGGGTTTAACACCTCCCGCATGCAGGCGGATGAGGAAACACCGGCAGCATTACGAGATGCTGCCGGTGTTTCCATGATCCACATTTCCATCGAGTCCCATAGGACTCAATGGGAATGGGGATTTACACCATTCCACCTCTGTGATTCCCGGAAAACCGGGGTTGTAATGCCCCGGTAATTCCGGGAATCACGGAGGCGGAATGGTAATACGAGTCCGGCGTTAACCAGGCGGTTTTACCACCTCGGTTAACGTCGGACTCGTAATGAGGCCCTATAAGTTTAAGAAAAACGCATGGTAAAACAAATTGTATGCTGACACTAACGATAATAATGTGCTTTATGAGCGTGGTAGCACCAATATCGACTGCCCTAAAATTATGGTGGGTAGAAACAATACACCCATTAGAAATGTTTTTACCAAAAATTAATATATCCACTACTAAAAGCCCGGTTCCGGTGATCACTTATACCCTACCCCCAATGGAAGAAAAACACAGGGAAGGTTTTACGAATAACACCTTACTTCTGATAATGAACATGACACATGCAATCCTGAAGAAAACAAACTGCTGGGTATGTGCCCATTTACCACAGCATGCTGGGAAAGGAATAGGGTGGTATGTGCAGCCATTACCATTAAGTTCTGCATGTAGTGCATCTTTAGGTGCAATGTTCTATGGGAAATGGAATGAGAGTAATACGGATCAATTAAAAAGAACCAACATGAATGAGTTTGAGGAGATAATAATGAAGCCTGTGGGTTGTTCCATTTTCCATAAAGCACAAGTAGTAGCCCCACGAGGAAAAGCACATGAAAGGTAACACGACAAAATAGACGAGATAGATTGTCCCCGCCAGAAAAAACATCTGTAATGACGTTTCGTGTAAGAACAGGAGGGAACAAAGATGCGATTCCCCCATCTTACACAGTGAATTATAGCCCAAGAACTGTCCCTTTTTGCCTAAAAAAGAAAGGATCTTTTTCAGTCGGAACATATACTGGTTGTATGAATACAGTGGTACTAAAATGGGAAATAGAACCAGTATACGTAGGTGATCCAGTTTATTTTATAAGTGGAGAGAAAGCATACCCTTGGTTGCCCAGAAACTGGGGAGGTACATTTTATCTCGGGCTATTGTTCCCAGGAGTATTCCTCTTGGAAACAGCAGCCATGGCCAAATTATCCAGAACTAGAGTCAAGAGGACTGACAAAGGTGTTTTAATAGCAACTGATGTAGCGAAATCATTCATTCCATTTTTAGGACAGATAGTGAACTCCTATAACATAAGGCAACTGTCCAGAATCCTGAAGAATACAATAAACTACAATAAACACAACAACAGATATATTATTTAACATGACGTTGGAAGAAAGAGGAATCATGTTAATGACGCTGCAAAATAGAATGCCTCTCTATGTAATCCTGGTTGATCGTGGGAGAATTTGCAAAATAGTGGGATCAGCATGTTGCGTTTATGTCGATGACTATTCCCCCACGATCTTTGAAGCAATAAAGAAAATGCACGTTCTAAGCTCTGAACTCCCCACGGGAGAAGGGAGCTGGGAAATAGGATATTGGTTTTGGGGAATATTACGATCTTGGGGATGGAAACTGATCTCAATACTAGTAGAGGTGTTCGGAATATTCCTAAAGTGTTGTTGTTGTATACATTGTGTACCCATAGTTTGTGCAGAGGTAACTGAGGGATGTACGGAAGGATGCATGCGAATGATAACAAAGAAAAAACAACCTCATGATCGAACTAGCCCAGACCCAAATGAGTTGAGAGTAATGAAAGAGTTGATGGCAATAGATATTAATGAAGACAATGATGTCCACGATAGCATGCGAGACTCAGACATAAGCACTTCAGATTCATCATCACTAGAGGAGGTTTCAATAAATAGATGAGATGTTTGGCATACGGCCAAAGGAGGGTTTGTCAGTCTAGAAATCCAATTTGAGACCGCAACCGTATTTTGGTGGCCGTGGGCCAACCGTCTCATGCACGATACGACAGAATATAGATTTTCGAGTTTTCCAATGAACGGCCATTTTGATGTAACAAGAATCGCCATTTGGTTTTCTAACCATTGCTCATTGCTTTCTGTTCCTATTGCTTCGCAGTATATTTTCCGCTTACACTGCTCGACTGTGGAAAATTGTTGTCTATATATGAAAAGGACAAGGCCACAGGGCCGAGAGGATAACAAGAGTTTTTGCTGAAACACAAAAGTAGGCAGCGCCAGGAAGAATGCCCGGCTCCCTCCTTGATGTAGCCTTGAAGCAGAGCCGCAGGGCATTTAATCATTTCACAGCTGCCAGCCAGTCTCGTTATATGGTAGAATATGTTAGAATAATACCGCTAAAGGCTTGAATTATGCTTTTCTAACGGCCCCCCTTTGCTGAGCCCGCTAAGAGCATGTTGGCTCCCAGGACACGAATAGCACCTGATAGATAGCAAGGTCCAGAATGCAACTCCCCGCTGTATGTAGTTCGCTTCCAAGAACAGAAGCGCCGTGTTCTATTCAATAACCGAAAGATGCCTACGCACTCACAAATTGCAAATTGTTACTAGAATAGATATTTGAAGGTGTCATAGTGGTCGGAGATGTCCATCATCACACCATGTTTAAAGAAACCCAATGAAGAGGGGTGTTATACATGTCATAGCTGACTGTTTGATATGCATTTTGTATATATGTAACTGATGTACGTAATTCGCTCTCTTGCGTCCCTTGAGGTCTAGAGATACACGTTGCGGGGCGTGAGACTGAGTTGGCCAACTGAGACTTTTGCTTTGCAATAAAAACCCTAGCTTTGGGAATACAACCTCGTGTCTGGCGTCTCTATCGTGTGTGGTGACCCGCCTTGTTTCCATAGACGTCAGGGTCCCCTAGGGGCCCCTTTCAGAGAGGGTCGGCATGAGGGATGTTTGGATAGGCATCATACATACATTGATACGATTGCACATCCACACAATTGTGGGTAATAGGCATTTGCGTTGGGAAGGGCACGTCATTTCATACATGGGTGGTAAATGCACCCATATGTCGGTGTCACTCATGTTGGCCAGGTACTGTGCTGTCTGACATGCTCACAATTTAGGTCATGCACACTGTGTGCCTCATAGAATTTCATACTTTGTGTGGAATGTGTCGTGCACGTTACGGCCTTGCACCAGGCATTGGCATGTGTCTCACTTGCTTCGGCATACTTTACAGGGAGTGTGTGTGTGGCCGACCATGGCGTCACTCTTTGGACAGACATTGGCATTGACTTTCATGAGATTTGGCTTAGCAGTTTTTACTTTGGACACTCACCTCCATCCGCAGATGTTGTGGCGCCACACTCCATCTCTCCTACGCCTTCAATTGATTCTGGGCCAATCATGCTCGCACATGTTTCCTCCCATGGGGTGAGCTTAATGGGAGAACTTGGTCCTCCTCTGGTTTCCAAGGCCTGGGTACAGTTTACTGATAGAATGTTCTTCACCCTCAGCCGCAGCTCATCCCACCACTTACGGCAATCCTTCACCACTGTGCGGGGTGTGTTGCCCACTGCACTGACCTTCTGGTAAACTAGTGCCCAAATCTCCTTTTTGCGGAACACGGCCTCCCTCCTCAGGTTGCTGCTGAACACTGTCCCTGCATGCTCATGCAAGGTGTCGACGAGCATCTGCAGCTCATCCTGGCTGAATCTCTCCTTTCGGAGGCGGGCATATCCCTTCTTGAGTGCTTTTGGCATTCTCGGGTGGCTGGATGAACTTTTTGGTCGATTTGCAGTGTCCCAGGGGTCCTGTGTGCTGAGGATGGCAATGGATTGTGTTTTTAAAGATGGCCACCGTGCTCCTTCCCGTTCCTGTGCGATGACGCTTTTTCCGGTTCCACTATTTAGAAGTGACTGTAAATAGCAGTGACCGCTAATTACGGTCACCGCTATTTACGGTCACCGGTAATGCCGTTTTGTACTATGGCGGTAGTGTTATCTACGGTGCGCTTGATGCCGGTAAGGGCTTTTTGGGGCCCTTTTGCGGCATGGTGCTAGGTACCTTACCGGCATGGCGCAGAGCTCGTGCCCACAAATTCGTAATAGTCCTCTATTAGCGGGCAGCTGCCAGCTCGGCACACTATTTGTGCCATGCCGGTAAGGGACGATACTTACCTCCAAACTCGGAATGAGGGCCAATGAGTGGGTTGTGAAAGTTTGGACATTGCTAGCCATGGAATGGCTCACATACACATTACAGGGGGAACCCAGCAGATTCAGCACAGATCGGTCATCCTATTGAGATTCTTAAGAGACGCCGCACGCCATGCATGGTGCCCTAGATCCATGAGCCTCTTGGGTATTACAGATCCTCCGGGTGAAGACGAACTGTGAATGCCTCACATTACCGAACCTAAACAACGGTACTCCCCAAGGAGACCGCCAACTCCACATCGTGGCCTCCCCGAGGGAAGGGGCAACACCAGGAACTGTTTGCGGACCAGGGAGGGCAGGGAAGGGTGGGTGGAAAGGAAGGGAGAGAAAAACCCCCATGTTGGAAGTTAGTGTTAATAAATGCAAATAAAAACTTATTGGGAAACCAAATGCCTTAACAGTCTGAAGAGTATCTCCGGTTCACACACAATAGCATTTGACACCTGCAAGGCTCAATTTGTGGAATGTTTAAGGAAAAAACAATCCTTCAAAGAATAATACAGTAAAAACAAATGGGAACGTAAGGCCCAAACAAAGTAACTAAATATGTTGACAATGTTGTTCGACAAAACCATGAAGAATGGTAAAAGAAACAAATCACACTGTACACTCTCATTCAGGATTTGGTGAATGTGGGACAAAGATATTCTTTCCGAGTCTTCCTCCTGCATCTGCTGATTTTCCTGAGTTTGGGCGTCTGCCAGAGGTGTAGTGATAGGAAAAAAGGGAAAGATAAAACAAACACATATTCAAGAAAATGCAAGGTAGGTTAAAGAGAAAGAGATGGAATTTGTAATAGGTATGTTGATCCAGCTAGTGAGGATTGTGGGTTTGGAGTGCAAAAAACTCAGAGTGTAATGTCATAAATTACATGATATAGAATTTGAACAGCTCTAAACTTGAAGACAGGCCACTTTGGCCTTCAGCCACAAATGACAGATTCCTTTTGACTTTGACAGGGTTCCATTTCACAAATATGCATTCCAACTACTGGCTTCGACAACTTTCTCATTTCATGCACAAGTGAAAAATATACAGAACATTGTTGAACCTTTCATTGTATGAGAGGGAGCCGGCAGAGTTGTAGAGAAAAGCCACCTAGTCCTACAGCTTTCCTATTAAATTTGACAATGATACATTTCACAAATGTACATTCCAACAAACAACTTTGATAGCCTTCTCTTTTCAAGCACAATTGGAATTACACAAAACATTACTAACATTTCAGAATGCATGGCAGGGAAAACCTATTCAATGCAAACCTTAGTGCATTTAAAAATGCATATATTTTTTACATGCAAAAAGCACAAGATAAGAGAAGGCCTGAGCAAAAAGCCCCTCTTCTAACAATGTCCAGTTTGCATATTGTTTTTTAAAACAATTGATCTCTTTGCTGTAATGGTGCGTGTGGTCACATTATATGTAGTTATTAAGGTATAGCACCATTGCAAGCAGCATTTCAAAATAAAATAATGGTATTTGTTAAACAAAATAATTATTTTGAAAAGATTTAACTGTACACTGCAAAGCACGCATAGCAAATGGTCAGCATATCATCATAGTTTTTTTTACATATCCAAATCCAAAGATGTATATGTAAACAAAAAAGACAAACATTCAAGGAAATTTAAACATACCAACCTACTGCAATTGCTTAATTAGGACAGCCTGATATCCAAACATTATGTGCTATGAATAACATTGTCATCTTGCACCATTTGGCTTTAGGCCTATGTGAGGGGCCAGGAATGAGTTACAGACACAGAGGAGACATATTTGTTGTTACAAATTTTTATTAACATAAAAAGAGGTTGGAAATTACCTCAAAATCACCAATCTAGGCAGAATGTCCTGACCTTAACCAAAACTAGTGAGTCTGTCCAGTGTCAAGGTGTCCAAATAAAAAGTCTGTCCTGTGTTTGTAATCCTATTCTGGCCCTCACACTCTAACTAGACTTCAATGTGTTAGGGAATTGTCTTGAAGTTTCCAAGTGCTCAAATGTTAAAGTACAACACAAAAGTTAAAATCCAACAAAAAAGTTTCCAATTAACAATGTTCACAGTTCCAGGGATCAACTTCCTTCCCCAGATTCCATATCTCAAGTTACACCACTTCAAAAGAAAGAGGTTCCAAGAGGATTATCCTATCCACTTGGTATGTTTTCCTTCTCTTGGGGTATCAGATCCCTTCCCCCAAGCTTCCTCTTCCCCCTTTACACATTGCAAATCCCAAGGGAATGACTCTTCCTAAAGGCTTTGCTTTTCTCAATACAATTCCGCAACAGTTCATTAATTTCAAGGGCATGGCTTTCCTTGAAGTTCTTTACAATGGGTATTTGGTCTTCAACTGGGACACTCTCCCACCAGGTCATCTCACACAAATGCTTAACTTTCACTTCACCTAGTGTACCTTCCTACTAGGACTTTTTTATATACACACACTAAGCCTCACCTGTTATACTCTCCTGCCAGGACACTGTTACACAACTACTAAACTTCACCTGGTATAATTCTCTGCCAGGTCTTTTTTATACAACTACTAAAATTCACCTGGTGTACATCTCTGCCCAGGACCTTGTTACACAACTACTAAACTTCACTTGGTATATTTCTCTGCCAGGACTTTGTTACATAACTACTGTACTTCACCCAGTATACTTCTCTGTCAGGACTTTGTTATACAATGACTAAACTTCACCGGGTATACTTCTCTACCAGAACTTTATTATGCAAGCACTCTTTTTGTTCAACATTGGTTTTCATAACCCATGAACAACTTTACAAATGCTCTCACTTCTTTAGCAGCGGTGCTGTTTCCCAAACGCTGCATTCTCGAGAAGTTATTTATTATATTTGGCCACCTGGTAACCCTCTTGCTTCTTTTCGATTCACCAGTTGCTTCTGTTGCCTCTGCAGAATCAAACGTGCTTGTCGGCAACCTGGTAGCCCTTTTTCCTCCCAGGGCTTACCAGTTGTCTCCAGCATTTCTGTGCTCTCCCCTTCTGCGGCGTACTGGCTTTGCATGCACCCCGTCAAGCGCTGCACTCCAGTTGGGTCAGCTTTTCCTGCTCTATCTCTTTCGGCAGCCAACCACCCACACCCTGGTTTCTCTGTTCCCGTGTTGGATTCACCCTTTGGATGCCTGCCATGGCGTGCTTGCCTTCAACATAGTGCTCAGCGGTGTTGCGGACTGCAAAGCAGTTCAGCGTATGCAGCTCTCGTCTCGCCTTCCCCTCATCAGTGCCAGCCTGTCCGTATTTAAACTTCTCAGCTTGCTTACTCCTTTGCCAACAACTAGACCGCTGCATTGGTCACCTGGTTGGTCACCCGTTCTTTGTAATCCTCATTACTCTGTTGTGTCTGTCATTATGGAGTTGCTTTCTGAATGGCTTAAAGGACGTGAATACTGAACATCCTGGGAAGTGATCCTCACCACTCCCTGTTTCTTACACATCCTAGTTGCAAACATATTCTCCTTAATGGGATTGTGGGGATTAATCACAATAGATCTGCTGCATCGTACTAGCTTTGCGTGCGCCCCGTCAAGCTCTGCACTCCTATTGTGTCGGATTTCGCTGTGCATGGCTCCAGCTGCTCTCTCTGTTTTCTCTGTTCCCGTTGATGGGATGCATATCCAGCTCCCATGTCCCCCCTGACAAATTAGGTCAAGGAATATATATTAAGTACACGCAGAAGTGGGCATGTGCGATTGTAGGTGGTGGAATATGAACAGGTGGGGATAGAAAATGGGAGATTTGTGTAGTGAGTAGTGGAGCTTTAAGAAGGTCCATAGAAAGGGTGTGTGTGGATGTTTGTAGAATATAGTTATGAAGAGACAAGGAAGAATAACGTAACAACCATCCTTACTCCTCGCTGCGAGAAATATTGAAGCATCACCATATTAACGAGAGGCCCAGTTGCCAGAGGCCCAGTTGCCAGAGGCTGCGGTGAAAGAATCATTTTCCCATTCCATTTCCCAGCCAGAGAGCTGAATGAGCAGGTCTGTATTGTGTTGCAGGCCTGCAAAACCATAGAGGAATGTGAATGGCTGAGCACGAGTAGGGCCGTGTCTGTCCTGAAGGCAAACCCATTGGTGTCGGGCAGAGGACTTGAGCTGCCAAAACCTTCCAACCCAGATTTAGGGCACTAGCACCCCCCAGGATAATGGTCATTCTATTTGAAATGCCAGATGCCCACAAACAGAAAACCTAATTCCCTCACAATTTGGCTGATTAGTGTGGTCCTGGAGAGGCCCAGTTGAAGTCCAAAGGAGGGGCAGCTGCCAAGGGGAGAGCGTAGAGCATCGGGTCTTGTGATTTGTACTACAAGCTGCAAGAGGTGGTGTCAACAAATCTAGTCCTGCACCGGGGACACATGGAAGAGGATGGCTGCGAGTCTGGGATCATGAGAAGTGTTTCTTTATTCTAGAGGGCCAATTTGACCTTGAGTCTCCACTGAGCTCATGTCCAATTACCAGGTGCACATCACATGATTTGACCATGGGGAGGGAAACATTTGCAACATACCTACCAATCACGTAGATCGAACCTAAGGTGGCAGGGCAAGAGACCACATTGATGGGGCTGAAATAGATTACATGTGGCTAATCAGTAAAGGTACTATAGTGAACTTATAGTATGCACATAGGGGATAGCCAATGGGGATGGGATATGAATACTGTATACTGTTTGCATCACAAGTGATGAAAATGTATTTTTAAAAATCCTGTTTGCTTTGAACTAACCAGTGCGCTCTGTGGCAGTTGTGTTTTAATGCTCCACTAATTAGGTGCGCAGCCACCAATTAGTCCGAATATCCTAAATCATATGAACGTACGGAACCATGTTGCATTATTTGAATGCACTGAGTCTGAAACGAGATTTACTAATATAATCCTATCAATTCGAAAAGTAGATGAAATTATGAATTAGCATCTCACTGTGCATATTTGTCAAAAATGTAAAGGAACCAAGTTTCCCGGACGCAATACATAAATAGACTTCTCCAGCCAACAAGGCTGACACATTCTGAACCACTTATGCACAGGTATAAACCATGAAGGCACAGTCTTCTCACCACTGCGCAACCACCAAGCACAAACCTTTCGTAATACACCAGGGTAACCTAATGAAGAGATAGGATTAGCAGGCAGCAAGCACAAGCACCATCTAAATTGAGACCCCTTTATTTATCCCAAAACATAGGGTTCACATATATGCTTTGAAATAAGAATATTGAACTGAGAGGCCAAAGGACACAGACCGAACAAACACAGAACCCTAAAAACACAACAGTGGATTGACCAAATATTGAGGTAAGCTGAAACGCTAACAGGTCATCTACGAATAACCACAATATGACTGTGTGGCGTCTCCTCCTGCACGCCAGCAGCCTAAACTAACGAAACCTCCCCCACCCTTGACTCCTCAGACCCACTGAAGTTTTCTCTCTCTAAAAAGAAAAAGGAAAAAGGAATAAATGAAAGCAATTTTTATTCATACATCTACAAGTCTATGTAACGTTGACGTGTCACTCAATTGAAATGTATGCACTGAAATGTAAACTATAAACACAAGACTGATACACAACACTAAGTACAAAAATGTGCCTTGACAAAGCCCAAGAAAGAGCGAAACAGCAGCATGTGCAGAGAAATGTTGGCACAAATGTTTTTTGTAAATGAACAAAGAAAAAACGCACCAATCACCACAAAAGTCACAATTAATGTCACAAAAAATACACAAAGTAAAATAACTTGTGTGATACTGATATTTGTGAAACAAAATAGAGCAAGTACTAACTGAAGCACTAAGTGAATTAACTTATGTGGATAATATGAATGAAAAATATACAAAATAAAGAGTGCAACCTATATTTAAACACTAACAAGTGTGTACCTCATAAGGTATTATATAACTCAGAAACCTGCGGGGACACCTAAAACCCAAGTGGAAAGGCTCAATAGAAGAAAAAAAAACATCCAGTTTATAATTGTACATCTTTGTAAACGGTTGAAAGAGAAGGAAAAGGAAATAGCACAGAGAGTATAAACAGAGGAAGCAAAACTAGTGCAAAAGACAATGTCCATAGAAGGGGAGCACAGGGCAATCCAGGCAGACATGCGATCAGCGCCTGCATGGGGAGGTGGCTATGATTGGAATGGTGAGTTTCAACTGCAATAATAGGGAGGGCCCCCTGGAGGGTACCCGCAGGGTAGAGGCTTATTTGCAGCGCCCCGTGGAGGAAGGGGAGGCCTTGGAGGAATGGGCCCAAAGGGTGGAAATATGGGTAGTCTTGGACATGCAGGAGGATGGGACACTTTTCACGGGAGTGCAGGAGCAGGCAAGTGGATCAATATAACCAACAGATGCCCATGTATACGCCCAGAGCCCCCACCCCATATCCACAACCCTATGCCCCACATGGTGCACCACCGCCCATGGCCCTATCTGCTCCCACTCTGCAGTTTGCGCAGTAGCAAGCACAGGCACCCAGCAGCCCCCCAGCATATGCAGTACACCCTGCGCAACCCCAAAAGCCCCAGGTGCCTTATGCCACTGTATCCCACTTCCAAGGGGCTAGTGTGGTGGGAGGAAACCCTTTTATCTTTTCAGGTACAAACACATACCCAGGTTAAGGCAGCCCAAAGGGAAACATAGCATACGCAGTCCTGTCCATCACTGCCAACCCAGAAGAGGAACCCTTTGTGGGCAACACAACATTCATTTTCATAGTATACACAGGTGCAACAAAATTGTATATCGGCGAGGGGCATTTCCCTTTGTGAGGTGCGGTTATGGACACGCAGGGCTTTCCTGGGTCAGCGAAATTGGTTTCATTTACAGAAGAATTGACCATCAAGGTTGGGGGCAGAGTGGTATGGGCCCTGTTGTTCTCGACGGAGTCCCTGTCAACCTGTTCCACCCACGGAATGTGCCACATAAGGACAATGTTGGTCATACATGCACTGGGGAGTGGGGTAGCAGATAGAGGGATACCAGTGCACCCCAATTGTTTATTTACAGGGTTACAGTGTTGTTAAATGCAGTACAACATGTGGCCAATCAGTGCTGGAGAGTACCATCTGAATTTTTATACCATCCAGCTCAGCCCCAAATACGTGTTGCAGGAACTATTCTTATGTTAAATCTAGAAGGGATATTAGTGTCAAAAGATAAGGTTGACCTGATAGGGACAGATACAGGGGAGGAGAGTGGCACACAGTGTTGTTCATAGACCCAATCCAACCTTTAAAGGAAGTGACAGGCAGTGATTTGTTCGAGGACGATATAGGGGAAATTGTCCTGGCAGTGTGTGTCCCATGTGAGATTATGATACCATATCAGCATGTCCCCTGTCCAGTGTTTGTGTCAGAAAGTATCCCATCTTTATTGCCCAAGAATATTGAATGCAAGTACCCGACCATTATTGGACAACCAATACCCATGACGTAGGACTCCTGAGAATTGTTGTGTCAATACAAATTACACTTAAACAGGGAGTGGTGTTGGCGATGGTAAAGCAGTATCCCTTGTCCAAGGAAACAGAGGAGAGAACAAATGATAATATCAAGGCCCTCTCACACCAAGGTATTATTGTGCCATCCAACTCTCCCTGCAACACGGCCATATACACTATCAAAAAATCGAAGGGGTCTAGCTGGAGGATGATTCAGGATTTACACCATCTGAACGACATTGTACAGGCTGAGTTTCTGGTTCTTCCCAACCCTGCAAACATTGTGAAGAACCTGAGGGCATCCTCACTTCTTTTCCCCAGGCATCCTCTTCTCAGTTGGCCATGGAAACGCCATTGCTTTTGGATCCCAACTTTGGGGGTGGATATGCGAGGGAGAATCACCTGGGTGGAGGAGACTTGGGGAGTGGGGAGAGGACATCCTTAGGTAAGATATGGTATTCTCCATTTCCCTTTCACCATGAACCCTCCATCCCTCAACCATTCATAGGGTTTTGTCAGTCCTTTCCTTTTGATTCCCCTAAAACATTCCTCATATGGCATCAATATGGTACTGGGACGAAGAAGAGGATAACTAGACAAGCACATTCTCATTTTGGAAAAACAAACATCTATCCAACCCAGCCAAGTACTTGGACGAGGAGGAGGACAACAGGAGCAAGGCAGAACTGGCACTTTGCTGATAAGTGGCATCGTGTTTTTGTAATAGAAATGGAGGCGGGAGCTAATTGGAAGCCCAAGCCAAATGGAGTCAGCTGTAGGACCATGGTCAGTTGTAGTAGCACAGTTAGCTGTGGGAGCCTAGTCAGCTGTGTGCAAGCAGACCTCTCCAGTGTGGCGGCGTGGCGGCGTGGCAGGAGGTGCGCTCGGGACCCATGAAGCAGTGCAGAGTATATGTAGCGGGAAGCAAAGGCATACGGAGCTGGAAGCAGGCCATGAGAAGGAGGCCGGCAGGACCGAGACAAGCAGTCATGAGTATCCTGCTTCGCAGAGGAAGCTCTGCTGAGTGTGTGCAAGCCACAAGAAGGTGGACAGGAGAAGAGGCGAGCGAGCGCACCGAGAGACAAGACCTCGAGAGGAGCCGTAAGAACGACCACTGAGTGAAACCAGGAAAGGGGGAACACCGGGCTGGCAGGTGGTGATATAATTGAAGCAAAGTAAGGCATTATGAGTATCAAATGCAATGAAAGCAAGTTAAAGCAGGTAAAAGACACTTTGAATACCAAATTAAATGAAAGTAAAGCATTTTAAATACCGAATGAATTGTAAGTAAAGCATTTTTAATACAAAACAAAATGAAACCAAGCTGGGAACACTCTGGCATATTGAGAGAAGTGAAAGAAAGATTGTGAATCATAATGAAAGGAACGTTTTGAACAGCATTGAACTAATTAACTGCATTAATTGAAATCAGTGCTAGCAAAGCCAAGAGAGCACAAGGAGTTGAATGCAGGATATAAGAATTCCAACATTGGCCACAGCCAAGAACGTGCAAAGAACTGTGTATCATAAGGAAATAAGCATTGGCAAAAACCAAAGAAACATAAGAAAGTGTAAAAAGCACAAGGTGATTGACCAGGCCACAATACAGTGTCAGGAGAGTGTGACAAACATGACTAAAGCAAACCTCACTGCTGAGAAGAAGCAGTGGACTAGCAGAAAAGAAAAAGCAGTCAACCAAGGATACCGGTTGCGTGACCTGTAATGGATGGACAATGTGGTCCGACAACTGTAATTCGACCAGGTGCCCCTGAATGGAAAAGTCACTGAGAACATCTATAAAGAAGCTTTTGCTATGCAAAGACCTTGTTGTGACATTAAAGTCAAGGGTTTGTTGAAAGCTGGAAGATGTGAACTCTAGAGGAAGGGAACCCCTGTATTTGATGAACTACTTTGAACTTGGGGAAGGGGAGCTAATTACAAACCAAAGAGCTAGCAGAAGCTCTGAACTTTACTTTAAACACTATTTATTTTTTATGCCGACATCCCTACACATTCTATGCAGATGGTTGTGAGGGCAAGTATAGGTTTTGGACAAATACAGATGTTTCACTTTGGACTGTCTGACGTAGACTATCCTTAGTTTTTTTTAGTTAAAGAAATCCCACCTGAGCATAGGGCAAGTTAGGCACTACTCCACCCTGCCCTTTTAAGTTGAATAAAGTTTTGTTGAGAAACTTGAACCTGTGGTCTGTGTCTGACTCAGGATGCCTTCACATCATAATTTGTAATATACCCACCACCATGACCCACTCTACTGTCACTGATTTGAAAAATGCATTCTTCTGGGTCCCATTGCACCCTGACTCCCAATATCTCACAGCGTTTACACATGGCGGGAGGTGATTCCAGCAGACAAGGCTTCCCCAAGGGTATTGTGAGTCCCCCATTATTTTCAACAGAGTGTTACATGCAGATTTGGGGCAGATACATGTGCCGAGCACTCTAATTCAGTATGTAGATGACTTGTTAGTGTGTAGTGCCAATAAACAACAGTGCACAGAGGATTCCATCACCTTGTTAAAATTATTGGCTGACAAGGTTTATAAAGTAGACAGGGGCAAGTTGCAGTACTACTAACAAGAAGTATATCTCGGCCAACTGATTTCTGTCCATGGCAAGAGAGTAACTCCAGAATTTACAGCAGCAGTGCACAGTTAAGGTCATACAGATGTTCTTAGGATTGTGTAACTTTAGTAGAGCATGGAATTGTGTTTATACAACATACACACAACCATTACTGCAGGCACCCAAAAAGCCCCAAAAGACAAAAAGCACCATCACATGGACTGAAGAGATGCTCACTAGTTTCCAAGAACTGAAGCATGTCATTACCACTGCCCCTGTTCTAGCGACACCTGATATACTCAGGAGTTCTATTTCTTCTCGCACTCCGACAGCCAGATGATGACGGAAGTACTGACTTAGAAAAGCACAATGGGCCACAAGCCTCTGGGGTATTACAGTAGCTTGTTAGTATCAGTAATGCAGGGACAATTCTGTGTGAACAAGCTTTGGCTGCAACAGACTTTGCCATTGAGAAGTCAGCTACTATCACGATGGGGTGCCCAGTGATATTGTATGTAGAGCATGCAGTAATTTCCATTTTAGAAAGTTCCAAATCTACCTTGACCACACAACGAGCATCGGCCTACTAGATCATAATGTCCAGCCCCTCCATTCACGTCGTTCATTGTAAAACAGTGAACCCAGCCACCTTTCTGACAGAACCAATCACTGACCCTGATGGGGTACACGACTCTGCCATGTTTGAAGGGCCTGACGATGATATCCAAAAAGCGTCAGATTGTGCCGTTGATTACGGGGAGGTTTTCTTGGTTGACGGGTCAGCAACCATTGACCAGGAGACAGGCAAAAGGCACATAGGGGCAGCAGTGGTTGGATTAGTAGATGGGGAATATGAAGTGTTAGTGCAAAAGAGACTACCCATGCACTATTCAAGCCAAGCAGCTGAGCTCATTGCTCTAGAAGCAGTAGATGCCTCGCAGGGTTGCTGAGTTACCATTTATTTTGACTCAGCCTATGTCACCACTACAGTAAATTCAGGGCTGTCAGAATGGAAAAGAAGAGGATTTAGAAGAGCAGACGGATCCCAATGCAACATGCTGCCTCGTCAGACAGATTGATAAATGCCCTGTTCCAGTCCACTCTAGTAGCCATGGTCAAATGCGCCGCGCACAAAAACAATACCAACCCATGCACTTGCACGTTCTTAATGTCACAGGGCCTAGTAAGATCGTAGTTTTGTTCTCACCTGTTCCCCTCCCTTGCCTTGTCACACTCTGAAACACTTGTGTACGAGCACAATAGAAATAAAATATCAATATCAATATCAACCCCATTTCTCTTGGAAACGATGCAGCAGACCAGGCAGCCAAATTAGCAGCATATATTCCAGTAACAGAGACATTGATAGGGGGGGCTGAGGGAGCTATAGCCCCAGGTCTTTTGGTTGTAGTCCCAGATATAAGCTCAGAGACTATAGCCAAAAGGCTAGCTAGCCCCGAGTCCTGACAGTCCTAACATTATTGTAGCCCCGGATATTTTCTAGACCTAGCAACACCCCTGCCAGACATTGCAGAATACCCAGAGATTGCAAATATGCAGTTACAATTACAAGTTCCATACACTTCACTACCAATCATACACATAATTGAACTGCAGGGTCAAGCAACACAGACCGGAAAAATCCTATGGCAGAAAATGGGGTGTGAGCAATCCCCCACAGATCTCATGTGGAGGCAGGGAACTAAAGCTAAGTTGATGATGCCTCAGGAATTAGTGATGGTAGCATTTGAGTCGCTGTACCACCCATCCCACATGTCAAAGCAGCACATTGCTGAAAACATAGAGGAAGATTGGTACTTGCCCAACCTACAGGAGTTACTAAATGTATTCATCTCCAATTGTATAAAACAGTAATATGCCAGACATATAATATGGGACAAACATTGCAAATGCTGCGAGGCACATTGCCTCATCCCAGCGTGACATCCCGTGAGCTACACTTTGATTTCCCTGATATGGGAGAATGGTGCAAAATGTTCTGTTATTTAATTGTGGTAGTTTGCCTCTTCTCCTGTTGGGTTGGTGCTGGAACTTATTAACATCCAGATGCTATGTCAGCAGCTACATTTCTAGTATGAGAAGTGTTTCCCCGCTAAGCAGTGGGAAAGGTACGAAACACACTTCTTCAATGAGCTATTCAAAGAAATAACAGCTCTTTTAGGAATAAAGCACAAGTTGTACTTGATTTACCACCCTCAAGCCAATGGTATTGTCGAGCAAATCAATGGCCTCCTAAAGGCTAACCTCTCTAGGTTGTGTGTGATGCTCAAGAAAAACTGGGGCCACTGCTCTTTTCAGTATGCGGACACAGTCCTGCAAGAACCATCATCTCTCCCTCACAAGACAGATGCAGGACGGTGCATGCACATACCACTTTTGCACAAGTGAAGCACCTCAGATGCTCACAGGGCTGCGTCCATTCTGGGGGATTAATTGAAAATGTACCAGAATGTGCTTATTAAAACAATACAGATTATTTCTGGACAGATAGTGCCAATGCGAACAGAAGAAGAAAATAGCACTGCACCGGAATCTGAACGCTCACCACCCATTCAACTGTGTCCCGGCGACATCATCTGTATTAGGAACTTTGTCTGCAGGTGGAGTGAACCAAGGTACAATGGCCCATTGACCATCATCTATGCCACTTCACTTGTGGTCAAACTGAAGAAACTGCGGTGTTGGGCGCACCTTTTGGATGTCCGGCAGTCCCCACGTACAGCACCTCCTGTATATGAATTTGCAGTACCAAATTGATGTACATCACTATTGTTCCTTTGTTATGCATTTATAACTGATCCTTCTTTCTCATTGATTGCTTCTTGTGGTACTTGCCCACTTTCTTCCATTCGAATACTGTTCTTTTCTTTTGTGTCAACTGATTTACCTCAGCACAGCAGAGCTACCTCATGTCATCCAGCAATGACTGCAACATCATCGAGTGTGGGTTTCTACTGCTACAATGTTCACTAAAATATCTCAGAACATAATAGTTGCACTTGTGCATATAATGTACACTTTATGAAATGCAATATTGGCTAATATTCCTTGCGTTGTACTCATCATATACACTGAGTGGCCTACATGTTGATAGATAGATATATATATATATATATATATATATGTCTTGGATTTATGTTATGTTTTAGTGTCTATACACTCAGCCAGGTTATATAGTTCAGGCATATAAAGGGGGATGTGATAGCAGGGGGTTTATCAAAAATGAGGATCTCTTTGAGTATGATATAATTCGCACTGATAGTCTACCAGACAATTTCATAGATGTCCAAAGAACACAGGTAATTGACACAGTCACAGTGCAATGGAATTATAGAGGGAAAGGGTGGTGGATGATCAGTATAAAGGGGTTGTATTTGATGAAATGTGTGATGTGCACCATCCAGAATTCAGTAATGTATGGCCACATGCGCTCAGTGGAGAAGCAGAGGGCAAATGGGAGCTGCTATGTCTGCGCTCCGTCACATGTCAAGAGCATCCAAAATGTTAGTACCCAAAGAAATGTCATGACTAGATGCCCAGTGTTAGGTTCATCTAGCACTGTATCAGGTTTGCAGCTTATTCAGGGGGCACTGAGTATGAGTTGTGCTGATGGATAAAGATGAAGAAAAGTGTGTGAAGAATGGCAAAGTCCCACAATGTAAGCCTTATCCACTGCTAAGAATGGATGGTTTATTGTTTGTATCCAACAAGTGACAGGAAATGGTAGATAGCTGTACGGCAGGGGGGTTGGCGGGGTTCCAAGAAAAAGTGATATGGAATGTCAACAGGAACTGTCTCACTGCATGGGCCACATACGTCCCAAAACTGACATGGATCCAAACAAAAGAGACTACGGTGCAGGCGGCAGAAGAGTACATGTTTTGTTTTTAAGGACATGGAACTGTTCTAGTGGGATCCAACAGTAAATGTAACAAGATCCTATACATTACTGATCTAAGAAACGGCACAGCTTGGTTCCATAGTAGTCCCTCTGAGTTATGTTCCTTTGCTTTTTATATTGTAATCTGTTGTATTTTTTTTATATACTGTTGCAATGCTTCACACTGATGAGCTCCTCACCTATATATCACCATTTATGGTATGTTATAGATTGTTAGATGAAAGGGGTGTTTTTTGTTCAATTTATTATGGAATGTTATTTCAAGTTACTTGAGACCTCTCACATTTGAAACTAGCCTTATGTGTAGCACATAGGACTCTTCAAGAGAGGGAGATGGATGTGGCTAAGGGGCTAGTGGATATTTCTATAGCAACCCGGGAGTGTAATGTTACCACTGATGGCGAGAAACAGGTGGGCAAGGGGCCTAACGGTCAGTAGGTTGGGGTGGGGAGCCAAACTGGGTACTTTAAGTATTCCCTCTATCCGGGCTCTTACTTCATGATACCAGGGTAGGACTGCCACACCCCCTCCTCAATAATCGTCCCCTCACCATGAGGTTAAGATGGTATAGACATTAGAAGATTGTGCTTGTGCCATTTCCCTCTCACAGCTCCACCTCTCTGTGTCCCACATTCACTGCACATACAGCCAATTCTTGTCTATTTTACCTCTAACAAATGGCCTGGCAGACCCCAGTTTACATATATGGAACAGCTTGGGGCGCCTATCAATACTACCTAATAAACTTTGGCCAGTACCTTAATAAAAATGCCCAAGGGCTCTTTGGTTTATCAGCAACCACGCTTCACTAGTTTCACAGACACTTTTTGTCTAAAGTTTCAGAAAACTGCCTTCACAAGAAAATACTCCACTCCATGAGGAATCACATTTTCCTTTTTTTCATTCTTCCATCGTTTCCATTTTTCCAACATCATACAATACACCTACACACAATAACAGCATCTCCTCCCCTCGCCCTTCGTGGTTATCCTCTTGCGTTTCTTTGTATCTTTTCAAACCCCATGCGTCTCTTTATTGTTTTATTTATCCTTACTACTCTTATTTACTTTGGTCTGGGTATCTATGGAAGGGTCACTTTGCTCCTATGTATCAGACAAGTTCACAGTGCTGCAAGACCACTTCACTGGTGACTGGTATGGTATGAAAGATACTTAACATAGCATACCATTTAGATTTAGACTACAGAGTATGCAATGCACACACACACATGCACCAAGCCAGTTCCAAATTTAAACAATTGTGTATTGTTGAGTAACATCTATATGTGCAAATACAAAACTGTATTAGACTTAGGGAACATTTATTTTACTTAAACCCAGTGAGTTTCAAATACACTACGTTTACCTTCCAAGGGAAGAACTACAGTTACAGATGAATTCCCCAGGGCTACAAATATTCTAAAGCAGAATAGAGAGCCTTTTAGAGGTCATTTCAAATTGGTCATAGTATGTGGGTGACATCTATTGTACAGGGAATCATTCACAAACCCACCTGGCTGGGTGTATTTAATCACAAAATGATCATTTTGAAAAGGATATATATTAAATGTAAAAGAAATAAAAGACTGCATAAAGAGATTACCTTTTTGGGGATTCTTATTACCATACTGTGCTCACAATTTCTAGAAAATGTGTACAATTGCAGAGTTCTTGCACAATTAGACAGCTTCAGGTATTAATGGGTTTGTTGAACTATAGCCATACATATGTAGCTAACTATGCAGCATTGATAAAACCACTCAGTGTGTTAGTAAAACCTAATTTCTATCCTTCAGATTGCAATGCAGAACACACACACATTCTCCAATACGTTTACAATCAAAAGACTCAAAGCACTCCTCTCCAAGACAAGAAACATTTCTAAGCAACATTACTTGCTGGTCAAAAGGAATTTGAATACAGTTTTTAATTTTTGGGAGACCAATCCAAGAGCATATTTCTGACATGTTTACATGGAACCAGAACAACACTTCACTGCAAAGGAGAAGATCTTATCAGCAGTGCAGGTTATAGTATAAGATGAAAGAGCTCTATCAGCTAATACAATTATACACCGGGAAGCAGAAACAAGATTGAGCTTCTTGAATGCACTAAACAAGAGATGTATTCAATGGACTGCTACTGAGGATGCTTCTGATGTGCAGTAGCATTACAAGCCAGAGTTGAAGCAGAAGTCTGATTGTGATTGGAGCTTAGCAACAGAAGGAGAAGTGGGGGTACCAGACATATCATTCTAGATGTTTGCAGAGGTTTATTACATTGATGGCTCAGTGATTCAATCGCTGAGACCAGATCTAAATTCTTAACTGCATGTGCTACTGTAAAATGCTGATTTCTCCATATTAATGTCTTTGGATACCTGTACACCAAAACAAAGGGTTTAGGAGAAACATCAGCCCAACTTGCAGAGTTGCATGGTATTCTACTGGTGCTCCAATAATGGTTCTACACAAGCCCAAAATTATAGTCCATGATTCAGAATACATTGTCAGGGATAGCATTTGGACCTGCAATGGTGGGTACAACATGACTTTAAATATTCTACAGAGAAACCAATGGAATCTAATGAGCTTTGGTAAAAGGGTTGGGACATCACAAAGGTAAATCCTCATGTTTGAGTATGTATACTAAATCACACAGAACAGATTATGTTCACAGTGCTGGCAATGCACTAGCAGACCAATCAGCTAGACAGCAGACTACAGAATCTGTGGTGGCTGCTTTGGCATGCTCCACTGCACTCATTTATGAGGATAGAAAGGCCTTCCTAGAAGCAAGCTCTCCTAACCCCCAAAGGATTATCTAAGACATACACAAATTGTCTGAAAGACAACATGGTAATAGTCACAATTCCCAAACAGATTGAAGACCCTATGGATAGCGTACTTCCAAAAAAGCTGATCAATGAATGTCTGCTGCACATGCAGGAAAGGGTACTGCCCACTATAATGTATTAGGGACACCTCCATGTTGATCCACCGATGCTGGTGACCACAGCTGTGAAAAGATGTTAAAATTATGATGCTAATTACTCATTTGATTACAGACAACATTGGATCATATTAGTAAGCCAAATGAATGTCCTACTGAGCAACAGTACAATTGGAAACCATGTATATTGATCATATCGATCCTTCAGTAACAGCTAAATACACATACTTGTTAATTGTAGTTGGATTATACACCTGAAGGAAGGATGAGTGTAAGGAAGTTATAAAGGATTTGTTATCGACAGTAACTATGATAGCACCTAAAACACTCCGATCTGACAATCGGCCAGCCTTTAGGTCAAAGCCTTAGGAGAAACCTTGCCATGCCGGGGATGTAACTTGCAATTTTGGAACCAGTTTTAACTACAGTAAAATGGGATTGTTGAGAGCACGAATGGGGTTATACAGCAGGCCCTGATTAAATGGATCCTTTACTCTGGGGGTAACTGGATAGATCATTTGCCTTCGATAATGAGAAGTATACATTATTTGAACACCAATAACAATGAGACAGTAAAATACCTTACGCTGTCTGGTATGAATTAATGAATAAAATTTATAGCACGCATATCTGAAAAACCAAGCATAAAATGCAGCTGGGCGCAGTTGATGAAAGAAAAAGATACAGTCAGTAGCGGTCATTGGTACTCCAATGTACATGTCTGAAATATATAGTCCTTCTAGTTCCATCAAAAGGCTAGATCAACTGTTGTCACCACACTACTAAGAAACAAGTAAAAGAGGAAGTACGACCTCCTGGCTGAAGGAGTACAATTAAGGAGGGTAACTGGGTTCTTGAGACGCTGCATGACACACATATATTTGGTCTTAAGTACAGGTAACCAGTGCAGGTTATCAAGCTTGTGGATACAATAACAGCAGTCCTACCACCTCTAGACCCCAAAAAGGAACAATACAAGTTTCAGCTGAAACAATAATAATAATAATTATTATTATTAGCTCCATGTTACCCCGTACAGAGGTTCAGTGTGAAGAGATGGTGCAACCGCAGACCCCAGAATAGGCAGGCCACCCTCAGTTTTATTTTTGCATTGCACTCTCTTGTTCCTCATTCTCCCAGACCTTTGCCCTGCCCCTTGTTCCTCTCCGTCAATTGTTGTGCTTCGTAGGCTCTTCACCCTTCAGGCTCTGGAAGCTGTTCCTTCACCCTGCCTCTTAAACAGTCATCTGGCTTACAAGTCCTTCAGTTTTTTTCAACATTTCTGAGCATTGGCAGGTATCCATGCCATCTCAGCAGTATGAAGATTGCTATCTCTACTTTGTTGCTCCTAGGATGATGTTTTTTCCTTGTGGGTTTTTACTCAACACATTGCCATTAATTTCTAGAACACTAGGTTTGCAGCTGGCAGAATGTCTTTGGGAAGAGGCAGACCTTACTTGCCGGTAAACAAAGAATCAGGAAGCATCCAGGTAAGCCCTGCCCTTGATCATTTGAAATACCAACTTCACTTTAAGTAGATAACACTGGGAAAATGTTTCTGATGATGTACCTAGCTGGTCAAGTGGCACAGCGAGTAGAGCGCTCGCTTTGACATCCGTGCAGAGCCAGGTTCGAATCCCAGCGGGGCCAAACTCAGCCTTTCATCCTTCCGAGGTCGATAAATGAGCACCACACACCGTGGGTAATAATAAGCAGCGCTCAGATACCTGAGGGTTCGTAGCGCTATGCCTTATTATTTATCTAACACACGTACCTGTGTGCCACAAGGGGATTTAAGCATCCGCCAGTATGCCCTTGAAGTTTGCATTGGTATGCTCCAGGTAAATGTAAACATTTTGCAAATAAATACAGCCCCCTGAACTGTCCACACATTTGTCAGTCTGAGCTTGAGTGCAGTAAGAGTTGAGACATTTGTGAGCAGATCCTGCTTGTGACTCAATTGTTCCTAAACCATCCAGTCCAGTTCAATGCAATGTCCTGTGGTGTGCCTGTGACAATTGCTAGCTTGATCACAGTCGCTAATGTGGTCACACTTGGTGTGGAATTATTTCCCAGTCATTAAACTCTGGCATCTCCAATTAACATTGTTGTCACAGAGATTGGCATCTCTGAAGAAATTCAAAATAAGCATTGCCAGCACAACTGATACATTCCAACATGCAGCAGTCCAGATGAGGAAACTGGCCAAACCGTACTTGAGGGATTTAAAGTTTTGGAATATCAGTACCTGCTGTACTCACAAGGACAAGGGACAGCAAGAACAGACTCAACATTCCTCATCTCAAACTCAGTTGTGCAAACACCTAAAATGAGTTATCTTAGTAACTACAGACTGCAGTAGGGTGCACCTTGACAACTTCATCTGTTCCTCCAGTCTGTCGCCTGCAGATCCAGGAGTGCACACTGCTGATTGCAGATCATAGTACTGAACTTCTGCAAAAAAAAGACACTGATGCACAGGTTAGTGCACAGATTGGAGAAGTAAATATCTTCTTGGGAATGGTGCCTGTCTATCATGCTCACAGGAGCCAATACTGGGTCATGTACGACACAAGCCATCTTCATCAGTTGGTTCCTACCAAATGGGGCTCTAATTACAGTCACCTTTTTACAAAGTTTTTTAAAAATGTTTATTTATTTGTTTTGGTGTATATAAAACCTTTACAAAATATAGAAACACAAAAGATAAAATACAATGATACATACATTCTTAAAATCATTTAAACAGACACCAGAAAAAAAAGGAAAAAAAACATAATACATAGCAGTAACATTCCTTAAGTTCCAATCACATCAATTAATAAGACATACTATTATTACATAACCATGCTTAATCAAATTTCAAAACAAGAATTCCAGCCTAAATCTCAAGTTCAGGTTAAGTCCTGTCACCTAAAACAAAGCACAGACATATCTCAGAAAAGTAGCAACCCGAATATTTAGGTTACCTTTACTGTTGTGTAACATTCGCATCCAAATAAAATCTCTGTTGACATCAGCGGAATTTGGTACATACTGACCAAAGTAAAGGAGCCTTTCAGCCCTAAGTGCTGGGCATGCTAATAGAATATGTTGTAGGCATTCAACCATCCTCCACACCACAAAAACGACACCACCTCCATGTGCCCATCACCGTCGTTCTTATAGAATTAATCTGATTTGTTGGAATAACATTGAACCTGAATCTCATAAAATCATTTCGAATTTTCTTGCTGGGGGTATCTAGTAAGATACAGCTCCATTGCTGGAAACCATTTGTTCAAAGAACATACCTGCTTGTACAAGGTGGAGGCCACAATTCTGTTCTTGGTATACAACCAATCAAAGCCCATAACGCTTTCTTTAACACGTGAAGGTTTGTTTAGTAACATAATAGCCGACATACCCAAAGATTTTAAAATATTGGAGGACTCCTCATTCAGAACTTGAATAAAGCGGTTTTCTACGTCCTGACCCACACAACAGTACAAAGACCCTTTATCAGTTGATTTACACTTACTCCAAAGCACAAGTCTTTTCCATTTAGCCCATGCATTGAGAGAGATTAAACCAAATTCATACTTGATTAATTCAAAAGGGATGCATTTCGGCAAAAAATATAACACTGATTTCCAAATATAAGTCTCTATATAAAGCAGATCCCCCTCACACGAGCTCAATTGTAATTCCACCCCATAAATCAAACGGGGAATTATTTTTTTCGAATAAAATTCCCGCAAAGGGACCATTGTGAATTTTCCAAATTTCATGTCCAAAGCACGCATTTGCCCGAAGGCAATGTCTGCCTTCAGTTTAAGTTGAGACCTAAATAAAGGTCCGGAAATAGTTCCAGAAATCACAAAACCCAGGTATTTGAACACCGGCTGAGCTTTTAATTTGTTATTACCACATGTCCAGGTGAACGCATTTTGTTTTTTATTTATTCTACCCAGGCTTACAATAACCGTGTTCGAAGTATTGATTTTCAAAGATAAGGAATTTATGAATTCTGCAAATGCGTTAAGCAATCTTTGGAGGCCCACCTTGGTGTTATCCAAAAGCAGGAAGTCATCCGCGTATGCCAACCACGCCAGGCGGGTCTCCAAAATTCTGGGGGATACTAAGCCCTTTTTAGATAGAGCATCATCAGCTCCGCTAACATAGAGATTGAAAATCGTGGGTGCCCGCCTACACCCCTGACAGAGACCATTATGGACTTTGAGTTCTTGAGAAAGAGTACCTTCCGAATCCAATCTAACCATCAGTCCCATGTCAGAATAAATAGCCATTATAATATCCAAAAGATTAGAGGGCATTTTCAGTTTTTTCAATCTATCCCACAAGATGGATCTATCAACAAGATCAAAGGCAGAGCTTAAATCCATGGAAGCTACAAAGATTGAACAGGCGCACTTCAGCATGGATTTAGCTCTTAGAGCATTTATTATCAGCCCACCACAGTCCGTACCCGTCTTTTTCCTGAATCCAATTTGTCTCATATCCAGAATTTGGTTTTCATACATCCACTTCTGAATATTCCTCAGAACCAGTGACAAGAACAGCTTCGATTCCGGATTGGCAATGGCTATAGGCCTATAGCTGTCGGGGCATCGACGCAGGCCCTTCTTAAAAATTGGGATGATAATCGATACCCTCCAAGACTGAGGGATTACTTTAGTCAATCTGATGTTGTTAAATAGTACAAACAGTATTCTAGACCAAATCACAGGATCCATCTTGAAGATTTTGTTAGATAAATTGTTAGGTCCCGGCGCCCCAGAGTTTTTGGACCTCAAAATTAGATCTTCAATGTCCCTCTCACTATAGTCCAACCGCCATTGATTAGTGCTACCCCGCACTACCGATCCGGTGTTCGTATTAGGATGATAAAGGCTACAGAAATGCCCTAACCACATGGATTCATTAATAGGATTCAGGAATGCCCCTTTCTGAGATGTGTCCAGCCATTTATTAGATTCCAAAAATTGGCTGAATTAGTCCCACGTAGAGAGTTTAGCATCATTTCCCCATCTCTCTGTGTTTGCTTAGTGCTATGATGAATGGACCAGTTTTTGTAGCTTTATTTTATTTTCTTGAGCCTAGCGGCCATGACATCTCTAGATAGCCTGACTTTTATGGTCTTTCTAATCTCTTTCCTCAAAGCTCGTTTGCGATCCCTCACTTCTAAATCAAAAGTGTGTGTTTTGGGAGTGATGGGCAACTTCCTATGATGACAAGACTCCTCCATTTTAGACAAGGAGCACCTTATATAATCGGAAAAATTAAAGGTTGAATATCGCTCCTCCCGCTGCTCAAGGGTTGAGCACTCAAAATCATGGATCATGGTAGCAGTAAAGCTCGCATTTATTTTCCCAGTCCATTTTATTCTATTCCCCGTGCCGTTAGTTACTAAACCGTGTAGATAGCTCGTTTTCACAGTGCATTGAACCCAGGTAAAAATTTCTAGAGTGAGCATACAGTGGTCACTTAAATTGCTATCGACCACATTGATCCTTCCCGTGCAGTTAAATAAGCCCACTGAACAAATAATGTAGTCTATAGTCGATTTCAGACCTCTGGCTTTCCAAGTAGGCAAGTTATTGGTGAGTATTTCTAGCCCCCATACTTCAGTGAAGTGAGACCAGATTCTAACCCTGAGTATCGAGTTTCCTCCCACATGGGGAGAAATTCCTATGTTGGAAATATATAAATCACCAATATGAGACTCCTCCAAACAATCTGCTTTTAAATCTCCCACAATCACCACATGACCCCCACATTCACTGCCAACCAATTTTCCATTAATAAACCCAATGTAGATAATTCTAACTGTAGTTGGTGATCTGAGAGTTCAGCGGGGTTCCAGTATATATTAACACACAGGAAAGCAGTATCAACTGCATTAAATTCCAGAACAAAAGCCACCACTAGAAAGTGCTGGGAAAATGCCCATTCCCCTGCGATTCTTGGATTCATCTCGTTCTTAACGGCAGTGATAAAACCACCTTTCGGACACCCTAACCTACCCCCTTGGGCACACAATGATATAACAGTATACCTATCCCAACATAGATGAACCTTTGCCCATGATTCTTGAATAAAGACAAAGTCATATTAAGAAATATCATTCATGAGAGTTCCATTATGCAGCATGTTAGTTGAACCTCTCGTGAGACAACAGTGGTTCTCACAATACTGGTAATGGGAGTTTCCTTCGTGTTTCCATTGTTCCCCTGCTTGGTCTGTCTATTCAGGGGTCGGGCATTTACATATTCGAAGATGTCAAATCCTCTACATTGTAGTTGCTCGGCCTCTTTCAGAAGAAGATGTCTAACCAATGGCGAAGGAATCACTAATCATACATAGTCAAAGCGATACCTATGTATGAAGACAACTAACTTGATATCTTCCGAAGAGATCAAACTGAGACCTGGGATCTGACCCAATAAAGACAATATAAAAGGTCTATTTAAGGAAGAGTTAACAGAGTCCTTAAATAAGGTGGTCAAAATGAGCCCGGGCATATCTGGGTAGGCAGGGTCCCTCAAGTCCCACACCCAATTGTCAAGGGGTTGATCTTTAACCCCACTCTGCGAACTCTCCCTCTGAGGCTTAAAAACCTGCCTAGCCGTACCCACCTCAGAGCAATATTCTTCATAGGTCCCCTCATGAATTTTTTCCACTGGGTCTACTGCCAAAAGATGTGAGGCCTCGTGTAAGTGCTTATCTTTTAGGGCCCTTATTATAGAATGATATAACTCCTCGTCCTTCATTTTCTGGTTAATGGGGGATACTTTCGTGCTCATAGAGTTTTTATCCTGATTATCAGGGATTTCAGGAATTGACTTGCTATTAGTGTTTAGCTTATTGCCAATCAACCCATATGCTGATACAATCTTCCACTCAGCACTACCCAGGCCTGTATTAACAGTGCTTCCTAAATTAATTCTCCTACTATCCAGGCCACCTCCCAATCCCCCCTCGGACCCAATCCTGCTATCCAACAAAGCTACCCCCTGTTGAATATGGAGAGTAGGCCTATCGCGTGGCTTGTACGAGTCAACGGAGTTACTCTGAAGGGAATTCACCTTAAAGATCTCATATAACTCATCCGTATGGCTCTTTTTTTTCATAATTACAGATAACGCAAGTTCCCCCTCAGTATACGTGCTTTGTGTGGATTGATCAATACTTAGTTTGCATTTATTGGCCTTCACCGGGGGGTCCTAAGAGGATACAGATTTGTTACATTGTAATTTGTTGTTATCCGAGACCACGGAACCTTCGTCCGTATCATCCTCAGGGTCGAGTTCCCTAAGAAACGTTCTGGATGACACCTTCAGAGCCCGATTTCTGTTATTACTTTTCTCTTTCCTTAATTTTGCAAGATTTTTTCCCTGGGCCTCATTACGACCCTCGCGCTAAGTGGTTAACGGCGCCGTAAAAGGCTGCAGCGCTGTTAACCACTTAGCGCCTTATTACGAGGTCCCTCTGCGGGACCCGACCTGAATGGCTGGTCTGGACCAGCCGTTAAAGTAGGGACCCGCAAAGGGACCTCGCAGGCAATTACGTTGCCGCAATTTGCGGTACCGTAATTTCCGCCTTCCCCATTCCCATTGAGCCCTGTGGGGCAAAAATGGGAATGGGGAAGGGCCATGGAGAAATGGGGAAATACCGCCCTGCCAACCTTGGAATGGGGCCATATTTCCCCATTTCACCATGTCGGACTCGTTACAACACCGGCACCAACCATGGTGCTAATAGCGCCATGGTTTAGCGCCGGTGTTGTAATGAGGGCCCTTGTCTTTTTGACAGTTTAGGTTCACAAGTTCCTGATCCCTTCGGATTAAGAGGGTCATCGACCCCTGCTCAGACTGTACCGTATCCTTGATCATTTCATCAGAACCTGTCACCACAATGGCATCCTGGGTTGCAGGAATAACAATAATCTCATCAGGTGACAGGCCGGGTTAGATTTTATAACCTCACACCCACCCGCCTCACCCTTATTACCACCCACAGCCAACTTCATCAGTACTTTACTTAGTGAGTCCGAGAGTTTGTTCGGTAATAATCGAGATTCTTGCACCAAGTCTTTAATGGCATCGGTTTGTTTCCGCATTGCCGAGAGTTCCAAGGCTATCACCTCCGATTGGGTTGATACAGAGTTCCCAGCCTGGTTTTTGTTCTCACTGGGAAGATTATTTGAGAAGTCCAACATATTTTCATAGTTAAAACCACTAGGTATGGAAATAGGACTTTCAGGCTGTTGTAAATTACCATCTTTAGTCTGGTCAGAGATCTTAGATTTCGACAACAGGTCCACCACTAAATCATCCTCTCCAAACAGAGATTGAGAGGGATCCATAAGGTCTTCCCTCGGTATTTCCAAAAGTGAGCATTCCTGCGCACAACGCAACAGGGCCGTCTCCTCGTCATTCCCTTCGAGCAGCGGCAATGCTGCGGCACGCGCAAGACTGGCCCGTCTTGTGCTGACTGCCGCGAAAAAATCTGCACCCACATCCTTGCGAATGGCTGGCAGTTTGTTCTTCCTCATAATTACTGTTTTTCAAGTCTGCCCGTCTCAGCACGAAATTATCCGGGACAGGAATACTAAGTTGAAAACACCAAAGCAAATATTCACCCTCACAATGGACGCCCAGAGATCCCCAAAAAAAAAATGAAGGAATATTCCCAGTTGCAATGTGTAGTTATAGCTGCTTTAGACCGTAAATTGTTATAGATCACATAAAACATCCATCAAACAAACCAAAAACCCTCGCACCCCCGCTCACCCGAACAGCCAAACAGCCACTTAGGAGCCCACTTCGGATGCGTGCGCGCGGATGCGTGTGCACTCGATGGATATACGAAGTGGCGCTTTCCAGGATGGGCCGTGTGGGCTGGGCGGGGGGCGGGAACAGGCAGAGCTGCAGACAAAAGAGAAGAAAGGGACAGAGAGACTCCAATGAGTATAAGCGGTATAACCGCTTTTCACAAAATAGTGACAGAAAGAGTCTTTGCACCAATGGAGATAGTCCAATTACTTGGTAAACAGAAGTCTGCGTTACTGTGGCACAGGAGGATTCCTCTCGCGGACGGCGAGCAAAGCAAAGTTCAAATCGTAGCAAATTGATCAGTCGCAGCAGCACACTTTCACACGTCCACCCCAGTCAAATAGCCACTTGGGAGCCCACTTCGGATGCGCGCGCAGATGCGCGCGCACTTGATGGCTATAGGAAGTGGTGCTTCCCAGGCCGGGCCGTGTGGGCAGGCCGGGGGGCAGGAACAGGCAGAGTTGGTAAACAGAAGTCCGCGTTACGGCGGCACAGGAGGATTCCTCTCACGGACGGCGAGCAAAGCAAAGTTCAGATCGTAGCAAATTGATCAGTCGCAGCAGCACACTTCCACACGTCCACCCCAGCCAAACAGTCACTTGGGAGCCCACTTCGGATGCAAAGAGCCCACTTCGGATTACAAAGTAGAATGTGCCTAGAACTGTAGCTGGCTTTATACCTGGCACTTCTCCATCATTGAGAACAAGTTCTTTTAGCCATGTTGGCTGACCTAGAAGCTTCAAACTAGAAAACCATCTGGATCATCCAGGCAAGACTGATGTGATGACCACAAGGTGAGTTCTTCGGACCACCAACTCGAAGCAAGGTACTTTGTTCATCTTTCTTTAGAAAGATTCCGAAAATTCAGAACAAATTCACTGCAACAAGGATTCTTAAAATACACACTGCTGCAAGTGTTGGAAAAAGGGAGATTCCTGTAACTTTTCGGAAGAGACACATTTCTGCCTGTTGTCCTATGTAGCTGATGAAACATCCCGAAGCACAATTGCTAAAAAGAAGTTCTCTCTTTTCCTCTTTCCTCTCTCTGTTCTCAAATTACACAGGTTCAGGAGAATCATACCTTTCCTTCGTGTGTTTCACCATTCATAGGGGAGGCATGTTACATTTTGTACACAGAAGCCTGTGCTGTACAATTTATAAACCAAGGCAAGCTAATCTACCCTGACAATATTTTAATTATTTACTATTGGACTCGATATACTTTGTTTGCAATGCATTAAATGCACATGTGTGAGGCCTGCTTTCTGCTTTGAAAAGCAGTTGTCATATTTCACTAAGAAATCAGTTGTCATGAACCATTAGACACGCCCCTTTTGGACCTCCTGGCCCTTGACACATCGGGGCTTACACTCTGCTGTACTTCCAACATGGCCATTAAACACAGAACGCTGCCTACCAGCTTTCACGTCCGACGTAGCACGTTCTATAAAGAAGCCACGCTGACGTGGCCCCGTGCGTCTCAACGCTACTGATTGCTGTGGCTAGACGTGTGCTCTGTAGTTCGCCTTCGCTGAACTCTGTTGTTTCCTTGTTCCCGGACCCCCCGCTTCCTCCTACTATCCTCCTTCCTCCTTATCCTGTCTTGCTTCCCGGACTCCGTGTACCCGCCTCCGAGTACACCTTCTTCGAATCCTGGACTTCCTGGAGTTTCCAATTGACCCTTGACGTAGAAGCTGAACGAACGCTGAAACCCGAAGACGGCCGTACGGGGTTGTATAAAACCCAAACCGTACGGAAGAAGACTCCTCCCAAGAACTCCAGCAAGCAACGAACTCAGGTGAGAAAGTGGGAAACCTGTGACATATTGAGACGCCACCTAACTGAAGTCAATACAGACATGGAGGCGGCCATTCAAGATCTTATGCACGGCATGCAAAACTAACGACCGAAGTACAAAACCTAAAGGCAGAGAATGCCGCATTAAAACAATTAGTCTTGTCCCGTGACTCCGCCACGAAAGAAAGCGTGCTATTGGACGGCATTGTGGACAAATACGATGGGTCTGCAAAAAACCTTTGTGGATTCCTTGATTCTTGTTTAGTCCACTTTACCTTTAAGCCCTATTATTTTTCTACTCCCAGGGCTAAGGTGGGCTTTATTATTTTGCACCTTTCTGGGAATGCATTAACCTGAGCCACACCTTTAGTTAATGCCAGAGATGCCCTCCTGGATGATTATGACAGATTCATTCAAGCTCTTAAGACCATGTTTGACCGCCCAGAACAGGTCTATAGTGCTCAGGAACGTCTCCTCGGTTTCCAACAAGGCTCCCAGGACATGCACACATATGTAACAAGGTTTAAACAATTGGCTAAAGAAGGGGATTGGTCCTCAGAAGCCTGCTTCACTCTTTTTCGAAGAGGGCTAAATGAAGACATCAAGGATGAACTAGCCAGAGTGGCTCGCCCAAGTTCATTCCAGGCCCTTATGGATCTCGCTCTGCAGAATGACTTCCGCATCCAGGAAAGGAAGGCAGAGAAAAGGAAGACCAAGATACCCTTCCAGAAAATCCCTATAGAGACCTCCTCGAAGTCTGATTCTGTTCCTGCCCCTAGTAACGAACCCGAACCCATGCAACTAGGGGCTTTCCGTGGACCCATATCCCCACAAGAAAGGATGCGAAGGATCCATACGGGGTTATGCATGTATTGTGCCTCGGACAAACATTTAGTGAGAGAGTGTCCTATAGCCCCTCCACGGCGTTCGGGAAATGCCAGCTCCCGATCCTAGATGGAGCACAGTTTCGAGAGAGAGATGTTTGCTCCACATCTATTCCATCCTTGAACTCTCCTGGACAAAACAATCTGGTAATATTACAGGCCTTTCTATCGCCATCCAAATTTTGGCATTGGTGGATTGTGGAGCCATGGGAATATTCATAGATCAAGATTGGGTCTTTAAACACCATATTCCATATGAAACCCGGGATATCATGCAACCTGTAGAAGCAATCGATGGAAGACCCCTTTCTTCAGGACCCATAACCCTTCAAACCAAGGAAATTGAGCATGCAATAAACCATCAAGAGAAGATAAAGTTTGACATCATAAAGTCCGCCCATTACCCAATGGTTTTGGGTATGCCCTGGCTACAAAGACACAACCCATACATCAATTGGGCAGCAGGTTCCTTGTTTCTGGGTTCCGAACATTGCATGTCTCATTGCTTACTCCTGGATTCCGCTCCGAAACCATCGGAAGGAGCTTCAGCAGACCATCAAGGCCCGCTCACAGTCTCAAATATCATCCAGGTTCCTAAAGTCTATCAGGAATACGCCGATGTGTTCTCTTCTGCAATTGTTCAAGCCTTACCTCCTCATAGACCCGAAGACTGTGCTATTGATAACGAACCTTCAGCTGTGATTCCTTTTGGAAGGTTGTTCATCTTATCCGAACCTGAGAAAAGGGCCCTCTGTGAATACCTAGATACTAACCTTGAAAATGGCACCATACGACCATCCAAATCCCCAGCCGGAGCCTCACTGTTTTTTGTTCCAAAAAAGGATACCAATGAGCTCAGACCTTGTCTTGATTATCGAGGATTAAATCAGTGCACCCTGAGGGATCGCTATCCATTGCCCTTGATCTCAGATATCTTGGAAGCAGTAAGAGGAGCCGTAATCTTCACTAAATTGGATCTCAGAGGTGCCTACCATCTGATCCGTATTAGAGAGGGAGATGAATGGAAGACAGCCTTTAGAACACCCTTTGGTCACTTTGAGTACTTGGTCATGCTCTTCGGACTTGCAAATGCCCCAGCTGTCTTCCAACGCTTCATGGATCGGGTGTTTTCAGATATGTTATTCCTCTTCGTCAATGTGTATCTGGACGATATCTTAATATTCTCTAAGGACCATCTTAAGCATGAGGAGCATGTTAAGGCAGTGTTACAACGGCTGCGTGAACACAAGCTCCTGGCTAAACCCGAGATGTGCCTTTTCCATGTCTCTACTGTTCACTATCTAGGATTTGTCCTTAGCCCAGAAGGTATTGGAATGGATCACTCCAAGGTAAAAGCCATACCATCCTGGCCTATTCCGACTACCTTGAAAGAAATCCAATCCTTCCTGGGGTTAGCTAACTTTCATCGGAAATTCATACCTTCCTTTTCCGAGATAGTAAAACCGATCATTGCCTTGTTGAAAAAAGATACTCCCTTTCTTTGGACTACAGCCCAAGAGGAGGCATTCCAACGGTTAAAGACAGAGTTTACACAAGCTCCAATCCTGGCTCAACCAGACATCAATCGACCTTTCCTAGTGGAAACAGACGCCTCTAACTATGCCATTGAAGCAGTTCTAAAACAGGAATTCGATGACATCCTGGAACATCCCATTGCTTATCTTTCACGGACACTAACTCCCAGTGAAACCCATTATTCTGTTTTGGAAAAGGAACTGCTAGCCATCCGTCAAGCCTTCACAGAGTGGCGTTATCTACTTCTAGGAGCAAAACATCCTGTCCAGGTCCGCAGAGACCATCGGAATCTTCAATTTTTACAGGCTCTGGAATGTAGAAATAGCGGTCAAGCCCATTGGGCCTTCTTCTTTGCTCAGTACCAGTTCCAGATTCATCATGTCCCTGGAACGCAGAATATAATTGCTGACGCCTTATCTCGATGTCCCGACTACGAAACTCTTGAAGACAGGTCATTTCCCTAAAATGTTTCCACATACGATATTCGTAGCTCAAGCAATCAGCCTCCTGGATGATGTTCGGATACAAACCCAGTCCTCTGAACTATGGAAAGAATTTCTAGGAAAGAACCAATGGAATCTGAGAACAAAGGACAGATATCTTTTCAAGCATAAAGGTTTAGTCATCCCCACACAGAAACTACAGCAAAAGATAATAACCCTCTGCCACGATACCCTTCACTCCGGACATCGTGGCATCACAAACACCCTCCATCTAATACAAAGACAATTTTGGTGGCCGAGAATGAAAACTGACGTACGACTGTACATCCAAGCCTGTGCAGTCTGCAGTCAAAACAAACATGATAACAAAAGACCGGCAGCCCTTCTACTTCAGCCCACACTACGAACAAGGCTCTGGGAAATTATTGCTATGGACTTCATTGTGGAATTACCACCTTCCAGGGGTACACGACTATCATGGTCACCATAGATTTATTCACTCATATGGCTCATTTTACACCATTATATAAGCTACCTTCTTCCTCAGAACTTGCTGGAATCTTCCTGGAACACATTGTCGGGGGGAAATTCTGCCGGGGTCGGCTGGGCCGTCCGCAGACCTCCGGGCAGGGAGGCCCCAACTCCTCCCGTATATCCCGAAACCAACAGAGTATGAGACACACGCAAGAAGCAAGGTGGTCCTGCTGTTTATTAGACAAAACGGCAGGGATGGGTCAAGGATCGTACGCGTCCGTCCTGACACACACACAATCGTGGGGCTCGCAGGCCCTTTTTACCTTAGTATGACGCGCTACTTGCGTCACCTTGGAAAGTTTAGCAAAAAACCTATCTCCACTCTGGATTGGTTGCTCGAGTGGTAGGGTTAGTATAGCATACGTATAGAGAACGGTGCTAGTGGTTGAGGGTCAGTCAGGTGATATACTTGGGTTGTCCCTTCAATTTGATACATGAAAATTGTTACATGAAGACCCCTGAGGATTGATAAGAGCCCCATGTTCTGATTGGTCCGCTCGCGAGCCTCCCAGTCTGGGACCATCGCTGTTCCCAGCTCGCGGTGCACCTGTCATTTGCAACAATGTTTCACTATGGGTAGGTGCAGACAATGTGAGGATTTATTCATATGTTGGAAGGCCGACTACTCCCACTGCCGCAGATGTCCATTGAGTCTTTTAATTGTATCTGCCTGTGTCTTGTAACGGGGGATTCAGGCATCTCCTTCCTCCTGGCCTTGGCATCCTGTCAGGTTTGGCTTGGTCACGTGAGGTGGGACCGTGGTTGGGCAGAATTCTGCACAATTAATATTGTTTTTTCCACTGTGTGCCTGGTGTAATTTGTAGGTGTGACTTTGACGTCGGCTTGCGGCGTGCGAGATTGCAACATTGTGCCCTTGGCTGTCTGCTTTCGCCGGGCTCATTCTGCAGGGTCAGCAACCGGATTCTTGTTCATTTAATGTTCATGGAAGCTCTTGCTTGCGGCCTACTTGAGTCTGGTGTATAGGTGGAACCGTTTGGTGCACAGGCGCTTTAGGTTGTGTTATCATATTGTATATTTCTCACTATGGCACCTGGGTTTAGGAGAAGCGTGAGCAAGCTCTTTAGATGAGTTCATTGTGCGTCTTGCGTTTCTGCATTTTGAAAAGCCTATGTGAAAAATAATAAAGATGCACGTCCGTGGGTGTGTTCGTCACCTATGTCATAGCACTGAGTATGTTCTTCGTGTGGATTGGTGTGGGAGTGTCCAGTGTGCATGTTTGCACAGGTGTGCTGACCGTTGGCTAGGTCGTCATGGCATCTCTAACGATGTGTTGGTTTAGTCGAGTTCATCCATGCCGCAGGTGTCGGCATGGGCAGGGCGGGCTGCTGGGCAGGTGGGTGGGCACATCCGTATGTTCCTGTACCAGGGTATTTGGTCGTCTGGTAGATAGGCAAACTCCTCTCGTGGCGGGTGCCTAGGCCGTGATCGTCTAGGCCAAGCGCGAGAGGGGATTTGCGGGGAGCCTGTTGTTCCATTCTCCCACTTCAGTCCCCCCTCTGGTCGACTTGTCGACCACAAACATATCCTTTTCTTTATCTCCTCTCACTCTCCATATTTTAGTTATTCCTCCCAAATGTCCATAGTGGTTAACATGGTCTTCAAATGACCAATACATATATGCACAGGTTCCTCCAGGAGTGCAGTATACCCATTTCCCTATGTAGCTCCTTGGGTTTCTTGGGTTTTCGAGCTTCACAGATGGTGGGTCCAGGTGGTTGGTGATGATCTGGTTGCGCAACTTCTCTCTCTCTTTTATGATTGTGCCTGTGTGTTGGCCGTCATCTGTTGGCATCAAGGGGTGCATACCAACCATTTCGATCATCTCGTCTATGGTGCGTGCCTTCCGGGCCTTCCAAAATCTTATTATGATCAGTGTAGCTCCAGCCAAAATAGTACATCCAACTATAATCTTCAGTCCATCTGACAGCCAAGATGGCATCCATGACCATAATATTGAAAACCAGCTCTCATCCTTTTTCACACCTTTACTTTCATCCATCATTTTGGAGTGCATCTGGGTCAATTGTGAAACTGCTTCTGTCAGTGTACCATTGTCAGCATCGTTGGCAGGGATGAATGTGCAGCATGATTGTCCTATCTTTGCGCAAACTCCTCCTTCCATTGCTGTGAGGAGGTCCAGTACATATCTGTTCTGAAGTGCTACCATCCTCACAGCTCGCAGTTCCTCTTTTATTGCGTTGAATCCATTTACTGTAGAATCAATAGTCATCATTAGTTCCCATCGAGTTATCTGGAGCCATTTTGCGTTTGCGTAAGCCTGTAGTCCTGGATGTATTATTGAGGAGAAGAACATTGCTGCTCTGCTGAATAGTCTGTGTTCTCGCGGAATTGAAGTGAGTGCTGTTTCCGACCTTCCCCATAGGTAATTTCCTGTCAGAGGTTCTCCTTGTCTTTTCTTTCTATTCAGGACAGTATTATTGCCGTTGTTTTTGTTCTCTGGCCCATTCTGAGGTTGTACAGATCTCTTCTTCCTCTTGTTCCCTTCATCCATTTTGGGGAAGTTCGCCACATTCACATGTTTCTGGGGTACCACTAGTGATGGTACATTAACGTGCACCATTGTGCATATACCATTCCACAGAGGGGGCAGTGTGTGGTATGCCTTTTCTCCACAGGCCCAGTAATGGTCCATTACTACTGCTGTTCCTGCTCCGCCCTCAGGTAACTCCATCACGCTTGCACAGTTGGTGTTGTATCCTACGTCCACCTCTCCTTTATGTTGGTAGCATACCTTAGGCGCAGTTAGAGGCAGTATTGTTATTGGGTCTTCATCCTTCTCCATCCACGTGAGCATGGGTACGTACTTGACCCAAGTCATCCAACATCTATGGTTGTGTTCATCAATAGTTGAAATATTTTCTCTTGTTATCATGTTGCTGCCAACCACTCCTATGTCCCATCTGTTGTCCATGTACACCTTCCCTGTTATTGTCACGAGTGGCCTTTCCCAACATCCTTTTTTACCAGGAACTTCAGTGGCGTACCAATCACATGGTAGGTACTGTAGTGTTACTTTCTTTGTTTCTCCTTTTTCAGGACCACTTGTTATGTATCTGAATGCTTCAGCATGTAAACTGCTCTTGTGGTAACTCAAATATGTCTTGAGGAAGTTGTTTTCGTATGGATATGTGTCTCGTGTTTTCCACACCAGTTTCACCACTGTCCCTTGAAATCTTCCTTTCGTTTGGAACAGTGCCAGGTATATTATACATCGTGCTATCTTTTCATCTATTTCCGTGGCAACGAATGTTCGAGAAGCGCTCATGGCGCATGGGATTAATGAGCAAACGTAGCAGCTGTCTTCTGTTGTCTGCTTACCTATGTGGGTCATGTGTTGGTACCATATGTTGTTTGAGATGTGTGCTGAATCTTGTATGTAGTTGTCAATACCTTTATTATCTGAGTATGTGCTGCGTTTAACTCTATTTTCCTTGTGTGGGATTTTACTAGTACCACCTGACGTAACACCTGTTGCAGCTGGGGGTGGGGGTGTATTAGGTTTGGGTACAGCAATAATATTGATAGCATAGCTGTTCTGCCATACAGAGGCAGCCAAGAACCCGGTGATCATTAAAATCCCTATCAATTTTATTACAGAGGCTAATTTCACCGGCATTTTGCTCTTACCTTGCTGCAGTCCGGCAGCTTATTCTTGCGACGTTAAAGTTGCCCGCCTGAAAATTCTCAATATGCTTGTTATTAGTGTTAGTTGTTGTTTTTAAGCTCTCCCTATCAAATAGTCATTCAGTGCCCAGGCGAAGAGCTGTTCCCACGCCAATCTAAGCAATCTATCTCTTAGGGCAGGCAAGTATGGTTGGAGGTGGGGCATTGAATGTTCTATGGCCAAGAGGAATGCTGTGTAGTAGACACGCACCCTCCTTCTTTTCAGGTACGCTGGCCTTTTTATTTCATATACAAATTGGTGTGACAATTCTTCTGGGTAGTTATCGTCTGAGGGTACCATCTACTCCTGGGCAGTGAATTTGTTAGTTATCTGTTTTCTTAGCAGTACAATAATACGCTGTACCTGCATGTGCGAGAGAAAAGAAAGAGAACATTCAGGTGTTTACATGTGTACATGTGCAAGACAATGTCCTTCAGGTCAGTTATTACTGCAGTGGGTAGGGGGTCGATGGGCAGAGGGTTTGGGGCTCAACTGGCAGAAGTCTCTTCACTCTTTGATCGTGTCACCATGGGGTGGGCGGTGTGGGGATCACCCCTTTCTTTTCTAGTAGTTGTCTCTGGGGAATCTGGGGGGTGACAGGGTATGGAGACACTTAGGCCGTTAGCTGTGGTAGAAGTCTCTTCCTCCGTTGGTGACGCTGTTGTTGTTCTTCCAATGGCCCTGTCGGTGACGCTAGGGCGGGTCTGGGGTTTGCAGATCTTTACGTCGTGTAGGTGATTCCAGGCACGTTTGTCCTGTAACTTTACTGCTCTCGTTGATACCTCCTCTACCAGGTGGGGGCCAGTGAAGCGTGGGCTGTTCCACTTTCTGTTGAAATTGCGGAGTAGTACGTGGTCACCTTTAGCAACTTTGCACAGTCTTTCCTTTTCCAATTCTTTATCCGCGTCTTCTTGTTGATCGCTGTTAGACCCGCCCTGCGTGCGCTCGAGCTGTTGAGACACAAACACTACACTAGTAATCAAAGAAGACACATATTGGTACATTTCATCACCAAGAACAGTTGCAGTATTTTCGTGGTCAGTGAATGCTCTTGATTTTGGCGTCAGGGGAAGGCGCATTTGACGTCCGGTAACCACCTCGTGAGGGGTGAGGTGGTGGTCGGAACCTGGTCTATTCCTTAGCTCAAATAGGGCTAGCGGAAGGCAATACAACCAACTCTTCTTTGTTGTTTGCTGTATTTTTGCAATTGCCTCCTTTAGTAGGCCATTCAGGCGTTCGCATACACCGTTGGCCTGCGGGTGGTATGCACATGCACATTTATGTTTGATGTTCAGTAAGGATGTGATGTGCTGGAACATTTCGTTTGCGAAATGCGGGCCATTATCTGACCGCAGTACCTCGCACACTCCCCCACCTGCGGAAGACCTCCCTCACTAGGAATTTAGCTATTCTGAATGCATCTGGGTGTGAACAGGGCCCTGCTTCAATCCACCTCGAGAATGGGCATACTACTACAATCATATACCTATTTCCTTGACATACGTTGATCATATCAACATAGTCAATATGGATGTGTCAGAAGGGTCCCTCTGGTCGGGGTATAGTACCTTTTATCACCTTCAGAGTGTGGCCGGCCGTGAACTGTTGACATGTGAGACAATTGCAGATAAAATTTGATACATGAGAATTTAACTCGGGGCAGAACCAGTCTTCCCTAATTCGTGATGCAATTACTTCCTTGCCTGTGTGGGCTGGGTGGTGTAGTTGGCTCAGGGCGGTGTTCAATAGTGCCAGTGGCATTACAATCTTTCCAGTGTTACCCTGGCGCCATAGTGCGTCAGTTGGTGACATTGTGCATCCTCTTTTTACCCATATTTCTTTTTCTGCCATTGGTGCAGCCGCTTGTAGCTCCATTATCTGTGTGGCTGGGAGATGGATGTACCCTTCTCTTATCAACATCTCCTTAGCCATTCCCCTCCCTCTCCCTCTCTCTGACTCTGGGGGGTTCCATATCTCACCAAAATATGCAGCATACTTCGCATGTGCGTCTGCTGCTGCATTCCCTCTTGAGACATGATCTTCTCCATGGGTGTGTGCGGTACATTTGACCAAAGCTAATTCTTGGGGGTCATTTATTACTTCAATTAGTTCAGCCAATAAGAGAGCATGTTGCACTGGAGTGCCGTCAGCTCTCCTAAACCCTCTTCTTCTCCATTTTGACAGCCCTGAGTGGACAGTGGACGTAACATATGCGCTGTCAGAATATATGGTCACTCGTTTGTCAAAGCTTTCCTTCAACGCCAAGATCAGTGCAACTAGTTCTGCTGCTTGAGCAGAGTAATGCTGTGGTAGTTGTACACATTTCATCGCCACACACACCGGTACCTCCATCATTTTTACCACCGCTGCCCCAGTCCTCCTTATCCCATCCCTTTGGTCAATTGTTGATGACCCATCAATGAACAGGAGCTCACCTCCCTCTAGTGCGTTCTCTTCAAGCTTTCTAGTACATGAGTACATTTCAGTGGTTTGCGTACAATCGTGTGCATAATCTCCTTCCTCAATTACTTCTGCTAAGAACCTTGCAGAGTTGACCGTGCTACATCTAACAATTGATAGTTCAGCTCTAGATAAGATGATCTCATAACCTGATGCCCTCTGCGTGGTTAGGGTAGACTTAGGTTTATTCAATATTGCAAATAGTGCATGGTCCACAAATAGTGTGGTTGGGCACCCCATGGTGATTGCTGACGCTTTCTCTACCGCAAAAGCAGCTGCGGCGAGACCTTGTTCGCAAGGGAAATGACCTAACATCACAGGATCTTAAGTGGCCGCTGTAAAACGCTACTGGTTTGTAGCCCATGCTTGTTTTTTGAGCCAACACTGCTTTCATTACTGCTGAGTCGCAATGTGAAAATATAAAGAATTGTCGCTCATAATCTGGGGTTGCCAGTACCGTAGCAGTTGATATCACATCTTTCAGTTCATCAAAAGCCTCTTTCATTTCCATTGTCCACCCCAACTTTTTCTCCCCTTTGTTAGCTTCCTTTAACGCCTCAAGCAGGGGTCCTATGTATGAGCTGTAATCAAATACCCATGCTCTACAGTAGTTGCACAGACCCAGGAACTGCTGCAGTTCCCCCACTGTTTGTGGCACTGGCGTTTTTGAAATGGCCTGTGCTCTTTGTGGTGCAATCTTTCTTCCATGTTGGGATATGAGCTGACCAATGTAAAGTACCTGTTCCTGACAGTACTGTAACTTTTCCATGTCTACCTTGTAACCTTTTTCAGCCAATATTGTCAGCATCTTTAATGAGTCCTCTCTGCATGTTCTTTCGTTTGTGCTGCAAATTATTATGTCGTCGACATACTGCAACACTGTGCTTTCCACTTCAATGTTACCCAAATCCATCTGTATTACTCTGTTGAAGATTGAGGGTGATTCGCAGTACCCTTGTGGCAATCTGGTGTGTTTCCACTTTGTGTTTCTGTAAGTAAAGCTTGTCAGATCTTGTGAGTCTGGGTGCAATGGTATTGAGAAAAAAGCATTTTTAAGGTCGATCACTGTAAATCGTGATGCTTCTGCTGGAATGCCACACAATATTGTGGCCGGGTTTGCGGCTATGGGGTATTCTGCTTCCACTATGTTAATCAAGGGCCTGAGGTCCTGTATGAAGCGCCAAGACCCCCCTCTAGCCTTGCGCACTGGGTATACAGCCGTGTTACATGGTGATTCTGAGGGGACCAATATGCCATTATTTATAAGGGCCGTTATTGTTTCATATATGCCCTCATCTGCCTCTTTTGATAGTGGGTACTGTTTCACTCTGGGGAGTATTGCACCTTTTTTCAATTTTATCCTTACTCCCCTTATACTTTTTATGCACCCCACGTCATAGGGGCTAGTAGTCCATAATGATGTGGGTACTTTTGTCATATCCTCCTCAAAGAAGGGAACTGGGGTGGATGTGGGTGCCTCAAGTGCCATTGCAATTTTCTGTGCCACTTGTTTGTACGCCACTCTTAGCCATATTTCCACACTCATCATAAACACCATTTCACCTTCCTCCTTTTCTTCTGAGAACAGCTCCTCATCTGACACCTGGGTGAGTCTACATCCCTCTGCTAGTGCTATCACTGCCCTCCATGCTCTTCCTTCTCTGTCTTGGGCATGTACCGCAATGTAATCAGCTGTTGCTATAATGCTCTCTATGTTCACTGAAATCACCTTTCCTTCTGGTTCATTGGCTGGTGTTTCTGGTCTGAACAAATAGGCTGCTGGCCTCCTCCAGATCTTTCCTTCTATCCCTGGCATCCATGCAAATGCCATGTCTGTCCCGTACTGGAATAGTTCACCATCTACTGGCTCAGCCCTAATCGCTGTCTGTCCGCAGTATGCTTGCATAATTTGTCGTGCTGTGAGCATGTTAATTCCTGGAGTAGAGCAAATTATGCCGTCCTCCGTAAAGGAGATCGTCATATTCAACCTGTTCATGATGTCCCTCCCCAGTATATTTACTGGTGAGGCCCTAGAATATAAAAGTGGGATTGACATGTCATAATCCCCTATTGATAAGGGAATGTTATCAGTAAAGGGAACCAACCCCCTAGCCCCAGAGAATCCTTGGGTGTTCATGGCTTCGCATGACATCTTAAATTTACCTTCCCTTATGCAAGACCGGGTCGCCCCGGTGTCAACAAGGAATGATAATTTTTTGTCACCTATCGTTACCTCTATGCGTGGTTCCTCCGCACTATTAGGTGTTACCGACAGGATGGGACACACCAAGGCCGTCTGTGGGCTGTCCTATTGAGGGTACAACGATTGACCATTTCCTGTGTAAGGGTTATGTCCCAGGACCGTCACCCTACCCAGTTGTGTTTGTTGTGCTTGGGGTTGTTGTGTTATAGCTACCTGTTGTTGTGGCAGTGAATATGCCTGTGGCTGTTGTTGTGTTACTAGTTGTTGCTGTTCATTTCCCTGTATCAACGTCTGCTGTTGCTGTATGCCCTGCTGTTCCTGTGTGGGCCTTAGTTGTCCCTGTTCGCTCCATGATGGTGTTCCTGGTCTTACTCTACACGTGCGTGACATGTGCCCTACTAATCCACAAATCCAACACACCGGTGGTTCCCTACTCTGCCATGGAAAGCTTCCTGTGTTGTCCTGGTATACTGGTTGCCCGGTGGGGTAGGAATTTCTAAGTCCTCCCACCTGCTGTTGTGTGTTATATCCGTATCCTCTCCCTCTCATTATTCCTCCTCTTCCCCTGTTGTAATTATAATACCCAGCTCCTGGCATTGAGTATCCTCCTCCCATGTTGGTCGTGTATGGTTGGAGTGGCGGCACCTGTTGTGTTATAGTCTGTGAGGATGGTATTTGGGAGGGATCTTGTGCAGCCACTACTTGTGTGGGGCTTTGGGTCATTGTTGCAGGTGTAGTTATTAGTGCCCCTTCCATTGTGTATTTAGTAAGTTTTTTCTGTACTAGTTTAGCCTCTTCCGTTTTCCTGTCCTCTTCCTTTTGTTTCATTTTTCCTCGCCATGTCCTGCAATGATGCACTATTGTCAGTTGTATTTCTGGCCATGCTTTTGCTTCCATTCCCACTACTTTCTTCAGTTGTTTCTGAACTGCTTCTGGGAGCCCTTGTACTAGTATATGATAGAATATTGCTGGTGTTTTGTCCCATTGTTCTCTAGTTTCCATGCGCCACTTCTCTTGGATTTCCTGGATATAATCAACAGGATCTTCGTTCTCACGCATCTTGCGTGAGGTAATTGCTCCTATGTCTGATGTGTCTGGGTACTGTACCCCCAGTGCCTGCCATAGTGCATGTCTGCAGTTTGCGAATGGTGCCCCATCGTGCGATGTGTTTGTTATTGTTACCCCAGTGAATCCCGCTCTCTTCCAAATGTCATCCGCTGCATCCCCTTATATAGATATTAGAAGGCCCTTTACATCTCCCACTGCCAGTTTCTGTCCTGCCGTGTGTTTTTCCATTTCATATATCCATTTACCCGCACCTCCACTTAATGATGGGAGCCTGCACTTTATATTTTCTTTGTCTGCATGCTTCCAAGGGACGTATTGTGGTCTAACCCCTCCCCTCTCCAGAAGTGGCATTAAGTTGTGTCTCGTTTTACCCCTTGGGTTCCATAGAATCGAGTCCTCACACCCCTCCTCTTCTTCCCTCTGTCCTACATCGTCAATTTCGTCCGTATTTCCCCTGCTCGTAACTCTTTCTTCTCCATCTTTTCCCCTTCTTTCATCATTTCCTGTATTTAATGTGGGCGTGTGTATTCATCCTTCCTGCCTGCGTCTAGGGAGGTCTCTAAGCCTACCTGCATAGGGTGTCAGTTCATTTGTGAAGGGCGCGAGTTTGGTTGTACGTAATGAGCGTGAGGTGGTTGAGCATGTAGGGTGGGATGGTGACGGTGTGGCTTCATGTGTCTGTCTTTCTGCTATTCCTTGATCTTCCTCCTCACTTCTCTCCAGTTCATCCTTTCTCCTACAGATCCATGGTGAGTCTGTATTGGTCCGGGTGGTGTATAGTTTATCTAGGCTTTCCCTTTCACTATTTCTTCCTTCCTTCTCCATTCCTTCTTCTTCCTCACTACAAAAGTCATTTGTAAATGGCAGCCCCCACTCTGTCTTTTTCCCCTTGATCGTTACTGTTTTTAAGTCTATTAGGTCCGGTTCTCCCTTTTCTCCTTTACCAACCGCTCCCCTTTGCGCTGATGTTGTTGCTACTTCTGTGTCTCTATATACATACCTCCTTACTTCACTCTCCCCTCTCCTATCTTCTCTTTCCCCTTCATTTCTCTCCTCCATCTCTCTACCAATTTCCTCCCTTTTCCTTTTTAATTCCTCCATTACTTCACTACTCATCTTTTCTAATATCCTTTCATCCTCTTTCTTCCTTTCCCATCTCACCCTCTCCCGTTCTAATATACTCTCTATCACCCTCCCTTCTTCGTATTTCCTAGTCGTTTCTGATAGTAATCTCTTCTTCCACATTGCCATTTCTTTTTCTTTCTCTTCTTCTTCCTTTTTCCTCTCTCGTAGTACTGCTCTTGATACCCTTTCTGCTGCTGCTTTTACCCTTTCGGCTTCTCTCCTTTGCTCCTCAGTTCATTCCCTTATTTTTTCCAACTCGTTCTTACCTTCTTTCCTTTCCCTCGCTCTCTCTCTTTCCTCCCTCTCGAGCTGTTTGATCAGTTCATTCTGCTCATCCCTTAACTCTGCTAGTCGTTCCTCCAAAATCTCTTCCTTTTGTCGTAACAGCTCTTCCCCTTTCATTTCACTCTCCCTGGTATTATCCTCGTCCATTTTCCTTACTACCTCCTTCTCTTCTCCTGTTAATGAACCTCATAATTTTAATAGTATCTGCGCAGCTACCCACTCATCATGTCCTATTTCCGCAGTTTGCTCTTCTCCAGTCCTCCCCTCCCCTGCTGGCATCTTCCTATGAGCTGCATATGGTGGTGGGCTGTATGCCGGGTTCGAGTACCCCTCAGCCGCCCTTAACTGTTCTCTTTCTATTTCTCCTAGTTCTCTTAAAGGGTACAACCCCCCTCCCTCTGTTTTCACTACCTTCGCTAGGGGTATATCGTTGCTCTGTTCCTTTTTTATTTCATTTTCTTTTGAGTTATTATTCTTTTCTCCTCCCTCTTGTCCGTTCCCCGTGTTCTTTGGGCCTTCACTCTCCTTTTCCCCATTCTCTCCTTCCTCCTTAATCTCTTTTTCTTCCAGTGTTTCCCCCACAGTGAACATTCCATTTGGTCCTGGTCGGGACCCTTGGAACATCCTCCATAAGTTAAACGCCTCCACGTGGTGTGTCAACTTCTTCCCCTTGTATGTGTTATGCAGATGGTTTAATAGTGAATGTTGGGTATATGGATCGAAGCTACCATTAGGCGGCCATGGTGTTGTCATTTTGTTGTCCGTCCCCTGTGTCCATTCTATGCTATACTTGATCAGTTTCTCCCTATGGGGTGACAGTGTTTTACATATGTGTTGTAGTGGGGTAGTGAGGGTGTTCCCCCACCCTCCCGATCTTGCCCCGTATGACATAGTAGCGCTCCACTTGTTATCCTTCCCCTATTTGGTAGCTATTATCTTACTAACACTTACAATACACAGCCTTATACCTTTACCTGGCCCCGTGAGTTTGGGGACTTGCGATAGTCCGCTAAGGAAAATTATTAAAATATAGTATTTACATTTGTATATTCTTTTCTTTCTTTTTTTCCTTTACAGAACACCCTTACGGCCCCCTGCGGCCGAGGCGCACGTAGCCCCCTGCGGCTGCGTACCCCTTGTGACGTTCTTATATAGCCGTCCTATTTTCATTTGTTCCTCCTCCCTCATCTACACTTGCCATGGCCGGCGTTCTCCGTGCGCAGCCACGTCCCCCGTTTCGCCTTCCCCCAATCAACTCATTACCGTTTATCTCCGTTTCCACTCCCTTACCACAACTCTCTTCCCCACCACTCTCAGAAAGAAAGATGCCTTGTGCTCGAGGTATCCTATGAAAGCCCTACTGGTGACGTCACCGATCTCTTCAAACTACTGGTAAGTTCTTAATACACTTGCAATCTACCCCCGTTAACCTCACAGCTGTCTTCCTGTCACGCCTGGAACAAGGTAATCAATAATATAATCGGACTGCGCACACTGCATCGCCTCGCGTGTGATACGCCCCTCGACAGGAGGGCTTAACCAGCCAATTATCTTCCGTATTGGGCAACCAGCTAGCTACCGCCTACAGGGAAACGTCATCTACCTATCGAGTTTCTTACTCGATCAATAAGGATTCTGATCTACTCATTGATCAATAATTACCAAATCGTAGGAAACCGCGCACACACACACCCTTACACGTAGTCGCGACCTAGGCCAATCAGTGTCTACGAGCGGCCGCACGTGATGTTTTCGTGCTCCGCCCCCCTCTCTCGCGTAACGTAGCCGACTGCTCTCGCACTCGTTCGGCTACCATTCATTTCATTGCCAACACTAAAATTGTCAAACCTTCGCCGCGCACCTGTGCAACACCTCCCCCCTCCGTATTTAATTCCTCCCCCCTCCCTCACAATTTCACATTGCTTGTTGGGTGTGGCATACTCACCAAGTTCTCCTGATGCGCGGCCGCTCGACTGCGTGCACCCCTCCAAGCGGCTCGCCACCTCCCCTCGTCTGGACCACGTCTGGACACTCGCCAACCGCGGGCGGGATACTTCTCAACCGGCTCCCGAAGGCCAATATCCGGATTGCGCTGTCCGGTCTTCTCGCAGTTCCGCGATGGTCCTGTAGTCCTCAGAAGGGGGCAGCGGCAGAGGGGGCCGCGCCACCGGGCCTCCTCGCAACGGGAGTACTTGGAAAAATAAAATAAAAAGCAGATCTTAAACAGATCTCAGCAGTGCCTCCAACTTGTCGGGGGGAAATTCTGCCGGGGTCGGCTGGGCCGTCTGCAGACCTCCGGGCAGGGAGGCCCCAACTCCTCCCGTATATCCCGAAACCAACAGAGTATGAGACACACGCAAGAAGCAAGGTGGTTCTGCTGTTTATTAGACAAAACGGCAGGGATGGGTCAAGGATCGTACGCGTCCGTCCTGACACACACACAATCGTGGGGCTCGCAGGCCCTTTTTACCTTAGTATGACGCGCTACTTGCGTCACCTTGGAAAGTTTAGCAAAAAACCTATCTCCACTCTGGATTGGTTGCTCGAGTGGTAGGGTTAGTATAGCATACGTATAGAGAACGGTGTTAGTGGTTGAGGGTCAGTCAGGTGATATACTTGGGTTGTCCCTTCAATTTGATACATGAAAATTGTTACATGAAGACCCCTGAGGATTGGTCAATGTTAATGGCGTCAGTGATAAGAGCCCCATGTTCTGTTTGGTCCGCTCGCGAGCCTCCCAGTCTGGGACCATCGCTGTTCCCAGCTCGCGGTGCACCTGTCATTTGCAACAATGTTTCACTATGGGTAGGTGCAGACAATGTGAGGATTTATTCATATGTTGGAAGGCCGACTACTCCCACTGCCGCAGATGTCCATTGAGTCTTTTAATTGTATCTGCCTGTGTCTTGTAACGGGGGATTCAGGCGTCTCCTTCCTCCTGGCCTTGCCATCCTGTCAGGTTTGGCTTGGTCACGTGAGGTGGGTCCGTGATTGGGCAGAATTCTGCACAATTAATATTGTTTTTTCCACTGTGTGCCTGGTTTAATTTGCAGGTGTGACTTTGACGTCGGCTTGCGGCGTGCGAGATTGCAACATTGTGCCCTTGGCTGTCTGCTTTCGCCGGGCTCATTCTGCAGGGTCAGCAACCGGACTCTTGTTCATTTAATGTTCATGGAAGCTCTTGCTTGCGGCCTACTTGAGTCTGGTGTATAGGTGGAACCGTTTGGTGCACAGGCGCTTTAGGTTGTGTTATCATATTGTATATTTCTCACTATGGCACCTGGGTTTAGGAGAAGCGTGAGCAAGCTCTTTAGATGAGTTCATTGTGCGTCTTGCGTTTCTGCATTTTGAAAAGCCTATGTGAAAAATAATAAAGATGCACGTCCGTGGGTGTGTTCGTCACCTATGTCATAGCACTGAGTATGTTCTTCGTGTGGATTGGTGTGGGAGTGTCCAGTGTGCATGTTTGCACAGGTGTGCTGACCGTTGGCTAGGTCGTCATGGCATCTCTAACGATGTGTTGGTTTAGTCGAGTTCATCCATGCCGCAGGTGCCGGCATGGGCAGGGCGGGCTGCTGGGCAGGTGGGTGGGCACATCCGTATGTTCCTGTACCAGGGTATTTGGTTGTCTGGTAGATAGGCAAACTCCTCTCGTGGCGGGTGCCTAGGCCGTGATCCTCTAGGCCAAGCGCGAGAGGGGATTGGCGGGAGCCTGTTGTTCCATTCTCCCACTTCAACATATTTAGACTTCATGGACTCCCTTCCAAGATCATATCAGACAGAGGACCTCAATACATATCTCAATTTTGGAAACACCTTTGCCGGATACTAGGAATCCAATGTGCCCTCTCTTCAGGGTATCATCCACAGACTAATGGGGCTACCGAACGTGTGAATCAAACCCTGGAACAATATCTTTGTTGTTTCACTACCAAAGTCCAGGACGTTTGGTCACTTCTAATACCTGTGGCTGAATTCTCCTATAATAATTCGGATCACTCGGCTGTCAAGACCAGCCCCTTTTTCTGCAGCCAAGGATTTCACCCTTCGGTGCTACCTTCCGTCCTCCCACATCCTACACCTGTTCCTACAGTTGATTCCTGGATCGAAACACTCATCAATGTACAAAAGGAAGCCAAAGAGTATTTAGAAAGGACCCAAACTCATGCCAAGTATTATGCGGATTCCAAAAGAAGACCAGGTCCCTCCTACGCAGTAGGAGATAAGGTCTGGCTATCCTCTAAACTACTGCCCCGACATCTATGACCGAATAAACTGGCTCGCCGGTATTATGGGCCCTTTGCCATAAAAGAAATCATTAACCCAGTGGCCTTCCGACTCAAATTACCAGACTCCTGGAAGAAAATTCACCCAGTTTTTCATACGTCTCTAATGATACCATACATCCAGTCCTCCCGGACTACCCTCAGGCCCAATCCTGTACTTGTCAATGACCAACAGGAATATGAAGTGTCCAGAATATGGGACTCCAGATACAGACGTGGTCAGCTCCAGTACCTGGTTGAATGGAAGGGATACCCTCCCAGTGAACGCACTTGGGAACCAATCTCAAACTTAAATACCCCCAGATTATTCAGAAGGTACCATCTCATACACCCGGGGAAACCCGGTGGGACGGGTTTTCGGAGGAGGCATGCTGTCATGAACCGTCAGACACGGCCCTTTTGGACCTCCTGGTCCTTGACACATCGGGGCTTACACTCTGCTGTACTTCCAACATGGCCATTAAACACAGAAAGCTGCCTACCAGCTTTCACGTCCGACGTAGCACGTTCTATAAAGAAGCCACGCCCCCGCGGCTCCGCGCGTCTCAACGCTACTGATTGCTGTGGCTAGACGTGTGCTCCGTAGTTCGCCTTCGCTGAACTCTGTTGTTTCCTTGTTCCCGGACCCCCCGCTTCCTCCTACTATCCTCCTTATCCTGTCTTGCTTCCTGGACTCTGTGTACCCGCCTCCGAGTACACCTTCTTCAAATCCTGGACTTCCTGGAGTTTCAAATTGACCCTTGACGTAGAAGCTGAACGAACGCTGGAACCCAAAGATGGCCGTACGGGGTTGTACAAAACCCGAACCGTACGGAAGAAGACTCCTCCCAAGAACTCCAGCAAGCAGCGAACTCAGGTGAGAAAGTGGGAAACCTGTGACATCAGTGCCTCTGAGTAAACAGTGTGTCATTTAAACATGTCTCTGCATGTTTGTCTACCAAAACACTCAGCATGTCTTTATTTTGTTTTAAAAATACTGAAGGAACCTGAAGCATTGTCGTGTTATGCTTTCTTGAGAACACCTGGCTAGAAAGAGCTTTGATTTTAAGGGCCACCCTCCCTCACCCAGCTTTCATTTTAGCTTAGAGTAAGGTCTAGTGCTCTTCTATGTGACAAGGAATCTATCAGCCACTGAAATAGAACGCAGAGGACGTCTACCCTCGTGCCTTTCAGTACCAGACAATACACTTTCACTACAATGATTTATAATTAGGGTTCAGAGGCTCCAAAGTGTAATTACTTTCCCAACTCACTCTCACAGCCCTAAAATCTGTCTGATAACTGAAATTACTCACTGGCTCTGCAACACATCCACGACAGGTCTTGTCACTCCTAATGCACAGATATAGGATAGAGAAAATTGACAAAACAGAAAGTCTTCATGGAGAGAGTCATAAAACATTTTCATAACAATGTTGTTAATTATCATTTCAATCAACGTCTCAGAGTCAAGAATGACAAGCGTTTTAGAAAATAAACATTTATTTAAATATAAAAAGCCTCAATGCAATCTATCTAAAATATACGTATCGTATCATACAGTCAGTGTTCTCACGTATTTGTCATCTTAAAATGACTCTCCAATTTCACATAGAAGTCAAACACATTTGTTTGGTGAGCTAAAAATCCCATCTCTGTAATCAAATCACTCGACATCAATACTCTAATCATGGGCTTCAAACACATGCCCAACACATAAAAGCCCTTTCCAAACCCACATGGGGTTTAAATCATATTTCTTGCGATAAAGACACAAAGCCCTGTCCAACCTTATTCTTTCTGCTAAGGAAACTCTAAATCTAAATACACTGCCCAATTCAAGTTACTTAGAGCAATAATATATGAAGGCATTCAAAACCTACTCTATGGTTTCCAAACTAAACCAAAAAAGCTTAACTCAATAAAGTAATAATTTCATTTCAATATATGTCATCATAATATACAATGCTCAATGCAAAGCACAAATTCCCTGCTTCAAAAAGACCAGAATACTTGAACATTTTCAGTCAAGCAGACCCCATAGCAATATTTTTCCAATTATGACTCATAAATGCAGCTCAAAGCATACACCCCATTCAATCTCTGATGATGTCATCATAATATACAATGCTCAATGCAAAGCACACATTCCCTGCATCAAAAAGACCAGAATACTTGAACATTTTCAGTCAAGCAGACCCCATAGCAATATTATTCCAATTATGACTCATAAATGCAGCTCAAAGCATACACCCCATTCAATCTCTGATTGGATCTCAGCATACCACCATCACAGCAAGCAAGCAAGCCAGCTCCTGTATAGGCACGGTAATGGTGTATACAGGGTCTATAGCCTGGAAATCCCTTTACAATTAAAATGCTGTCATTCGGTGGGCAGAACCTCTTGTTCTGATTCTAACCTGTATAACTCTGAAGTTCTTCCCTTCATTTGTGTGATGTAGGTAAACAATATGAGCGCTAACTCCTCCTTAGCAAGCAGCTAAATGATCACCTTTTAGCCAGTTCCTAAATTATCAGCCCATTAGCAAGATGCCGAAATATCTATGTAGGACATATGTCAAGGACTCTAGGTCATGCTTGTATTTGTCCTGGCTCTTAGGCAGACTGCGGTTTATTCTTTTAATATGGAGAATAAATTGGATTTGATTTGAAGGCCTAATAGTATAGTGTGTAAGCATATGCATATGGGGTTATGTGCTGGCCTGCCCAAAACTACATATGTAAGCAGGTGTGCATGCATGCATGTATAAATGAATAAGCTGTTTAAAATGCTAATCGCTTTGCTATTATAAATAGCTACATGAATCAATGAATGAAAGGTAACACATATAACACATAAAACACACTTCTCACTATGTGACTTTTTTGCAATATGAGGCCAGCACAGACCTCTAGGAGTATAAAGCGCTTTCAGTATACTTCTGCTGGTTTGTAGCACTACTGTTGCTATTCTAAATATTATAATGTTGCAGTATGGAATTCCCTTTAAGCATGGTATGGTATGGTAATGTTTATTTATATATCTCCTATACACAGGCAAGTGTTTCAAAGCGCTCAATGAGGGAAGGAGCAGAGGGAAACCACAGTCGCTCAGAGCCCTTGAATTTCTGAGACGATAAACAGCCTGCACAGGCAGATTAAGTGAATATCATACATTTAACAATTTAGATACAGCAAATAGGCCTGCGGGCGATTCTGCGTTTTTTTCAAGTGCACATTAAGGGGTGAAGACAAGGGAGAACAGACAGAACGATCTTTAGGCAGGGCTGTATACAGATCGTGCAAGTGAAGGAGGGCAAGGGAGGGGTAGGGGACCAAGTGCTCCCAGTCAGTAGTGACTGGTGAAGTGCGGAGAGAGCAGCTTTCAGAGTTTTATAAGTGCTGTGGGGTGTAGGGCAGTGCGGCAAGTGTGAAAAGACTGTCAGGGGTGCCTGGGACATGTGAGACTCTGAGGTACACCAGGCGGCCAGTCAATAAGCTGTTTCGAAGGAGGGGGAGAAGGAAGAGCAGAGAGCTAGGTCAGCAGGGTAGGGTGAGAGAGAAGGAAGAGGCGAAGAGGAAGGTCTTGAGGAGTTTCCAGAACTTGAGAATTTCAGGCTCGAGATGGAGGGAGGCAGGGAAGCTGTTCCAGAGGGAGGGACCTGCTGAGAAAAGGGATCTCCCTCCAAATCTCTGCTGCAGGCTGTTGCCGTAGTCAAGCCTGGAGAGAACTAGGGCTCTGGAGACAGTGAGCCACAAAGGGAAAGTGAGAAAAGGTAGAGTGCATTTAAGGATGTGTAGTTGATAGTTAGACTTTTTTGAAAGGTCAGGAATGTGGCAGGAGAAGGAGAGAGTGGAGTCGAAAATGACCCCAAGGTTTTTGGCCTCAAAGGTGGAGGTAGGCGCAGGGCCAAGGGAGGCTGGCCAGAGTGAGAGGGGGAAAGCGGGAGCAGGTGTCCCAATGGAAGGAATCTGGCATATCTCAGTTTTACTGGCATTGAGACAAAGGTCATTTGCAGCACACCATGACTGAATAGAGGACAGACAGTCGGGTATGACTGAGGAGGAGGAGGAGGCTGAGGGTAGCCTGAAGGATAGATGTGTGTCATCTGCATAACACTGGAAATTAGAGGTGAAAGTGGAAATCACACGTGCCAGGGCAGCCATGTAGAATTTGAAGAACCAGGAGGATAGGTTAGAACCCTGGGAACGCCGCAAGTTGAGAGGGTGATAGTTGAGAGAAAGACACCAACTTCGACCTGGGATGGGCGGTTGGAGAGAAAAGAGGTTAACCAAGCCACAGCCTGACTTGTGATTCCCAAGGTGTCACGAAGCTGTGAGATCAGGATGTTGTGGTTAACCGCGTCAAATGCAGAGAAGAGATCAAGGAGAATGAGGACAGATGGAATGTTAGTGTCTAGATTTGAGAGCAGGTCTTCACGGGTGTTCAGAAGAGTAGTTTCTGTGCCTCTAGATGCTCTATTACACCCTTGGCCTCAAGTTGCTACATTCTACTCAGCCTTGTGTTGGGATGCATATCCAAGTTCCCTGCCCCCCCAAATCATTTAGTTTGAGGAAAATATATTAGGGGTACATGATAGCCTGACTGTAGCTGGTTAGCCACATTTCGCATTTTAACCTTACTGTGTTTAACTAGCCATACCTCCCACTTAGCCTGACTGCTTCACCCGCAGTTTCGTATCATCTAGACAGAATTATAAATATTAGCTTGTGTCACATCTAGATAGAACTGTCACTATTAGGTTACATCACATCTAGACAGAATTGTGAATACTAGCTTGTGTCACATTTAGACAGAATTGTAAAGATGAGCTTGCGTCACATCCAGACAGAACTGTGAAGATTAGCCTGTGTCACATCTAGACAGATTTGTGAATATTAGCTTGCATCATACTATCTTGAGTCACACCTAGACAGAATTGTGAAGATTAGCCACACGTCACTCTTAGACTATGAAATGAACCATGTATATCACTATATAGAATTGTGTAAATTAGCCATATAAAAGAATTGAGATAGCTAATGTACTAACCACACTGTTCCTGCTCCCTCCTACACACCACCACACACCATGCACGCCAACTAGTCTAGCCAAACTACACACTAACACACACCCAACACAAGTAAAACAAGCTTACAACAACACTCAACCTTACCCATACGGATACAACAAGCCAGTGCAGACAACATGAAATACCATCCAATCTACATATAAAATACACAGACTCACTCCTACATAACAGTCATAGAAACAACCCAGGCATTTGACCTTACCCATACTGATAAGCCAGTGCATGCAATCAACCATCTGCAAGCCAACACACACAGACGCCAGTTTCTCCTGATTTTGGACCTATCCTATCAGTCTTCCCTCACTAACCAACCCTGTCCTCTTTCTTGCAGAGCCACGTGAGTGCATGGAGACTGCCCCTAGGTGGTAGTAGTGCACGGTATAAATCAACATAACCTAACATAACATAATGTAGAAGCATGACTGTAGGGGCAGGAGGCGCCCTCCTAAGGGGCAGGAGGTCCCTGTAGAATGTCACAGCTCATAGTAATGGAGGGTGGGGTAGCCAGCTCAGCACTGCGACAAGAAGCACTGAACTATCAGCATTTTACGATTGAGGCCTAGAAAGGCCAGGTCCCAGAATCAATAATAGCACATCCTGGTATTTTGGCACCGATACACTTTCCCATCCCCATTCCTAGGCTACAGACTGAAAGGTCTTCACACTAAATAGGTGCAATCATCCCATTGTCTTACGCTGCAGGCCTATGCAACTAGAAAGGATTGTGAATAGCCAAGCGCAAGCAGGGCTGCACCTGTCCCTGAAAGATGATCTCCTAGGAGCCAGGGCAGAGATCCTAGCTGCCAAAACAGATCAGTTCAGATTTAGGGCCCCGGTGCCCACATGATACTGGTCATTCTATTTGAACTACCAGATGCCCACCATAAGAACTCTTAAATCCCTCACTGGGTGACTGATTAGTTTAGTCCTGGCAGAACCCAGGTGAAGGTCCGGGGAGGGGGCAGCTGCCAAGGGGGGTGGGGAGCACAGGGCAGGATGTCCTATGATTTGTACTATGAGGTGCACAGGGTGAGGATAATAATCTAGGTCAGTGCCAGGGAGTCATGATGGGGGTGCATTTGTGTCTGGGATCCAAAGAAGCACCTTACATTTCAGAGAGCCAATTTGGCCTTGAGAGAATTCACTGAGCTCATGTCCAACTACCAGGTGCACATCACGTGAGTTGTTCATGGGGAAAGAAGTATTCTCAATTAAGGACCCAATCATCTATGGGACCTAGAGTGACACGGTCAAAGATCGCATGGAAGGGGATTGGCACAAAGAAATAGTAACCAATCGCTCGGAATCCCATACGGAGCAAGTGGTATGTACATAAGGGATGACCAATGAGCTGAGGGAATTTGTACTGTATACTGCTTGTATCATTGTGACGCCAATTTCATTTAAAATGAACTGTTCTGCTTTGAACTAATCAGTGCACTCCATGGCAGTCAGCATTGAATGCCCCTATTGACATGTTGTGCTCTTTATTTGAGAAATAAAACCGTGCTATCCTCGCAAGAGGTGTGCGAAGCCTTTTTCCTAGAGGATTGCCATTTACTTATCTGGTTGCCGGTGGTCTGCCCAACAGAATTTGGTGACCCCAATGTGATGCCAGATTTTACACACCTGGCGCACATCCGCAGGGGCCACACCCACCTGCAGTGACCAGTCCCTTTGTGCACAATCTGGAGTGGTTTACAGGAGCTGTATTGCCAGAATTCCTGTCTGTTCTTTGGAACACTGCTCCCGGAGTGTACAGGCTGTTGATGTGACCCTGTGACTGAGGAACTAGGGAGAACATGCAGATGTAAGTGCATGTTTGGTGGGAGATAACGTGGGGAGGGGCAAGGGGTATATGCCCAAGTGCTGAGGAATGTGGAAGGATTTGGTGACGTGGTAATTGAGGTGTGGGAGAGGTAGTTGAAAGAACATGTGGCGGTTTTTACTTTTTATATTTTTTATTATATGGATCAAAGTGGATAATGGAGTAACGGCATCCTTTCAAACTGGGGAAAGAAGACAGCATTGTATCTTTAAGGAAGAAACAGAAGAAAGGTAGAGGCTCTGTATATTGAGGGGGCTTGGGGTCTCCCCGCCCGATATAAGGGGGCAGTGTAGCGAACCGTAGTCATTTTTTGTTGTTTTTACATTGTATTGATGTGGACCAAAGTGGGTCCAGGTTGGTGGTGTAGAACTTTTGATGAAGTTGCGTGAGGCGAGAGTGGAGGCAATGGACATGATAGACAATGGTTGGGTGTTGGTGTGAGCTTTGATTGAGGGATGAACAAGTGATAGGGTGGGGTAAGGGGGAACGGGGAACGGTATTGGGATTGAACAGAATGGGGCAACGGGCAATAGAGTTTCCGCTAGTTCAGACCTTGGAGGTCATTACGACCATGGTGCTAAGTGCACCAACTTTACCACCATGGTGTAAACTCCGTTTACACCATGGTGGATGGCGGATTTACCGCCCCATTCCAAGGTGAGTGGGGCGGTAAATCCCCATTTCCCATTTTCCCTTCCCCATTCCCATTTTTGCCCCATAGGGCATAATGGGAGTGGGGAAGGCGCTAATTACGCCGCCGTAAATTACGGGGGCGTAATTAGCACCATGGCGGGTTAGCGCCATGGATTTTAACGCCTGCTAAAAGCAGGCGTTAAAATCAGAATCAGGCGTTAAGGGTTAACAGTGGCGTTAACCCTTAACGCCTAAGTTGTAATGAGGGCCCTTAGGTGAAAGGAGTATTTTTGTGATTATAACAAGTTGACAAAAGAAAAGGGGAGAAGGGTGTTTAAAATGGTGCCTGTTAGCCCGTTAGAATTTATGTATGCTACCCTACCACTGGATAAAGACACAATGGTGGAATATCATAAGGAGTGGATGGCCCAGACAAAGAGAGGATTGTTTCAGTCCTGGCCCGAGCAGGGACCTAATAACAAAGAGGTCCTGGGCCACATGTATATGTTCCTGGCTTCTAAATACAAGGGGAAGAAGTTGAAAAATAGAAAAAAAGTTGTGGAAGATGGTAGAAGATTTGGAGGAAGCGCCCACAGAACAGACAAAGACGTTAATAAGGCCCCCAACAGCATGTGTTCCCACAGCCCTGCCCAGTGCAAAGGCCCTTGGCCCTGTAACACCAGACCCCCCAGGCAAGTATCATCGGGACCCATAAAAACACTGCTAGGATGATACTCTTAAAGGGCGGCATCAGGATACACAAACAGTACACGTCTCTCCACTCACTACAGCACCCCTTCAGTACTCACCAGCCTGATATCAGAATCTCCCCAATTCGATGGCATCCATAGGTGAGAGGGAGCAGGAGCATGGGGGGTGGGGCAAGATCGGAAACTTCAATGCGAGCTAGAGGAGGCACTGAAAAGGACACAAGAGGAGTTGACAGGGTTGAGGATGGACAGAAAGGATGGTCAGAAGGCACCGCAGGGGCTGGATGAATGGAGAGCAGGGGGCATATTGTTTAGGATAGACAGCACTGCCATTAGAGATGTACACATAGAGGGGGATAGTGTGAAGTTTGGACTATGGGACAGTGCGGTCCGAGGATGAGAGGGGAGCAGACGTGGGAGAAGAGGAGTGGGACACGGTGGATGAAGTGGAAGATGGGGAGGGCCCCACTCAGGATATTACCCCGAGTGGAGAGCTTTTGGCGACCTAGGCTGGGGAACAGGTATGGGTGTATTGCAGTGGTGAAGGGCAAACTGATAGAGAGGAGGAAGATGAAGAAGGTGGCTGGGTTGCAGTTCCCCTTATCGCATAAAGGACCGGCAAGGGCTCAGTATAATCCATGGCCGTATATGGACAAGAATAACCCAATTAAAACACTGCTGTCTATCACTGTAGGGGTGGGGAAGTGGATTTACGTGTTCAAAAAACCATACTAGGCCCTGAGCTCCCAACTCGAGACCTATAGGAGGTCCGACATGTGGCCCTGGAACTGCGACCATTGGTAACAAAGAAGCCACTGCAACAATCTCATGCGCAGTCTTGACTCCTGCACCACTAAGATGCAGCAGGCCATGAGGCCCAGAAGGTGCAGGAAGGGTGTGTGACGCTCTGACTTGTGCCTGCGATTGAAGGACATTAACCATCCGGAAAATGTTCACCACTTGATCCTCGGCCAGGAAAGCCCTGTCCAGGTGAGTATCCAAGATTTCCCAGACAAAACGGAGAAACAGCAGAACCTGAGACTTTTTGAAGTTCAGGGAAAGCCCAAACTGTGCAAGAGAGTGAATGCACGCAGAAAATGTTCATCCAGGTAATGAAAGACTGGATGCCCTCTCTCCTGAGTCGAGCCGCTACCACTGCCAGCAGTTTGGTGAAAACCCTGGGTGCTGATGAAAGACTGAATGGCAGGGCCTTGAATAGGTAATACTGTTGGCCTACCACGAACAACAGGTACTTCCTGTGCTTCCTATGAATCAGCACATGGAAGTAGGCTTCCTGAAGGTCCAGGGAAACCAACCAGTCCTACAGATCAAGGGTTTAGAGGATCTGGGCTAAGATCTTGAACTTGTGCTTGCAAAGGAACAAGTTCAGGAGCCGCATATCCAGAGTGGGACGCAAGCCTTGTCCTTCTTTGCCACCAGAAAGTAGGTGGAGTACCACCCCATCCCTCGATCTGAATGCATAGCTATCTTGATAGCATTCTTCACCAGAAGCAGATGGACCTCCTCCAGAAGTATGGGGTCTGGGGAAAGAGGGGTGGCCAGTGGGCCATGGTCTGATGGGCATTGGAGAAAAGGAAGGCAATACCCATGATTGATTACCTAAAGGCCCAAGCATTGAGCGTGGTCTCTGACCATTCCCTGCTGAACAATGATAGCCTTCCCACCACTGGTGATGGGTGTGGAGTCTGTCAGTGAGGTTTGGTGCCCTGGGGAGCCGAGGGGACAGCGGCTGCAGCAATACTTCCTCGCTGCGCACCTCTCCCTCTACCTCTGGGGAAGTGTCTGCCTTGGCCCCTTTCCCTGGGCAGGTTGTCCATGCCCCCTCTAGGCAAATGTGGGAAAGGGGCAAAAATTCCTCCCCTTTGATGAGGATTGCATGGAGGGCTGCAGTACCACAAGTCCCAAGGACTTGTCAGTCGCCTTAGATGACTGGACTTTCTGGAGGATGTGGTCAACTTAGCTCCAAACAAGTGCTGCCTATCAAAAGCCGTATCCAGCAGCCTTATTTGGATGTGGTGGGCGCAAACCCAGAAGTCTGCAGCCATGAATGGTGCTTGATCACTGTTCTAGTGGCCATGGATCTGCCCATGCAAACCGCTGTGTCTAGGCCAGATTACAACATCTGCCGTGCTGCCACCTTGCCATCTGTAAATGAGTGCGAGTGACCCCTACTGGCCCATAGAGTCAGAGCTCGCTCTCGAATGCTTTAAGATGAGATAGCTGCACCTTGAGGTGGATGGGGCTGCAGGTTTCTTACTTCAACACCAATCAATAAGGACAACTCAATGGTTTGGCAAAGGGGAGTCTGTTTAATGATAAGTGCAAGAAATGGGGAAACAAGGAGAGCAACAATGATGCGATGGTCCGTCTCGCTTCAACTCCCAACAATCTTCATACAAGTTGTAACATTTATACTCAAAACTCACCATCATTGATGTATAACACTCAAAAGTTTGTTTTGCAATTCTATTGGTTGGAAAAGGTAACTTACATATAGGTGCTATATCTGTATATGGTAATGGAATGTGAGGACTGGATAACCCTTATCAGGTGGGTGTCTACGCCCTTCCATCTAACATTACTCATGTAAAACGTCACTACAAATATGACGTCCCATTGGTTCTGCTAGCTATAGGACCCTAGATTATTTGGTCCATTGTGATTGGGTTGGCTACAACCCCAAGCATAAATCTCCACTTTAATTATCAGCATGCAGAACGGACACCCAGATACAGGATGCCCCAAGATTCACCCAGCCTCCCTTCCATCAATTAGTACTCGAATGGCTGTGTGTCAATTAGTTGGCTGTGGTTGGCCTCGAAACTGTAGCTTCTTGTCAGGAAAAGTTATAGTATCTTCTGCTTTGGGTGACATCAGACGTTGATACCTCTTCCTTCTTGGCTGGTCACGTGTTAGCACACCGTGAATTTGCTTCATTTTCCTTCTATTTGTGCATTTAATTCTTACTTTCGGCCACCACCTGCCTGGGCCTCCTTATCTCGACCTTCATGGGGTAGGCTGCTCTGCTCCTTAAGTTTCCATTCTCCGAAGTTACTATCCCCCTCCCATTCTTGGTTGGTCCTCGACTTCCCAGGCGCAAGCTTCTTCTTGCTGAGTTTCGGTTCAGGCCTCTCTTCTTGCCTTTGCTAGAACACGAATCCTGGCCTGTTTGACCCTTAGTAACCTGGGTTAGTTCTGCTTTTGTATAAAGTGGACTCGCACTTATATAATATGCTTCGTTGAGGTAGATTATGTATAATGGCGCATGCCGCTCTATTCTTCTACTAAGCATCGCAAGCCGCACTGGTTTCTTAGCATCTCGCGTTACAAGCATATGTACAGGTGTTAGTTGGTTACATATCTACCTCCTGCTTTGCAGTTCAAGTTTCTGTATGTTTCAACATCGTCTCTCCTTCTAGTTTCATGATATCCTTATTCATCACATTTCGTCTTTGTGTGTCATCTTTTGGTTGTCGTTCGTTCATCTGTACATCTGTCCGGGCCCTCGTGTCATCATCATTCATCTTCAATTAAGGCCTCTTGAGTTTCTTCTGGGACAGTGTTTAAGCAATCTTCATTTTGTGTCATTTGCTGGTATGGTTGTCTCAATTGATACCTTACTGTCCATGGTTGTCTGGTTATTGGCACTTCAATAGGTATTGTTCTTCTGATTGGCACTGGGAAAAGCCCTAGTGCGGCTCTCTGCTGGTTTATTTGCTCATCATACGTGACATATCTCGGTGTGAACGTTCCTGGTACTTCAAAATGGGCGACTGGAGTGCAGGTTGTATTTGGGACCTCCTCTACACTCCCCCCTGTGGTCGGTTTATCAACCACTTCCGCTTCCTCTTTTGGATTCATCTTACTTGGTTCTTCTGTATCCATTTCTTCTTCGTCTTCTGGGTTTGTGCAGGATGGTGTGAAAGAGTGTCTCTTTGGAGTCCATAATGTTATTACTCCTTTCAGGCTTCCTGCTGTCTTTACATGTTCGTCTTTATTCCATGTCATTAGTTGACATTGTCCATTCGGGCTGCAATAGATCCATTTTCCTTCATAGTTTCTGCGTTTCCTGGGATACAGAAACTTCGTTCCTTCTGGCGCATACTCGCTGGCCTTCACAAAGTCTCTTATTTCATCATCAGTTAGGTCTCTGGGCTTCCATCCTGGTTCGACATCAATCATGATTTTCATCCCTATGGCTTTCTTTGCAGTTTTCTGGCATTGTGAGATTATTATCTTGATGACACAAACTCATAGTAATATCATTACAAGTAGGGCTCCTAGGAACCTGAATGCATCTGCCATCCATTGTGGTACCCATGAGAACAGGGATCCAAACCAGCTGTCATCGTCAACTTCTTCGGTTTCATTGATCATCTGGTTCTGTAGGTTTGTCAGCATACCTATGGCTTCTGTTAAAGTTCCATTTTCTTCGTTGTGAGAAGGTATGAATGCGCAACACGATTCTCCGATTTTTGCACAAACTCCTCCATCTATAGCTGTGATCATGTCAAGTACATATCTGTTCTGGAGAGTCATCAATCGGATTGTTCTTAACTCTTCCTTGATTGCATTGAATCCCTTTATAGTCGAGTTAATGGTTTGCAGTAACTCCCATCTGGTTATCTGCAACCATTTAGTGTTTGCTCCGACCTGGAATCTTGGCATGAGGATCGTTGTGAACAATGATGAGGTGAGGCTGAACAGCCTGTGTTCATATGGGATTGCATGAAATGCTTTTTCTGATTTGGCAGAGAAGTAATTTTCTCTCTTCATTCGAGATGTCAGCTCCACAGATCTCCTTTTTCTTAGGTGAGCATCTGCTTTCGGGAAACTGTCAATATTCAGGTCCCTTTCGGGATCACTAGGCTGGAACGTGGACGTTCGCTATTGTCATATGCCTCCCCAGTTTTTTGGCAGTCTTATGCATGCTTTGGATCCACACGCCCAATAATGATCCATAATTACTGCAGTCCCATGCGTCATTCCTGGAGCCTCAAAAATTCGTCCACAGTTCTGTTTCTCTCCCATCTTCCTCGTGCCCTTGTTCCTGAAACACAATTTTGGGCTCCCTAATGGCACTATCTGTAAGGGTCCTCCTCTGTCTTCGACCCATTTCAGTAATTTTGTAAGTTTTGGCCATAGAGGTTTACACAACCTCTGTGAGTTTTCTATTGCTTCGTTGCAGGCTCCAAAAACCATCCAGGCTAGGCAGATTACTACTCCTTCTGCCCATCCGTTTGGAGAAAGAACTGTTCCCCAAATCTGCATTTGGCCTCTGTTTTTCCAGATCTGAGCTTCTTCACGAGTTTTCCCTTGGACATTCAGCCTTGGGTTTATTTCCCATCTTATTCCTGCTCCTTTAACTTCAGGTTTCTCGTACCTGATCATGTGATTCCTAGTGTGAGCTCTATTTCTTGTCTTGATGTCCTGGACATAATCATCTTCATCGGGATAAGTTGCCCATATCAGTGAGGCATCACTTCCTATGAACTGTCCTCTTGTGTTGCACATTGCTACGTGTGAGAGACAGTGTGCTGTTGGGACATCAATTTCTACAGCTATGAATATCTTGGACTTTCCCATGCTGTACGGTGGGAGTGCACAGACGAAGCATTCTCCTTGTGAATTTCGTCTTCTAACTTCCTTCATGTGTTGGTACCAAATGTTGTTTCCCAGATGTACTGTGCTATCCAGGTAGTCGTTTAGTTCATTACTATCTTCATGTAGGCTTCTTTTTTTGATTCTTAATGTCTTCCTGTAGTTTGCTATAACTACATCCCTAAAGGCATCTACATGGTTTTTCTTGCTGGAGGACTCTTAGGTATTTCGGTCCATGGTATAGGTCTCTTCACTTGTGCCATTTGAGTGGACAAGCATCTGTCGGCTTCTCCCTGGACCTCACGCATTTTTTCTCTGCTGCGTGCAAGTGCCCATGCCACCCAGCCTAACACTGGTCCGGTATCTGGCTGTATTGGAGACCTGGTGCTTGTCCCTTGTGTTGGACCATGTGTGCTTGTAGATTTAATCTCTGTCGGTTTGTTCTTCAGTTCCTCTTGTAGTTTTCTTACTCTGGTTATGTGTGGTAGTAGAAGATCTACTAACATTTGTGTCTTTGTTTTTCTGAGGCCGCTTCAGTCCTCTTGAGGGCTTCTGATATGACTGCTTTTATTGGTCTTTCTCTTGATTCTTCTCGATTCCTCTCATTATTTCCTGGGACTGGTTTTTCAGCAGGCACTCTCATCTTCTCTGCTGCTTTTGTTTGCGGTTCTGTGGTTATTGATACCAGGCCCATCTCGTGTGCATTCTGTGTGTGTGTATGTGTCAGTGCTTTGTCTTCATTCTTTTCGTGCCAACCCTGTCTCCGGCTTTACTGTTGATTTTTTACCATAGATGTGTGTGTATCACTACTAATCATGTTCATTTCAAGTTAATTTACTCTATCATCAGATTTTCTAGGGACTGGAATGACTATATAAGGTCTGGGTGCTCTTGTGGATTTCATACGTACATCATCAGGTGGGTGTACTGAATTTGGAAAGCTTCGTGCACCAATAAAGAATGCAGTTCTGATCGTTATTGACAGGGAAATAATGACAATTAAAATACATAAGTACATTATAGTTCGATATGTAAGGTGACAGCATTTTCCTTCAGAGAAGCGAGGGTGCCTCTCTGCTTGTGGGAGGCCAAGGTTACTGTTCTGGGCCCCCATCTCGATCATTCGCCAAATGTTAATGTTATTGTTCCCCCACCCAATTTTGTTCTTCGAACAGTTTTGTGTCAGACAGTGTCAGGTGCTTCACAAGTGTTCTCCCTTTTGCGAGCAACGATTGTCTCTCAATACAGTATGTAATTCCCTTGCTAGACTATGGAGAAAATAGATTAGACTAACACTTTGATGAGTCACTTTTACTGTGCCTGTTCAAAATACGTGAGTTCCCAGTCCACTCCTCTTGTCTGCTTCAGTCCAGAGGACATATTGGACACTGGACAGTATGATGAAATAGGGAAAAATGACAACAATATAACAAATGAATTCTTGACTCTGCTTCCTCAATCTGTCCCTCAGCGGAAGGTCTCTTCAGGATCTCCTAAGAAGTCGATGGACATTAGAATTTTTAATTTGAGCTATAATGGCATGCAAGAGCATGTTTAGCTAAGTACTCTTTACTGGGTCTCCGAGAAATGTAAGTATGTCAACATTTGTTGGTCTTCCCAATAGCTCTGGAAAGTTCTCAATGAGGTGAAAGAAGACATGGGGCCTCATTACAAGGTTGGAGGTAACCATGGCGCTATTAGCGCCATGGCTGCCTCCAAAGCCTTACCGACTCCGCCCTGGTGAATGGAGCTATTACCGCCCCATTCCAAGGTTGGCGGGGCCGGTAATTCCCCATTCACCAGGGCCCTTCCCCATTCCCATTTCAGCCTCCATAGGGCTCAATGGGGATGGGGAAGGCACTAATAATGGTACCGCAAATTGCGGTACAATTATTAGCTCCAAAGTCCCTTTGCGGGTCCTGTCCTTAACGCCTGGTAAAACCAGGCGTTAAGGGAGGACCCGCAAAGGGAACTCGTAGTAGGGCGGTAAGGGATCACCGCCCACCTCGTAATGAGGCCCATGTTATGCATATCTGCTGTCTTCTGATAATGACATTCATCCAGTCTTTGTTGGGATTCAGGATTATGTTTTCTTTCCTTGACGTGAACAATGTTTGCACTGTCCGGTTGCGTGGAGTGCAACTAAATAACTAATTTTGTTCAACAGCTGGCTCAAATGTTTTGCGCTTGCTGGATCTCAGATAAATGTCTGTGGCCCTCATTACGACCCTGGCGGAAATCAACTGACATGACCGCCATAGCGTAAATAGCGTTTCCGCCACTGCACGATGGAGGAAAGTGCGGCTAATTCTGACCCATCGGGCACGAGCATTACGCCATGGCGGAAGTGCAAAGTCCGCGATGGCGGAAATGACCCCAAAACGCCCCTTACCGCCGTCGTACGTCACCCTAGGTGCAATTCCGCCACCCATATTAGCGGTCACCGTAATGAGCGGTCAGCGCAAAATACGGTCACCGTAAATATACGGAAACGGAAGTAAAAACATGGGGCCGGAACGGGAAACAGCACGCCGTACACCTATAAGATCAGAATCCCAACACAACCATTAAAAATCCGACCCTGAGACACGTCCCAAACCGTTAGCCACCCCAGTTAAAAAAATAAATATGGGAAAAGTTGCTAAAAAAGCGTGCGACCGCAAGCGGCAGGTCCACTTCTCCCACGAGGAACTCACTGTGCTCACAGAGACCCTCCAGGAGAACGCTGCCGTCGTCTTCTCGACGCAAATGACCAGGACGGCACTTGCGAACAAGAAGGCCATATGGGCGCTGGTGGCACAGCGGGTAAGTGCGGTGGGGACCGCACCCCGCAACCCACAGCAATGCAGAAAGCGATGGGACGACCTACGGATACGCGTCCGGAGCATACTCTCTGCCAACCGGAACATTGCCACAGCTACCGGGGGAGGATCGGAATCACCCATCAAGTTGACCCCCTGGGAAGAAATCTGTGCCTCCACCATTGGAATGGAGAGCATAGAGGGAGTCGGAGGGATGGAGAAAGGAGTGCAGACATCAGAAGAATCAGGTAGGTGGCCCAAATAAAACTATGCCAAATCCACAATTACCAACCATGTGAAGTACCATGTGTCCCCATAGTGCACTAGAAACACATGTCCAGGAGAACGACCACATACATTGCCATGACAGCGCCCCTTAAAAGTCAGATTAAATAAATAAATATTTAAAAATCCAAAAAACACACCCTACATGTGCAGCATGCACACCCTAACTGCAGACTGCAAAACAACTGCATCCCCAATGCACACAAAAATGAGACCACCTCCAAGGCCCTGACCCAAATCACCCGCAGGTACCACCCCAATGCATGTGATACAATTGGCATTACAATTACCGCAGACCCATGAATAACGCTCGCCCTCCTTTACTCCACCACAGGGTCAGATTCCAACGACGAGCTTCAGGACACCCCTACCAGCACACCTGCAAAGAGGGCCAAGACCAACGGCCAAAGACCCTCCACCTCAGCTGCACGGATCAAGACACGGCAGCAGCACAAATCGAGTGGCAGCACACTGGAGGGGACATCAACAGGCACCCCAGCAGCCAGCATGTCCACAACAGCAGCACCACAGGTCCCCCCAATGGATGCCACAGAAGGCACTGCTTCTGGTGGCAGCAGCACCATAGGTGACACTGCTTTCATGCCAGCATGCTCCGACACAGAAAACGGTGCTGTAGATGTAGGATCCATCCATGACCTGTCCCAATCCCCCTGTATGTTTCATCCCATACACCATGAGGACACCACGCAGGGGCACCCACAAGACGACGACTGGCCAACCCCCACAAGGCCTGTTGCAAGGCAACATGAGGCGTCCAGCCCCTCTGTGACACCACCGCAAATGGGCATGGCCCAGCAGAGGCAACAGTCCCTCGAGCAGATGATAGTGCAACAGCAGCAAATGGCCACGCTCCTCAAGGAGCATGCTGATGAATGTGGGGGTTCTAAGGCAGCCATTGAAACATCTACTGAGACACTTAGGGCAGAAATGGAGCGTAGTACAGAGACACTAAGGGCACAAATGGAGAGAAGCACCGAGAGCCTGAGGGGACAAATGGAGAGAAGCACCGAGAGCCTGAGGGGGGAACTGCATGCGACGTCCAAAGACATATGTGGTGAACTTGCCGCTGTGCGCCGTGTGCTCACTGAGCTCTCACAAACCCTTAGGGACATGCATGGACGTGAGCAGGCAGAGACATCATCCGTTGCAAGTTCCGTCCAGGGCAGCCCCCAACGTAGATCTGGGAGGAACCGGCGCTCCACAGGCAGGGGTGCCCCTGATACCCGGAGAGGGGGCTTGCAATAGCGTCTGCCCACTGACGATGAGCGTCTCCGGACACTGGTGTTCGGGGGGGGAGGTGGGAGGGTGTAGGGGGTGTGTTGGGCTTCATTGGGTGGCGGGTCGATTGGGTGTGTAATGTCATTTCACATATGCAATACAACTCTTCACAATCATCCAATGAGATGTGTGGACATTGATCATTGTGTACGAGGCCTATCTTTGCGTACAGTCCACATTGTGCATGTTCCAGACACACACAGTGCCACAAGTCCTGTGTCCATGTAACAGCCACCAGGCGTGAGTGCTAGAAGCATGCATCTATGAGATTCTGACATAATTCACGGGCCTCCTGTGCCTCGCGGACCCCTTGAGGTGCTGCCACATCCCCACCCTCATCATGACCATCTTCAGGTGCTAGCAGTTCTGCGTCGGGGGGCATGGCCACATTCCTACGTACGCACATGTTGTGTAGCATGACACATGCCATGACCATCTTTGCCACCTTCTCATGGTGGTACAGGAGTGCCCCGCCAGACCTGCTGAGGCACCGGAAACGAGCCTTCAGTAGGCCGAATGCCTGTTCTATGACCACACGGGTACGTGAGTGGGCATGGTTGTAGTCCTCCTCATGCTGGTCCTGTGGGTTCCGGATTGGTGTGAGGAGCCATCTCTTCAGTGGATACCCGCAATCACCTGTATGTGGACAAGAAAGGATGTTTGTGGAATGTCATTGCTACGTACGCACCCCCCCCTTCCTGCAAGGTCATTCACGCATCACCTACCCCACATACTCATGCATTAAATGAGACTCACCGAGTAGCCAGGATCGGCGCCCTGCGTGTCGCTCCATGTAGCGTGGTATTCTAGAGTTCCGCAAGACCATAGAATCATGTGTTGATCCTGGAAATCGGGCACAACAATGTGTAAAGATCCTGTTGGAGTCACACACCATTTGTACATTGATAGAATGATATTGTTTCCGGTTGCGGTACTGGGCCTCCATGGCATGTGGGACAACCAATTCCACATGGGTGCAGTCGATGGCACCAATGCAACCCGGTATGCCGCCAAGTGCATGGAATCCCACTTTTGTGTTTGTAAGCTCCTGCTCCGAGCGTGGTAAAGTGATGTAGTCGTCTGAGTGCTTCAGGAGGGCATCAAGCACTTGGAATAGTGTCCGTGAGAATAGGGGCTGTGAAATGCCATGCAACTGTCCGACTGTGTGCTGGTAGGTGCCTGTGGCTAGGAAGTGGAGTACAGACACCACCTTCAGTAGGGGTGGGATGGCGGTTGGGCTATCTATCATGCTGACAAGGTCAGCGTGTGTCATGTCGACTATGGCGGTTATGGTGTCCCGGTCCAAACGGTAGAGGGTGTGGATCTGCTCAGCTGTGAGGTTGAACGGATTAGCTCGGAGGCGTGGGATTGCGGGCTGCCTGCGTGGTGGTAGTGGCTGTGCTGGTGGGGCTTGCTGGCCATGCCTTGCCCTCCTCCTCCTCCTCCTGCATCTCCTCTGTGCGGCCGGTTGTTGCAGTCGTTGGCGTTCGTCTTCTTCTTGAAGTTGGAGTACTTGCAGTGCAATCAGGTCCCCAGGCCCAACATCGCTAGTCCTGCCGGTAGCATTCTGGAGTGGGTGTGGTTGTGGGAGGGGTTTGGGTATGCAATTTATGTGTCTTCAGGCTGTATAGCCTTCACCTGTGGTGATTCATTCCACCTGTGTCAGCTGCAATGCCTTTCGTGCGAGCACGTCCCGCACACGACGCTGCAATTCGACGCATGGCATCTTGCATTTGCATTCATGTTCTTAATCCCGAAGGCTGTTGAATATTGGTTTAAATGTTGATTCTGCTATGGTCCCATTGTTGCACATACGATATTTGCATTCGCGAGCAGACTTGTGAAGGGTCAGTGGAATGTAGTGCTCGATCAACGGTGGACCCTCATGCAGCACTGTACCAAGGTTCGCCGACGGCGGGGAGTCCCATCAGTGATTGAGGGCAGTTACCATTTTCACACACAGACGCACTGCATAGATGTATTTGTGAATACAAGCGTTCACAGATGCCTTTTCAACGTGATGTTGCAAATTAGGAATTCGAAGGACAGCGCTTTCGGTTTTCAACTAGCGGCGTGGAGACGCCCACAGGTCTGACTGGAAATGTAATGTTCTATTGTTGAATGTCCTTGGGACAGGGCCCATGACGGGAATGCAATGAATGATATGATTTGAATGGGATGCGCTATAGCGTAGTGGACGATAAGGCAGGACGTTCCCAAATACATGTGACTTCACTACACAAGGAATCCGGGGAGGAGCACAGTGGATTTTGAAGGCTGCATTACGCACAGACTCAATGGAAATTTCGAATGTGATGTGAGTGAATATTCAGGCGTTTTCATTACGGGATGAGGGAATGATGAATGGATGCATGGGAAGATGTTTTGATTGGGAGTCTGCCATGTACATGGCTATTTGGAATGTATCCCCTTCCCCTGCGCTATGTGATGCAAGGCTGCCATAGTGGGACCATCGTCTGTCTGCCCTTGTTGAACCCTCCCTGTCTCGGCGCGCCTTCAATCACTTGTGTCTATACACGTTGATGATCCCATCTGATGGATCCTGTTCTGACAGGCGCATGCACACAGACACTCGTTTGAAATAGTGTATTCACCTCGATTTGTGTCGTAATGATTCGCAAGTGAATTTTGAGTGCAATTGATCCTTATGAGTGGGCTAGCATGCATATGGTTGTAGGTTTGGTGTGTTGAATGTAGTGAGTACTACATATGAAGTTCGGATGCCCATACTATCTTTTTTTTCATTTGGGTGACAGGTATCTCCTCCCCTTCTGCCGCTGCCATCTGTACGCCACTCCTGCAGATGGCTTCTACAGTCGACACCTGCAGCTTTGAGTTAATCAGTGGAGCACCATTACGATCTTATGGGACGATCGCCAATGGCCCACATGCCCTTACGCAGTACTAGTGGCTAGGTGCAGCATACCTAGCTTCCAGCTGGACTAGTGCCTACTTCATGGGACGGGCCTGCGGTCCTAGGCGCTTCCATGTTGCCTTTTTGGACGTGGATGTAGCCCCTGTGTGCCATGGAGGTACAGGGCGTCACACATGGGGAAGCTGGTCATTTATTGCGGATGCAGCCCACAGTAATGCTGATCATTTGTGACTTTATGCTCAAATGGCTGTATGGCCTTGGTGATTTTGATGTGCATTGAATTTATATTCAGATATTAACCGTGTAGCGTTTTTCTTTGCTAGTAATGTGGCATATTCCGATTTGTGGCGCGATGTATTGTGAGGTGTTCTGCATTGGGTTCCGGCTTCTGGGTACAGTTGTGTGGTACGTGCTTATGCTGATGGTTGTTTTGACTACTGCCATGTGTACAGGGCTGGTGCAGTCTCCCTCAGGTTACTGCTTTGACTGTTGGTTTACACTGGTGGCAAGCGATGGGGGACTGTTGTTGTTTTGTGTCATGGAATTTTCAGTTCTTTTTGATGTACTTGCACCTTCAGATGCCTGTGCTGCATCAGTACGGCAATGGTGTGTTGCCAATTGGGGATGGCCACTCACAGGGCACTTGGGGCCCCTGCATGCATTTGTTTGTTGGCATGCATGGGTGACTTGTACATTTCACTGGTTGCATGGTGTGACTGCATTGCGCCTACGAGAAGTTGTGCAATGTGGCCAGGGAGTGGAGTACAGGCACTCAGTAGGGCCATTACGGTTGGTTCGCGATGCCGTAGTTCTCGCCATGGCGGAATGGTACTTTCCGCCATGCTTGATGGCGTTAGGTGAATGTCCGCTGGGGTCAGCATTCGCGTACCGTTGCGCCATGGCGGATATTGTGGGTTTGCACGGCGCGCGTGCGCGTACTTGGTGCAGTTAGCGTTCATTACGGTGTCGCTAATCGCATCGTACTTTACGGTGACGGGTCATAATCGCAACGGGCGGTATTCGATGGCGGTATTACATTTCCGCCATCGTTTTTCGTATTCCGCCAGGGTCGTAATGAGGGCCTGTGTGTCTGTTGTTCTCCCGACAATAGATGGACAATCCCCAATTATTCTAAAGAAGAGTGTAGTGATGAGTTCATCTAGAATCGTTTGTGGTGGAAGCATTTATGTCCTTCTCACCGTACTCCGGGAGTACGATGAACTCTTCTGCAATGACAGTAAGCAGGTGTCTGATTGCCTTCTCGTTGTCAGGATCTTGTAGAAAGTCTGTGACACTGGTGAGCCTTCCCACCAGCGACGGATATGACACTAACACTAAGTGGAAGTAAGTAACCATGTCCTTTGTGACGTCTCTGCTGTGGGACACCATAAGTGCTGCAAAACAAAGTCTCGGTACTGTGTGAATCAGGATACTGAATTTGCTTTCAATTAAAAAGTCCTTGATCAAAGTTTGTCATAGTCTTTCCCTCATCATGGCTCACGTGTGTTTCAGCTCACGAGTTCGTGTCAACAAAACGTGTTGTGGCTTATGTGCGCAATTGCTTCTTCACCCTGCAACTAGGATGCACAGAGTGTCCGTTTTTTATGTCTTTATCCCCTTTTGTCTAGAGGAAGTGTCCCAGTGAAGCCACAACTTGCAAAAGTTATTTGTCTTTTCTTCGCTGCTCATGCGTCCTTCTTCCTCGTCATGGATTTTGTCTGCACGTGCTGTGGTTCTTCCCCATTGTCTGTAGTCTCTTCACGGTGGGGTGCAGCTAGGGGGCTTTCTCCGATATAGGGCTTAATGTCATTGAGAAAAATCCATGCTCTCCTGCCCTGCAACTTCACAGCTGAAGGAGTGCAGTCCTCCACGATGAATGGATCAGTGAATCTTGGCTCATCCCACCTTTTCCTCATGTGATTCCTTACTAACACAGTATCTCCAGGGAAGACGAGTGGAACACATAGACCTTGAACTGGGTCTGTTGTAGTGTCTCCTTCTGTGTTTTGTGCTACGCTGCACCCTTTTCATCGTTGTTGCAGCTGGTCTGAAATTACAGTAAGCCTGGATGTTATGCAGTTCAGGTACTTTTGCATTTCAGATCCCAGGACCTCTCGGGTTGACTGGCATCACATCTAGCTCTGTCTCGAGGGGTTAGGGGAGTTTTCATTCTCCTTCCTGTGACTATCTCGTGTGGCGTAAGATGATGGTCGGAGCCTGGTTGGTTCCGAAGAGCATACAATGCCAAAGGAAGGCGGTGCAACCATCCCCTCTTTAGAGTAAGCTTCAACTTGGCTATCCTTTCCTTTAACAAGCCATTGAGCCTCTCACAGATCCCATTACCCTCTGGATGATACGCCGACGAGAACTTGTGCTTTATACCAAGCAGCAAGCTAATCTGTTCAAAGACTGAATTTACAAAATGAGCCCCATTATCTGACCTCATCACTTCGCACACCCCCCACCTAGGGAACACTTCCCACACTAGGAATTTGGCCGCATAGGTAGAGTTCGGGTGTGTATATGAACGTGCTTCTATCCATCTAGAGAATGGACACACCACGAAAATTAAGTATCTGTACCCGTTGCATACTTGAATCATGTTGACGTAATCGACATGCAAGTGCTGAAAAGGCCCATCTGGCCTGGGAATGACTCCTCTCATTACTTTTAATGTGTGCCCAGAGGTGCATTGCTGGCAGATTATGCAGCTCACCATAAAGAATGCAACATGCTCAGCTAAATTCGGTATGAACCAGTCTTCGGCGAGTGTTGCTGCTAGATTCTCCCTTCTGATATGCGCTGGGTAATGTATCTGCTCCAGCGCTATTTTTAGTAGGGCTACAGGCATCACTGGTTTACCAGTGCTATCTTGCTTCCACAAGCTGTCAAAGGGGTTTAAAGAACACCCTCAACGTTTTCACGGGTTCTTCTCTTCCTGCGGCACCTCCCCCTGAATTTCCATTAGTTGTGCTTGCCCCAAATTGCTATAGGCTTCTGGTGTGTTTCGTGCTACCATCATCCTTTCATGGGTGCACGCCACTTCCACTTCCATAACCGTCTCGCTTTTGGATGCCATACGCTTGGCTTCCGTGTCTGCTCCGTGGTTTCCACTTGACACAAAATCTGTCCCCTTTGTGTGGGCAGTGCATTTCACGACCGCTATGCCCACTGGGAGCTGAAGTGCCTTTATTAGCCTGTCCAATAGGGCTGCGTGCTGCACTGGTGTGTCGTCTGCTCGGAGGTAGCCCCTCCTTTTCCAGCGCGCTAAGCCTGTGTGCACTGTTGACATCACATAGGCGGAGTCACTGTACACCTTTACTTCCTGGTCTGCGTGATTCTCAATGGTGAATATTAATGCCAATAATTCTGCAGCCTGTGCTGAATAATGAGATGGTATTCGTGCACGCCTGTGTATCTTTGTCCGTCATCTTGATCGATTCTCGTAGACCCATCAATAATGACCATCTCCCCTCCCACCAGGGCATTTTCTTTCACCCTGGGGATTTCGTCATAGAATTCTTCATAATTTGCACAGTCATGTATAGGCTCTCCTCCAGCGACTGGCTCAGCTATGAACGTAGCTGGGTTCACTATTTTACATCGGACTATTTTAATAGATGGATTGGATATGATCACTCCATTAGCAGAAGCTCTCTGAGGTGTTAATGTGCCCTTTGGTTTCTCTAGAATGGCAAATAATGAGTGCTCAGCATACAAAGTGATGGAGCATCCCATTACAATGGTTGTCGCCTTCTCTATGGCGAACGGTGCGTCACCTAAGCTTTGTTCAAATGGGAAGTTTCCCTTCATTACTGGGTCCAGATTCCCACTATAATATGCTAGGGGCTTGTACCCCAACAAAGTTTTTGGAGCGAGCACTGCCGCCATGACGCTGCCATCTGTGTGTGAGAATAGGTAAAATTCCTCTGCATATTTAGGAATCCCGAGAACTGGAGCTGTACAAATCGCTCCCTTGAGTTCAGAAAACCCTTTCTCCATCACCTCAGACCATTCAATATTTTCCTTTGTCACTTGGGCCTTCTTTAGGGTCTGAAGTAAAGGCTTAGTATACGAGCTGTAATCGAACACCCATGCCCTAACATAGTGGCACAGGCCTAAAAAGCTCTGCATTTGCTTTTTTTGTGTATGGCTTAGCCGTGTTCAAGATGGCTTCAGACCTTTCTGGGGTCACCTTCTTCCCTTCATGTGAGATTATTTGGCCTATGTATAGCACTTCCTGTTGACAGTATTGTAACTTTTCCTTGTCAACCTTATATCCTTTCTCAGCCAGTATAGTCAATAGCTGGACCGAATCGTGTCTGCACTGCTCTTCTGTGATGCTGCAGATAAGGATGTCATCTACATACTGCAAGATGACACTTTCTAATGCGATTTTAAGTCCATCTGCAGGATCTTGTAAGTCGCGGTGTAACAAGATTGAAAAAAAGGCATTTTTCAAGTCAATCAACGTGAAATATTTTGCCCCGCCGGGTATATTACATAGAATTGTAGCTGGGTTAGGGACTAAAGGGAACTCGGCCTCAACAATATCGTTTAATGGTCATAAATCCTGGATTAAATGCAAAGACTGTCATGATCCCTGCTTCCAAGGGGTCAGGACTTGCCCCACGACCTTGGAAGCAGGCCCATGACTCTGATCCCAGGAACCAGCCAGTCCCTATAGGGACCCTCTGGACCTTGTCCTGGCGCCAATGGCACCAGGCTCATGATGGTGACTGGTCCCGGCACAGGAAGCGCCGGGCTCATATTGGATAAGAGTGCTTGGTGGACCTACCTGTAGCAGACCATGCTGCTTACTTACCAGCTAACTGGTCTCCTGATCCTTCTCTGCCTGGAACTACTTTTCCTGTCTGGGTGGAGCAGGAGCCACTCCCTGGAAGCAGAACACAGGAACTCTTTTAGAAATCTGGAACTCTTTTCTTACCTGGGTGGGGCCGTGGAAGGAGACCCCTAAGCACTCCAGAAGGCTATTTAAACCACACCCGATTGGTTTCACGTGCTTCGCGTTATTCTGCATCTGCAGCAGGACGCTCACCGTGTCAGCTCCAGGAAACCTCCAGCTCCAGATCCTGTGAACACGAAATAACCTGCTGGAATCCAATCTTCAGTCTTCTTCAGTCTTCTGCAGCTCCTGCAAAACAAAGGCACAGGTTAGGCTAAAGTAAAGGCAGTGAATCTACTTACCTAATCCTACAGCAGCATCCAAGGCGCCTTTTTCTGCCTTTCTCTTCCGGCATCCGACATCTGCAAAGAGAGAGAACATTGGTCAGTAATATTCAACTACAAGTTCTGCTTACCTGTGTTACGCCCGCTCCAACTCAGCTCGCGCTGCATTCCGGCACCTGCAAGGCAAGATACATCGGTTAGTAACGCTTAGTTACAAGACTGCTTACCTGTGTTATGCTCGCTTTCAATCTGTTCACGCTGCACCTCAGCACCTGCAAAGACAAAAGAGACATTACGGAGCATTCTCCAGCGCTAGTGCAGTCTTTCTACTTACGTGCCATTAGAAGGATAATCTTCATCGTCACAGCATCTGAAAAGGGAAAGACATAGACTTTACAGACTTAAGACTTCTGAAAGAGAAGAGAACAAGGCAAAAGGAACTTTAATTTCTTACAAGGCACGCTCGTGCATTAACGGCGTCTTCGCTCTCAGCAAATCCTCTGCTATCAAGAGGCAGAGCTCGCATCCAGTGAAGCAACTGGATCCAGCGCCCCTGCATAAGACGCAGGATGGAGAGCCCGGCATTTACCTATATAAGGTAAGCGCAATATCAACCCAGTTCCATGGGGAAAGAAAGGGCGAGAGGGGCTAGGAACTTTCCGAACCTTCCAAATACTAATACCTTGGTTTACCCTTGCAGACACCTCACTCTTCACCTTAAACTGTCGGTGGGAAGGGGGCCCAGTCCGGGAGCAAAACAAACCCTGCGCTTAACACTGAAGACAGTATCCTCGCCAGATCAAGACCTGCGCCTCTGGGGGAACCAGGTGAGCGTTACTGAACGCGAAGCCTTACCACAAAATTCCCGCCCAGGCGCAATGGAAACCTCAGACACAGACCAGTTGGCCCAATTACTCGGGGAGTTGAGGGCGGAAGTACACGCTGCACGTCAGGAAACAAATGCCCTAAGGAGGGAGTTAGTGGTCTCCAAAGAGCGAACAGACGATTTGGCTAGACAATTGCTGCAAGCCCAAGCTGGACAAACTCCTCTACCAACTCCAAGTGGGGGCCACGCTCCTCCAGCTTCCTCAAATCCGGTACAAATCAATCTACCAGGAAATATACCTTTGGCTCCGCCCGAACGCTTTTCAGGTGATTCAAAAAAGTTTGCTGTGTTCTTCAATCAATGTCGCTTGCACTTTTTGTGCAGACCCGCCGCTTTTCCAACGGACCAGGCTAAAGTGGCCTTCGTGCTCTCTTATCTCAATGGCAGTGCCGCAGATTGGTCTGTTCCTTTAGTGTCTCAAGATGACCCCATTCTCCATAACTTCCAGAACTTCCAAGCCAGTATGGAGAAACTGTTCGCAAGGCACTATCAGGGACAGGCCTTGGACAATGAACTTCTTTCACTACGACAGGGCAATCAAGATCTTCTGACTTATATTGCATCATTTAACAGACTAGTGGTGGAAACCGGATGGCCGGAGGATAAGAGGTTTTACAGAGGTCTGCGTGGGGAATTAAAAGACGTTCTGGCTCAAGTGGTAAATCCTCCACAAGACTGTTCCGAATATATCGATCTGGTAGTGCAATTGGATAATCGACTACAGAATCGGAAAGCCGATCGATCCAGATTTGAAACCCGACTTTTTTCAAGGCCGCAAAGTTCTACGAAAGGAACTGATTCCGTGGAACCCATGCAAATAGGGGGTGTAAAAGGACCTTTAACCCAAAAGGAGAGGGAAAGGAGGAGACAACTGCAATTATGCCTCTATTGCGGAAACTCAGGGCACTTTCTTCGAGATTGTCCAGTGAAGCCCAAGAAGAAGATAGTAGGGGCGTCTGATAAAGGTACCGAGAATTCTGAGCCGGGAAACGACCTCACCCGGCAAGTGTAGAGGTCCTCTTGCCGAGCGTTAAAACCAGTTCTTTGACCTCGCATTTCATCATGCCCATGGTCCTCGTGAGTCCTGAACAACCTAATCGTATGCATGCCATTAAAGCATACATTGATAGTGGCGCAATCAGGAATTACTTGGACTGTGAGCTGGCCGCCAGGATGAATCTATCTCTTTGTCCAAAGACGGTGAAAGACGTCATTACCACCGTGGATGGGACGGAAATAGCTTCCGGACCCGTAACTCACACCACCATGGAAGTAACGTTAGTAAGCCAAGATGGGCATCAAGAGAAGATCGTGTTTGATGTGATCAAGGCCCCTCAGTTTCAAGTCATCTTGGGAGTTCCTTGGTTGGAGAAACACAATCCTCAAATTGATTGGCGAGCAAAGACAATCCGGTTTCCAGAATGCGCTTCTACCTGCTACCCTCAGCTCTCCACCAAACTAGCTGCAACTGTTTCTGAGAGTCCGCAACTGCCTCCTGAATACCAGGAATTCCAAGATGTCTTTCGGAAAGACCAAGCTAATTCTTTGCCTCCCCACAGATCATACGACTGTCAGATAGACCTGATTCCCGGATCCACTCCTCCGTGCAGTCGGATTTATGCCCTTACTGAACCTGAAAATCTCCACCTAAGGCAATATTTGGACCAGTACCTGGCTAACGGATTCATCCGTCCTTCGAAGTCCCCGGCCTCCTCAGCTCTGTTCTTCGTGCCAAAAAAGGAGGGAGACTTAAGAACGTGTATAGACTACCGTGCCCTGAACCAGATTACAATTAAGAACAGGTATCCATTGCCATTGATCCCAGAACTACTTGACCAAGTAAAAAACGCCTGCATATACACTAAGTTAGACCTCAGAGGAGCCTACCATTTGGTGCGAATAAAGGAGGGCGATGAATGGAAGACGGCCTTTCGTACCAAGTATGGACTGTTCGAGTATCAAGTGATGCCCTTCGGGTTGTGTAACGCACCGGCCGCATTCCAGTTCTTTATGAATGACGTGCTCCATGAACTCATTGATGTGTGTGTATACATTGACGACATTCTGGTTTATTCGTCCTCTGAGGCAGAACACCGAAAACATGTAACCGCAGTACTGGAGAGGCTCCGCAAACACAAACTTTTTGTAAAATTAGAGAAGTGCGTCTTTCATGTTACTGAGGTCGAATTTCTGGGATTTATTTTGTCACCTAACGGAGTTCACATGGACTCGAGGAAAGTAGATGCAATAATCAAGTGGCCCTCACCATCATCTGTAAAAGGGGTTCAAAGTATGTTGGGCTTCGCCAACTTCTATCGCAGGTTTATTCCAGACTTTTCTCGGGTAGTCCAACCCATTACAGCTCTCCTCAGAAAAAACAAACGTTTTGAATGGTCTACCGAGGCAGAACAAGCCTTTCAGGAGCTAAAGACTAAATTTACCTCCGCCCCGATTTTAAAACATCCCCGCCCGGAACTACCTTACATCGTCGAGACCGATGCCTCCAGCCTTGCTATGGGAGCAGTGCTTTCACAAAGAGATCCAGAAACCAACCAGTTGCACCCCGTGGCGTTTTGGTCTCGCAAATTATCAGCCCCAGAAATCAATTACACCATTACCAATAAGGAACTGTTGGCTATTAAGTCCGTCTTTAAGGCCTGGCGGCATTATCTCTTAGGAGCCCGACACACAGTCACAGTCATTACTGACCATCGTAATCTACAGTATCTTAAATCAGCCAAAGCTCAATCCTCCAGACAACTTCGCTGGGCATTATTTTTTGCCGAATTTGATTTTATAATCACCTACCGACCAGGCAATAAGAATGGTAAAGCGGATGCCCTCTCTCGAATCGGAGTAGAGGAACACATGGTTAACCCCGAGCTCGTACCTATTATTCCTGAACAAAGAATCCTGGGTTTGATCAGCATGCAATCCATTGAAGAAATTGAAACCCAGGTTAAACAACTTGTAACTCCAACGGACATACAAAAATGGCAACTTCAGGGGGAAGACTTCACAGTAACGACTTTATCTACCCTGTACCAGCTTACAAACTCAAGTCATCTCTTGTTATCACGACTCCTTAATGGAAGGACACCCGGGTATGGCCAAGACCTCGGAAAAGGTCAAGCGTCACTTTTGGTGGCCATCTTGGAGAAAAGACATCAGAAACTTTGTCATGTCCTGTGGAGTGTGCGCCCAGAACAAGAGTCCTAAGGAAAAACCAGCAGGCCTCTTACAACCACTTGAAATTCCACCTCATCCCTGGCATACCCTTTCCATGGACTTTATCACCGATTTACCTCCCTGTTCCGGATACAATACAATCCTGGTAATCGTAGACTTATTTTCAAAAATGGCACATTTCATCCCACTAAAGGGGTTACCGTCAGCAGCAATCCTGGCTCGAGAATTTCTTGAAACCATCGTTCGGTTGCACGGCTTTCCTTCAGTTTTAATCTCAGACAGAGGAAGTCAATTCATCTCCCACTTCTGGCGGAGTTGCTGTCGGTTAGCTCAAATTGATGTGAGGCTTTCCACCAGTCACCACCCACAAACCGATGGTCAGACCGAAAGGACCAATCAGACTTTGGAACAGTACCTACGCTGCATGCTGCAACAGACAGGAGGAACTTGGAAGGACATCCTTTGGATAGCCGAGTACGCTTACAATAACTCAGTCCACTCTGGAACCGGAAAGACCCCGTTTTTTCTTTTGTATGGTAATCATCCTCGAACCTCTAACCTGGATCCACCTCAGGATCTTGGAACACCAGCAGTTGACCACCTACATTCAACCATCACCCAAGCCTTCAAGGAAGCTACTATCCACCTTCAAAGGGCCAAGGAACAATACAAGAAAGGAGCAGATCAACATCGAAAGGAAGCCCCTCAATACCAAATAGGAGATCAAGTCTGGTTATCCACCAAATATTTACCCCTAAAGGGACCACACACCTTTAACCCAAGATTCCTGGGACCCTACTCTGTTACTGCCATAATAAATCCAGTAGCGGTCAAGTTGGATTTACCCCCTCGCATGAAAATGCACCCAGTCTTCCATGTTTCACTACTAAAACCTGTTCAACCAGAAACCCGATTGACTAAATCTCCTGAACCTATCATAGTTGACAGAGAACTTGAGTTTGAAATCAAAAATATCCTGGATTCCAAGATCTCCAAATCAAAACTACACTACCTGATTGACTGGAAAGGCTACGGCCCCCAAGAAAGATCTTGGGAACCTGCAGAACATGTACACGCTCCCCGACTAATCAAGAAATTTCATCGGACATTTCCTAACAAACCAAGACCTCTGGAGAAGTCAACCTTGGGAGGGGCCTTGAGGGGGGGTGCTGTCATGATCCCTGCTTCCAAGGGGTCAGGACTTGCCCCACGACCTTGGAAGCAGGCCCATGACTCTGATCCCAGGAACCAGCCAGTCCCTATAGGGACCCTCTGGACCTTGTCCTGGCGCCAGTGGCGCCAGGCTCATGATGGTGACTGGTCCCGGCACAGGAAGCGCCGGGCTCATATTGGATAAGAGTGCTTGGTGGACCTACCTGTAGCAGACCATGCTGCTTACTTACCAGCTAACTGGTCTCCTGATCCTTCTCTGCCTGGAACTACTTTTCTTGTCTGGGTGGAGCAGGAGCCACTCCCTGGAAGCAGAACACAGGAACTCTTTTAGAAATCTGGAACTCTTTTCTTACCTGGGTGGGGCCGTGGAAGGAGACGCCTAAGCACTCCAGAAGGCTATTTAAACCACACCCGATTGGTTTCACGTGCTTCGCGTTATTCTGCATCTGCAGCAGGACGCTCACCGTGTCAGCTCCAGGAAACCTCCAGCTCCAGATCCTGTGAACACGAAATAACCTGCTGGAATCCAATCTTCAGTCTTCTTCAGTCTTCTGCAGCTCCTGCAAAACAAAGGCACAGGTTAGGCTAAAGTAAAGGCAGTGAATCTACTTACCTAATCCTACGGCAGCATCCAAGGCGCCTTTTTCTGCCTTTCTCTTCCGGCATCCGACATCTGTAAAGAGAGAGAACATCGGTCAGTAATATTCAACTACAAGTTCTGCTTACCTGTGTTACGCCCGTTCCAACTCAGCTCGCGCTGCATTCCGGCACCTGCAAGGCAAGATACATCGGTTAGTAACGCTTAGTTACAAGACTGCTTACCTGTGTTATGCTCGCTTTCAATCTGTTCGCGCTGCACCTCAGCACCTGCAAAGACAAAAGAGACATTACGGAGCATTCTCCAGCGCTAGTGCAGTCTTTCTACTTACGTGCCATTAGAAGGATAATCTTCATCGTCACAGCATCTGAAAAGGGAAAGACATAGACTTTACAGACTTAAGACTTCTGAAAGAGAAGAGAACAAGGCAAAAGGAACTTTAATACTTACAAGGCACGCTCGTGCATTAACGGCGTCTTCGCTCTCAGCAAATCCTCTGCTATCAAGAGGCAGAGCTCGCATCCAGTGAAGCAACTGGATCCAGCGCCCCTGCATAAGACGCAGGATGGAGAGCCCGGCATTTACCTATATAAGGTAAGCGCAATATCAACCCAGTTCCACGGGGAAAGAAAGGGCGAGAGGGGCTAGGAACTTTCCGAACCTTCCAAATACTAATACCTTGGTTTACCCTTGCAGACACCTCACTCTTCAGCTTAAACTGTAGGTGGGAAGGGGGCCCAGTCCCGGAGCAAAACGAACCCTGCGCTTAACACTGAAGACAGTATCCTCGCCAGATCAAGACCTGCGCCTCCGGGGGAACCAGGTGAGCGTTACAAAGACCCCCCGTTTGATTTCTTGACAGGGTAAACCGCTGTATTACAAGACGATTCTGATGTCACCAAGATGCCCTGGTCCATCATCGCAGAGATTGTCTTTGCAATCCCTTCGTCTGCCTCTCTGGACATGGGATATTGTCGGACTCTCTGCAAAATTGCTCCTGGTTTCAATCTAATTTTTACTTCCCCAACCCCCTTCAGGAGGCCTACGTCATAGGGTCCTGTAGTCCACAGTGAGACAGGTATTTTAGCTATATCCTCATCAAAATATTCTGGGCGTTTCAGTGCCAACATCATTCTCTGGGGCACTTCTCTTTTGATCATTTTTACCCAAAATACGAGACTCACTTCCACCCTTGTCTCTTTCATGTCTGATTGTTCTTCAAACAGATCGTCATCGGTGACGTCAGTCACTCAATACCCTTCTTCGATGAGGATAATCGAGCACCACTGTCTACTTTCCCTCGCACTGCAGCTGCGTGTATCATCAAGGGGAACACTTGTCCCTCCTCCTCATGTATTCTTGGTCTGACTAAAAACTCATCAGGGGTTCTCATAGTTCTATCTGCAAGGCCTGGCAAACCTGCCATAAGCACACGCATGCCATATGCGAAAACCTCTGGCTCCAGCGTTATAGCTCTCATGGCTATGTGTCCTGAGTATGCTCCAATCATTTTGCATACGTTTGAATAGTGCATTCCTGGGGATGAGCATACTATGCCCTCTTCCGTGAACAAAATTGTCATGTTCAATTTTGTCATTAAGTCTCGACCCAAAATGTTTACTGGGGTCTGACGTGAATACAATAAGGATACATTAATTTCGCACTCTCCTATGGAGACTGGGAGAGCGTCTGTAAAGGGAACTCGACTGTGAGCTCCTGTAAAACTCTGAGTATCTATGGCCTTGAGGGACAAGGAAAACTTGCCTTCACGTATGAACAAGCGTGTTGCTCCCGTGTCCACTAGGAAGGAATATTGTTTACCCCTATAACAACATCCACCCTAGGCTCCCTATGAGGGTCTGGTGTCACTGATAGGATAGAGCACATCAGGGTTCTCAGTGAGCTGTCCTAGTTTATATATAAGTTTGGCCCACTGTGCACTTGCAGATTTTCTGGACCTGCCCTGTGCTCATCGTGTGTGACACGTGCAAGGGTGTCTGTTGGGATTGTCCTTGTGAAAAATGTCCCATGTTCTGTGGTTGCGCCCCTTGTTGCACACCTTGCTGCAAACCGGGCGCGTGCTGTTGCACCGTGTGATTCTGTGCAACGCCCTGTTGTGAGTTTGCAGGTGGATTCGCGGTGCCTGCTCCCATTCCTTGGCCACTCTGCAACATGCCTTGACTTCTGCACGTGTGCGCCAAGTGCCCTGTCATTCCACACAGCCAACATACTGGTGGTGGTCGGGTTATTTGTCCATTTGACATGTCCGAATTACCATTTTGCGTGTTTTGAAAGCCTCCTTGATTATTTTGGAAACCTCCCTGATTGCTCTGCCATCCTCTTCCTCTAAAACCTCTTCCCCTCTTGTAAAATCCTACGTTACCCTGGATATTCTGTTGCGGGTTAATCACCTGTTGCATGCTCTGTTCAGCTGTGTTAGTTAGCATGGCTCCTTCAAGAGCATACTTTGACAATTTCTTTTGCACCAGCTTCGCTTCCTCGCCCTTTTGAGTTGCCTCTTTTTTCCGATTCTTTTCTTGTAACAGTCTACAGTAATGTGCGATGGTCAACTGTATTTCAGCCCACGATTTAGCCTCAACTCGTACCAATTTCTTGAGCTGTTTCTGCACTGGCTCTTGCAACCCATGGCACAATATATGGTAAAACACAGGTATAGATTTTGTACAAGATTCATGCGTTTCGAGCACCCACACGTCTTGGAAATTCTGGATATAAATTAACGGTTCTTCCGACTCCTTCATTTTCCGAGTCATTATAGCTCCCATATCGGAAGTGTCTGAGTAGAGCACTCATAATGCTTTCCATACTGCTGCTCTACAATTATTAAATGGTGCTCCGTCATGTGCGGTATTAATTGTGGTTACACCAGGGTACCTGGCCCGTGTCCACACATCGTCTGCTCTCTCACTAAGTATGGCGATCAGGAGACCTTTAATGTTCCCTATAGCTAGCGTGTTTCCTCCTGTCATTTTTTCTAACTCATGTATCCACTTCCCGGCTCCCGATGTCAGCATTGGAAGCTTGTTCTTCAGGTTTTCTCGATCCATGTGTGGCCATGGAATATATTGTGGTCTTGCTCCCCCCTTTTCTAGTAGCAGAAATTGGAATGCACAGCCTTCTTTCTCTTCTCTCATGGTGCTCCTGTCTATCGCAGGGGTAATATTCCCGCATCACCGTCTACCTGGCAATGTCCTCAATATGTCTACATAAGCTGGTGATGACACCCCACTCTGACTATGGGGTGTTCCTTCATGCCGGTCAGACTGTGCGGCAGACTCTGATGTCCTCGGTACGGACTCACCAGTATCTGACCATCGTACCCCTCTTTCCCTTGGGAGTTGTCTTTCGCACTGTCTCCGTTCTTCATTTGCCTTGCGCTCCTCCTCGTCGGAGTCAGACATTGGTTGTTCCCAATTCACGCAACTCCTTGTGTCATCATTGTTTCTACGGATTTCTAATCTATCCAAGGACAGTTTCCTACCCCCACTACTTCGGGTGATATCCTCTGTGTCATATAGCTGAGTGCTCTCCAGGCGTTCGTCCTCCCCCTCCCCTTGGGGTAATTGTTCTAGCTCCATTTCATCATATATTTTATCGATCGTTTCCCCGATGCTTCTGGTGTCGAAGTCATCTTCAATATTTGCCTTAGACTTGTCTGGTACCGAGTCGTACGCAGGAAAGAATTCTTCAATGTCTTCCCAGTCTACAACTGGATCAGGTTTTTTAACTTCCCTCTCCAAATATTTGAGATCGCATGTCCTCTGTCTATGCTTATGTTCAATATCATCATCGAATTCCCTGTGCTTCATCGCCTCTTCTCTGACTCTATCTTCTTCTCTGCTCTTTTCATTTCTACGTTCATCTGCCCTTCGAACTTCCTCATCTCTTCGTCTCCTTATCCTTTTTTCACATACCCTTTGCTCTTCTTCCAACCTTTGCTGTTTCTGTCTATCTTGGTCATAGACTGCTCTCTATTTGCAATCGAACAGTTTTTCTTGCTCTTCACGATATAACTGTTCTCGCCTCAGTCTATCTTTCCTTCTTATCCTTTCATCCCTTATCTCCATTTCTTTCTCCTTTCTCTGTGCCTCATGTAACCTCTCTTTAGGTCTCACATCATCACTTCCTTTCCCATCGAGTTTCAATAAAATGTGTCCTCCCATCCATTCCTCTTTTGTGAATGCTGTCCCATCAGTTCTGCCTTCGCTTCCTTTCCATTTCTTTCCCTCTCTCACCTCATCGAGAGATGCACTGGTCTGTGCCAGATCCTTCCTTTCAACATCACGGCTCCCCTTGTGCCTCGGGACTGCGGAGGTGAAATTCTTGTCCTTGTCCTTCCCTTGATTTTCATCACTACTATATGTAGGTGACTCATATGTGGGGTTGCTATATCCCGTGGCTGCTTTAAGCTCCCTTAATGGGTAGAGTCCCTCAGCCTTACTTTCTTCGGTTTCCGTTTCAGGCGGGGCAGGTGGCGCAGTAGGCGTCTCACCTCCCTCTGAGCATACATTTAGTATCCAATCTGCCGGAGGCTCTTCCTCCTTTCCTTGTTCATACATCTTCCACAATTCCAGAACGGCAAGGCATTTTTCTAACTTCTTGCCTTTATATGTGGCGTGCAAATATGTCATCATATGCTGTAAAACGGCTTTAGATAAAGACCCATTTTGTGGCCATGGCATAAACATCTTGTGTGCAGTGCCTTTAACCCACTCGGTGTTATACTTTTTTAGCTTGGGTGCATGTTTTGGCAGCTGTTTGCATAGGTGTGCTAATGGAGTAATGTCTTCCATGCTTAAATCTGTTTATGTTCCTCTTGTACAATACTTTCATGCAACTTTAACACCTCCAACAATATGAGCGAGCACCAAACTCTGCAAGCTGCAATCCAATGTTTCCCGCCAAAATCTTTTATATTACCAATTTACTCAAAAACATCAATTGGTGTACGATTCCGTCTCAACTATTGGATCGCGCCAAAGCTTAATCAGTTCTCAAAAACTTTCTTTCACATGTGACGGCACAACAGAACATATAAGATAGACACTTAACAGACTAGACAGACACCAGCTGGGCACAAATATCTCTGCCTCTAATCATTACCCCACCATGGAGTTTAAACAAACCCCTTTCACAACGTCTTTAAACGTAGTGGTAGCCTAATCGTTCCCTATTATGAGGGACTCTGGGTTCACGTTTCTTCTAGCCGCTATATTGAAGCGCAGGAATAAGGCGAATCCTCTCTCTCCTCAGGTGTCCACCATGATATCCTCTCACTTCTCAGGTGTCCACCCTGGTATCCTCTTACTTCTCAGGAGTCCACCCTGGTATCCTCTAATTATTCAATTATTCTTGAATCATTATCCCCTTATATATAGACAGTCTTCTCTACTTCTGACAATTTTGTTTTTCCACCTCCCTCCATTATTTTTTCTCTTTATTTGTTCTAGGGTGTAAGAAATTTGCCAAAGCGCTCCATTTTTTGCTTCACTCACCGTTCGCATCGTTCCTTTCTGGATCCTCGGGATCACCGCCTCCGTTACCATCTCCTTCAGACTTTCACCTGATCCGCTGCCCGTAGGAATGGGAAGGGATATGGTTTTTTAAAACGGGTCCCTTCAGGCCCCACTGCAGTTTTGGATCAATTACACTACCATTGTCCATGGGAAGCTTCACAGTCTACTAAGCCGAATGGCAAAGGACTTGTGATATTGTCGAAGACCTAGAGTTACTTTGTGTCAACAGTCATATGTGTCTTATTTTAATCAATAATCAATGCTCAATAATCAATGGTTTCCAACCATACTCTGTTACCAAGTGTAAACGAGTGCGAGTGATCCTTGACCGGCCCATAGACTCAGAGCTAGCTCTCGAAAGCTTCAAGACAAGATAGCTGCACCTTGAGGTGGATGGGGGTGCTGGTTTCTTACTCCAAAATGTGGGATGTTCTGACCCACTAGGCTCTGCCCTGCAACATCACTGTGTGCGGCTTTCATTAGAAACAACAGAATGGCTGCCAAAAAGCCCTATGCACTAAAAATCTCTGAGAAGTGCACAGGGAAACCAGAAAAATAGGCTGCCAATTCATTTTGCCTATGTCAGTGGTAAAACAGGAGACCACACTGCCAAAACCTGTCATTGGGCTGCCCATAGAGTGGAATGGGATTACCTGAAAAGGCAGTGCTGCAGTGCCATGAAAACCCAGAAGTGCTTTACATCCATTTTTCCTTGGCTGTTGAAATTGCAAAATCATGATTCTCAAACAGCAGAGAAGATTGTGGGGTGTTCACCATCACCTTATTTAAGGAATCCCCATAAGCACAATGTCAGGGGAAGCACATTTCATCACAAAAATATCCCCATTCAAAAAGGTGCTTGCCTGGAAAAATATGTCAGATATGGGCACAGTCCCGCCGCTCGCCTGTGTCAAAGCTGTCATTTACTGATACTGTTAGTTTAAACTGGTACATTAAGATCAAATTGTGGAAAAGAAGAGACTTGCCATCCAAAGCAATATAGGTTGCTACAATTCAATTTCTATGTTTTAAAAAGACTGGAATGAAGAGATCTGTGTGCATATTTGTTGAAAATGTAAGGTTTATTTTAGCAAAAGATAATTTTGAACACGTTTTTTTACAATGAACTGAGGCCAGCCACACTGGACTTCAAAGGCACATTCCACAGTTTGCCCCAAACAAAGGTGCCTTCCCTTTTGCTCTCTGCCCGGGGATTCTCAGTTGGATGCTAATTACAAAAGGAGGAGATTTTGCTCTGCTTCTCTGGGAGAGACAATAGGCTTCCTGGACTGAAAGGGAATGCAAATTCAGGTGTCAACAGAAACCAACTGCCAGCAGGAAGAGAGCCCTGGACTGCTCTGGGCCCTGCAAACCATAGAGGCGGGACCAGACAGATTTGTGTATCATAACTGAGAGAATATCTTTTTGAAAAAAAGACTCATAGAAAACTGTGAAAAATGTGTAAAAATCTGTAATTTATAGGTTGTTAACATGAAAATGTTGCTCATAGTTTGAAACTACTCTGTGCGATGTTCAGTGACAGGACTGCCGACATTTTGATGTTGTAGCAATTGTGATAATGCAAGAAATATGGAATTTCACAGGATTATGCCCAGATATCATGCGCATGTATGAAGAAAAATGTGGACAGATTTGACACTGGGTACCCAACCAAAAGCACGAAAAACTGTCAATTTTGAACCAAAGCTCTCACTGAGTTGGGACTCGGACGGATACGTGCTCTACTAAAGCTGTGATGTGAATATGTATTATTAACAAGTTGGTGATATTGTAAATATGATGTATGTGAAAAATAGAGTTACTGTACTGAAACAAAGGGGAGGATCTCCCTGGATTGTAAAATGCCACATCATCATGAAACCATGTGTTCCTTCTCAAATCAGAAGAGAGGACAGACCCTGACCAATGGGATTCCTAGAGGGTGTGCCTAGTATAATTTAGCCTACCCACCCCTTTGGGAAATACATAAATAGGGACAGTTTAGGACCTAGAGAGAAACAGATTCATCCATCAACTGATTTACTGGCCAAGCGCTCTGCAGGAGAAACCCAGATCCTAGACTACAGAACCCTGAAAGCAGAAGGCCCAATTCCAAAGCTGAACCCTTCTCAGCTGGCCTTTAAAAACTTGAAACCTGATTTTAACCCCAGACTTCCAAGGTGAACACAACAAAACTAATAGAACAGCCGGGCTGTGCAGATTCTGCTTTCTTGCCAAGAACTCTTGCTAGAACCCAGAGATCCAAACCAGTAGAACAGAGCTGTAACCTGATAGCTGCAACCCAGAACCAACCCATCAGATCCAGTCCAGAGGCCGTGCAGAGTCCAGAGTGCCGTGCTGAGTGCGGAACCGGGCGCCTGAATCCTGTCTGGTGGGCTAGCAGATTCCAGTCCAAAACCTTTGACCAGATCTTTGACGGGCCTATTCCAAACCATAGTTGTGAGTATCCATAGCATAGAATTGTCCTAGCCAATCTCTTATCCTTAAATAATCCAATCCAACACCATTCTATCATATCCAGAACTGCATTGTAGAATCTCTTTTGTCTTTTCTGAATCTTTCCCTCATCCATATAGTCCTTTGAAAATTGTATTGATAATATCATCTTTGCGCTAATAATTGCTGAAGAAAGACAAGTGTCTTGGCGAGCAAAAGTCAGAACAGAGGCACCGCTGATCTGGTGGCTGTCCGGTTGGGTATCTTGTATCTTCATAGCCTCCCTAGTGTAAAGAAATCCTTGTTTGTAATTTCAAAAGCGCATCTTTCATTTGTAAATCTTGACTCTTTCTGAGAAAAATCGACCTCTACTAAAACCTTCATAACTTCCATACCGTACTTGCTCGAAACGTATTGAAGCTACCATCCTCAGCTTTCAAACAAACCCAGAACCGCAATCTAACTCCTCATAGTTATGCCGAAATCGCGTTTCTCGCGCGCTGAAAGGTTTGCCACGGATTTGCATTTGGCTCAATTTCATCACGTGTAAAACAGCTATTCTTTGCATCTGACCTCAGAATTCAGTTTTCAATCTGCTAGTTTTCCAATCATCATTGCTAGTGTTTACCTGAAACTATGCAAAGTGGCTCCCACTAGTTTTGAATCCCATTTAGAGAATTAAATGAATTTTTCAGTGATTTGTTCCATTCATTACAAGCCCCATTCAAAATCATTTGACTTGTTTTGAAATCATTCCTGTTTCTCTCTATGCTTGCTGGGGGGAATTGGGATCGAAACTGTATTTGTTGAGTGTTTATTCCTGAAACCTGTGTTCTCTCCTTCCATCTCGTTATACTGCATATTGGGGGGAATTGAGCAGTATCAGGGGGAAAGAGTGACATTGCATTTGATTGAACCCATATCAAGTATTATTTTTTGCTGCATTGTTTTCCTATCCATATCAAGTATTATTCTATGCTACATTTTTTTCTTATCCATACTCCTACTGATTAAAGAGATTGTTGATTGTTGTGACATCACCCAATGCTGATCATTGTATAAATATGAATAGTGTGATATCTAGCTATTGCTCAAATTCATAAAAGTGTGATATATATCTTGTTTAAATCCTTAAAATAAATCTTTTAAGTTTGAAAAATAGCCTGCTTCCTAGCTCAGTGAGACGGGGGGATTCTAAGAGGGGGGCGTGATATAAGGGTACATCATTCAGAAATAAAAGAACGTATAGACAAAAATATATAATTAAGGGTTCCAGCTGTGCATAACACGCTAGGCATTGACTTAGGTGGAATGCTGGGTTGAAATCACTTACAAACACCAATCAATAAGGACTACTCAATGGTTTGGCAAAGGGGAGTCCGTTTAATGACAAGTACAAGAAATGGGGAAACAAGGAGATCAACAATGATGCAATGGTCTGTCTCGCTTCAACTCATACAAGTTGTAAGATTTATACTCAAAACTCGCCATCATTGACATATAACACTCAAAAGTTTGTCGTGCAATTCTATTGGTTGGAAAAGGTAACTTACATATAGGTGCTATATCTGTATATGGTAATGGAGTGTGAGGGCTGGATAACCCTTATCAGGTGGGCGTCTACGTCCTTCCCTCTAAAATTACTCATGTAAAACATCACTACAAATACAACGTCCCATTGGTTCTGCTAGCTATAGGACCCTAGATTATTTGGTCCATTGTGATTGGGTTGGCTACAACCCCAAGCATAAATCTACACTTTATTTAGCAGTATGCAGAACGGACACCCAGATACAGGATGCCCCAAGATTCACCCAGCCTCCCTTCCATCAATCAGTACTCAAATGGCTATGTGTCAATTAGTTGGCTGTGGTTGGCCTTGAAACTGTAGCTTCTTGTCAGGAAAAGTTATGGTATCTTCTGCTTTGGGTGATATCAGACGTTGGTACCTCTTCGCTCTTGGCTGGTCACCTGTTAGCATACCGTGAATTTGCTTCGTTTTCCTTCTATTTGTGCATTTAATTCTTACTTTCGGCCGCCACCTGCCTGGGCCTCCTTATCTCGACCTTCACGGGCCAGGCTGCTCTGCTCCTTAAGTTTCGATTCTCCGAAGTTACTATCCGCCTCCCATTCTTGGTTTGACCTCGACTTCCCAGGCGCGAGCTGCTTCTTGCTGAGTTTCGGTTCAGGCCTCTCTGCTTGCCTTTGCTAGAACACGAATCCTGGCCTGTTTGACCCTTAGCAACCTGGGTTAGTTCTGCTTTTGTATAAAGTGGACTCGTACTTATATAATGTGCTTCGTTGAGGTAGATTATGTATAATGGCACATGCCGCTCTATACTTCTACTAAGCATCGCAAGCCGCACTGGTTTCTTAGCTTCTTGCGTTACAAGCATATGTACATGCATTAGTTGGTTAAATATCTTCCTCCTGCTTTGCAGTTCAAGTTTCTGTATGTTTCAACATCATCTCTCCTTCTAGTTTCACAATATCTTTATTTATCACATTTCGTCTTTGTGTGTCATCTTTTGGTTGTCATTCGTTCATCTGTACGTCTGTCTGGGCCCTCATGTCGTCATCATTCGGCTTCAATTAAGGCCTCTTGCGTTTCTTCTGGGACAGTGTTTAAGCAATCTTCATTTCGTGTCATTTGCTGGTATGGTTGTCTCAATTGATACCTTACTGTCCATGGTTGTCTGGTTATTGGCACTTCAATAGGTATTGTTCTTCTGATTGGCACTGGGCAAAGCCCTAGTGCAGCTCTCTGCTAGTTTATTTGCTCATACTACGTCACGTATCTTGGTGTGAATGTTTCTGGTACTTCAAAATGGGCGACTGGAGTGCAGATTGTATTTGGGACCTCCTCTACACATCTGAGACCAGGGACAGAAAACCATCCCTCATCTCACCCTCAGGAAGATGCTCTGCCATACCGGCAACAGCTGACTAGAGGCCAAAAGAGAACTTTGCCATGTGTAAGGGTGTCGAAGAAGGAAGCTGACACAAATGTGACATGGTATTGGTTATAGACTTATTTCTGTGTGAAAAAGGTCCTCATTATCCCTAACCTCTAACAAGTTTCCCTGCCTCAAAACCAATACTAAAGGCTCTGTCAAAATGTCCATCAACATAAATTCCACCAACCTGTGTCGGTACAATGTCATTTCATCGCTGGATGTTTTTTCGCAGGGTTTTTTTACTGCGGATTTTCTTTCAAAATAAATCATCACATTTTTTGGGGGGGTTAAAAAAATTATGTAAATTGGGTGTGGGTGTACAGGGATATAAAAAAAATGAAAGGGGATGGGGGTCTGGGTGGTAACCCCCCCAAAAATAAAAAAATAAAAAAATTGATGAGTTTTTTAGAAAAGAAATACGCGGTAAAAAAACCTGTGAAAAAACATCCCACGATGAAATGACATGGAACCCCTGTGTCAACACCTACTTCCATCTCTCACACTATATAACTAAAGAGTAACTTACAACAAGTTCCTTCTTTACGGAGAATGGCTCCCTTCTCCTTCTTCTTGGGGAATGTTCAGAAGAGTGTCCTCTCAAATAAAAAATTACCAGGGGGAATGATTCCCTTCACCTGGCGCAGTTCCTTTTACTCTTCATTAGAACCAGTGGGAATGACTCCCTTCGGCTGGTATGAGAATGTATACTCCACAACAATGTCAGGGGAAATGACTCCCTTCTCCTGACTTCTTTATCTTTATTCTCAGTTCAGGACCAAGAGAAGGCCTCCATTCTCTTGGTATGTTTTGTCCCACTTCAACACAATGCTATGGGGAATGACCCACTTCCCCTGGCATCTTTATCAGAACTCCTGATGTGATAGAAGAATTTCTTCCTTCGCCTGGTGTGCTTTGATATATTTCTTTCCCAATGCTTTCAATTCCATGCACACTTTGACGTGTTCTCAACAGAGTTCCAAATCTTGTCAGGGTCCTAGACCTGTCTGTTATGGTTATTGGTTCTCTTTCACAATGTGACGAGAAATATTTCATCTATTCCTTTCCATCTCTAGTTGTGGATCCCATACCCTTCTTAGATGGTCAGTGGTTTTCCTTCTCCCACTGTACTGAGGAAGATTTCCACCAATGCCTTCCGTCTTTACGTTTGAATCCCAGACCATTCTCTGGTAGTCAGTGGTTTTCTGCACACCACTGGGACGAGGGAGTGTTCCCCGGATGCCTCCTGCATCAGCGGTTCCATTAATGGACCCACCAGGCCTCCCATACCCCCCTTTATCTACATGTGATATGATATGGCATTTGTAAAGCGGCTATACACAAGTGTTTCAAGGTATAACAAGGCAAGAAAGGGGGAACCGAGGGAGGACAGCAACGACGATCTTAATAGTCCATGTGACATTGAGATTGCGCAAGTACAGGTGACATGGGAGGGGAGAAGTGCTGGGGAAAGGAGAGGGGGTCAGTGCTGTACATGGGTTCAAAACAATAACAAGATGTTCGGACTGCAGGTGGCAGGTGCAAGGGTAAGTGCAAACAGCAGGTGTCCAAAAGTGCAGGTAGGGGGACTGTAGGGTTGCATATACAGACCCAAGTGCAAGGATTGCCGGGAGACAGTGCGGGTGTGCAACTGGGCGGGCAGGGACCTGGGCCTATGTGGGGTCAAGCACTGCGCTGGTTCTTCCAGGGTTGGGTTTTCTGCTGTGCTGCTTCCAGGCGCCTTCTCCTTCAGCCAGCAGGCTCCACTGCGTTCTTGCAGATTTCCCACCATTGCGGTCTCAGCCTTTCGTTGGGACCAGTTGGTCCACCTGGCCTAGGGTATGCCACTGCTCTGCTTTGCAGGTCAGAGAGAGATGACTGCTCCTGCAGGGTCCCCGGTTGACTCACAGACTGCTTCTGTTGAGATTCTAATCTCCTGGGTTCCTCGCCCCTCCAAGACAACGAGTACACCTTCAGTTGTCTTTATATAGGATTGGTCCTGCCTCTGCCTATCGTCAACACCTGCAGTGTGATCGTGGGGCACTCTTCATGATTCCAGTGAGCCATCTTGTGCAGTACTTGAAGGGGCAATCCTCATACTTCTGATGTTCTTCCTCATACTAGTCCTTCCTACTTGGCTGGTTTCATCACTCTGACAAGAGTACATATGTTAGCTCTCTAAGGAACGATTCGAGGTAGAGTGTAGGACTTCGGAATCTGTGTGGGGGATGGTATTTCCAAGGCTGCGCCCCAGGAGAACGGCCATCCGTTTGTCCAAATGGATTCCTCCATATCACTGACTCTACAATTGCTTGTGGAGTCTCACAGACATCCATCTCCTCGCCCGTGATCTTCAATCTTTACATGGAATGCTGCTGTCGCCATACAACATCCACCAATATGCAAATGACACACACCTCTACCTCAAGATATTCCCCATTGAAGAAACGCATAGGCTCAAGGCCTGCCTTACATTGATCCAGTCAAGACATCCACAGGCTTAAGCCTGCCTTACATTGATCTAGTCATGGATGTTCAGTGCATACCTGGAGCTCAACTCCTCCAAGACTGAATTCTTACCGCTGACCAACACCACGGAACACCCTGACATTCATACCTGGCCCTCTGCTATGAACTTCGAGAGGGCTTCACACCCGAGCTGACCACCTGCACCAAGTTCATTGGATTCGACATAGACAGATAGTGCGCTCCTTCAAGAAGCACATAGCAATGAAGACACAAACAGCTTGGTACCAAAGTTTCCTGGTGACTACCCTAGCACCCCTTGATGTGTCCTACGGGCTCCAAATACTGCTGCATCATCTACAAGACAGTCCCCTTTAAATTCCTTAAACTACCCCACTAAGAAACTCAGCATCTCTAGAGGCCTACAATCCACCCGAAGTAAGCACAAGTGCAGACGTGAACTCAGCTGCTGCCGGAAGGAAAAATAAAAGAAGGTATCCTCTCTGTTCACACCCCCAGACTCTGGAACAACCTGCACATCAACACCAACTATTTCAGAAAGACGCTCAAGGCCCTCATCTTCAAAGAATGACACCTCCCTAACAATTAGGTTCATACACTTCCACTGCCCACTTAACCTGAGACTGGGTGATTTGCTCCCAGGTTTCTCCCCTGGTTGCTCCCTTGCTGCCAAATGGTCTGCTCTCACACTCTTCCGTTGTTAGCTCCCCGCTCCACTGTGCTTTTGATTCCCTCACCGTGGACTCCCCGCTATGAAATGTAAAGCACTCCATTGCTTTCCAAACCTAGGTCCACGCTCAATAAATACCATAATAAGGGTGAAGGGAATGGGCTGTTTGCATTTAAGGACAGCAAATGTTTGTAATGGTTTAGGAAACTGCAGTTTCTGTCTCTTTTTTGTGCTCAGCTACTAAGGGCTTGTCAACATAATCATGTATTTTTGTTTAGAGCTTCTAGCATCTCCTCCATCTTGTTTAACTGTTTATTACAGAGCAATAGAGGGCACCTCTCCACCTGTTACATCTCTAAGGAGTGCTAGTTCTGGAGGCTGAACTGGGTGCAGCAGCCTGGGACCCCAAATTAGAGGACCGAGCTTTAATGGCCGAGGCAAATCTGCAGCATGTATTTGTTAGAAACAACAGCTCCTAGCGAGTGCATGACCTATTGTTTGTAACTAATACTTCCTTGCATAACATGGCCTTCATGGAAATGCAGGGCACAGCTTTATGTGGAGCCCCTCTTCCACTTCCATGGTGGTCATCGGCAGTGGTGGGGCAAGGCAAGTTGCAGCTCAATTGCAACACAACTGCGACAGCCTGAGGTATGTGGGGGCCAGTGAGTGTCAAGGGGAGTGGAGCGAGTGAGATGAGGGAAGTGGCAGGGAAGATGGCTGGTGGGTGAGTCCAGCATGTGGGTTGCTTGGATTATCTGGCCTGGATCGTGAGATTCAGTTTAGATTTGTATCAGCCTCATTGGCTGTGCCTGACGGGGATGTTTTATAAGTTAATGTCACCGGCCAAGGGTTTCATTAGCTTGCACATAGGTGTGACATTTTTTTAAAGTGACATTTTTATTAAACAGAGACTCCTACAGAAGCTCATCAAGGTTTTAATGTGCTTAATTATGTTGAGGTTAGGGTGAGGAAGGGCGAACAAAACTATAAGCTAAATTCTGTGGCCAAACTATTTGCTCCCAGGAAGCGTAGGTCCCTGTGACTTATTAATGGTCATTGAAAAGGCTAAGCGTATTAGATGGATTGAGAGGTTTGTGCAGTATAAGAACAGTATCTAAGTTCCATCGATCAGACAGGCCTCTATGATGTGTTTTGTAGGTGCGTAATTGTCAACCTTGTTCCATTGAAGAGTCCTTGTGATGGCATAAGATTGCGTAGTAGCATAATTATAGCACCTACTTTGTTTTAGCTCACGAGCAGGCATTTGTCCTACATCGTTTTGTTCTTTAGAGGCTGAAAGGTTGAGACAGCAATTAACTTTTCATTGACACTGGAACCGCTGTGTCCTGTGTGAAGAGAAGTGGGGGCGGAAAGAAGTAACGTGAAATATTCCCAATGTTTGCGATAGTGGAAGGTGAAGGTGACCATGTAGAACTGTGCTCTTTCTGTTTGTTGAAATGATAGCTGTTGGTGAAGTGGGTGCATTTTGCCATTTGGACAGCAGAGGGCAACCTAACACTGATAAATTGCATCTGTATGTTGAAATTACTGCTAATGTTGAAGAGGGTACATTTTGCCATTTGGACAGCAGAGGGCCACCTAACACTGATACATTGCATCAGCGGAGTACGGAAACATACCTAACCATTTTATATATATATATATATATATATATATATATATATATATATATATATATATATATATATATTTTTTTTTTTAATGAATTTTTAGGGAGTAAACAAATAATTTGCATGCCCAATTGGGATACTTTTTAGGCAAGTGGAAGTAGATTTTAACCCTAAAACAGATATCTTTTTGTAATCCAAACCTCTTCACACTTAGTAACTCAAGATTACTAAATTATGTTTTCCCCTTAAAGTTCCTCTTCAGGAAATGCCATTATTAGGGCTACTTTCTGTGCCATTGCTTTTCTGGTATGACTGATCCAGAACTATATCAGTGGAACCTCATGGGTGGAATCAGGGGGTAAGCTCCTATGATATGATATGATAGGTTATTTATAACGCGCTTAATACCCAGAGGTTTCTAAGCACGGAGCCGGGGATCGAACCTGTGGTTCTCCGTGTCGTCTTGCTTCCAAGGCGAGCACGTTGCACCTGAGCAGTCTCCTGTCAGTCAGCGTGTGTATGCTGTTAGCGCTATAATGAGAGGCAGCAGGGCTTCCACCGCCTCCCATTAGTGAGCGCTATGTTTGTTGTGGTATCCAAAGGCTCTGCAAACAAAGATAAAGCATAGCTGGGGATGCACCCCTGTTCAGAGGCACGCAGCACAGTCCCCCATGAAAATATAGCAAACGGGCCCCAATGCAAATATGGCAAAAGGTTGGAATGTGCTGCCTGCCACTCAGGCAAGGGGTCTACTCAGGAGAGGAGCAGCACCCCCTCCAGCCATAATGGCAAGCCGCCACTGCCACAGGCAGACCTTTCAACATTCTTTGTATGTATGTTAGCAGGTGGCACTATCATAAACCTTGCTTTAACTTGCTCAGTGGCCGCTGGGTCTTTTGCCCATCAGAGCATCTGACTGCGTTTGTCAGCCGATCAAGGAAGGGGACAGAATGCCTGGTTGTTTCTCCAATATGTCTACCACAGTGCCTTCCACAAACCTCAAACTCCTCCCAAAAGGTGCATGCAGTGTCATATATGCCCTCAAGAGTACACCATCACTCAAAGACAGTTCAAGGATCTTTATTCTCAGAATAGTCATGGGGTTTGCTAATGACTGTCCCTCTCTCACTATCCTAGTGGAGAATGATCCCACCCTAATCGAGGCAAACATTTACTCTGGTTGTTACTATGATTGGTAATCGCTACTATCTATCGAGGTGTCTATCTGAAAGGCAATATTATTCTCCATCTAAATCTCCCTCTCGAAACAATCTAGGTGGTGCCTTCTCAGGGTTCACCCTGTTATGAAGTTGTCTCACTGTGTAAATAGTTATGGCCATGCTTGCTTTTCATAGAGAGCAGAGTGTTCATTGTGTATTATGTAGTATAGTTCTATATGGAATGTCACAGTGTAATATAGTTCTGAGCAGGGTGTCCTAGCCTGCCTGTGGCCAGAGAAAGTTTACTTTTAATGTTGCTTCTATTACTGTTTGCACTAGGCAGCCAGGTGTAATGTTGAGCTGGGGGTCTGTACTTCATGGCCTGTAATAAAGGTTATTTTATCTCACTGGAAACTGCGTGGGGCTATTCTTCACACCCAATGTAATGTAAAGTATGTGTTAAGTATGTGTATGTGCCTTCCAAACACTCATCCCCATTTGGTCTTACTCTGATGTTCTTGTGCCTATGTTTCACTGTTGCTCTCCCTTCCCTCCTCCGACTCTACCTACCATCTCTCCTCTCTCTCACTGACACTTCCTCCTCTAGCCCTCTGATGTTGCTCTCTGCACTATCTGCCTCCTTCCTCCAATGTTACTCCCCACTGCTCACACTCTCTCCCACCTCCACACTATTACTCCTTTCACCTCTCCACAATAATACTCTTCTCCCATCTCCACACTAATAATGCTCTCCACACCCTGCCACTTTCCCCTCGCCACACAACTACCACTCTCACTCCATACAGGCCTTCCACAGTCACCTTTTCATTCCTTACATGCACACTCAAACCCAAGTACCACATTCTCCCCCACCAATACCTCACCTTGCACACACCATTGTTTCTCTTCCTTGCTCCTCTTGTCTCTTTGTCATTATTTTCCTCCCTTGACCCCACCTAAATAACCCACACCTTCCTATTTCCCATTGTCCGTTTATCCACAAACGTCCCCATCCGTTGGCTCTCTTCCTCTTCTGGTTCGTTGAGACAACTGCTGACTGCCAATTTCCCTGGTGTGGGGTTACACGCTAGGAAACACACACAAGTCTTAAGCCCTGCCCCTTTCTCCTACATGGGTCCACCGATCTCCAGCAATTGCAGCCGGCAATTTTTAATGTCTGAGTTGATGTGAGGGCTTTCCAGTCAGCAAGAGATGACTGCATGGTCAGGGTATTGGTCCGTGGCCCCCTCACAGGTAAATCTGATGCTTCAGAGCAGGAAAGAAATGCTCGAGCACTCCTTAGAAAGGCTAGTATTGTCAATGTGTTGGTACAGGTCGTGTAACTGATTGGTTTGTTCCTGCTGCTGCACAGTCTGCTTTGTGGGACGTTCGTTCGGGTGGCTCACCAGCTGTTCCACTGCTGCGGCTGCAGGTATTGGCAGTCCTATGGAACAAACAGAAAGAACCTGGCCAGTGTTGGACAGGGCAGGCATGGGCTGTTCGACAATGGTACTTAATTTATACAGGCAGGCACATGAAAAAAGGACAGGGCATGGGACTCTCCCATGCCCTGCCTCTGAGGAAGAGCTGGCTGTGGGAATCCCAGTGGTAGGCCTCCTACCCCGCGCAGAGAGAGGTCCCCATTCCCCCCTTGACAGGGTCGGTCTCTGACCCTCTCACAACAGCGACAAGTCAAAATTAAATTAAAATTGAATGAAGAAGCATGCAGACAGTGGAAAAGGGGGTTGAGGGGTATAGGACAGATAGTCCAGTAACGCTGGAATCTTGTGTTTGCCGTATCTCCTTCTCCTTACTAGGTACTCCTCTATGCCAGATCTCCAAGGAAAGCTTTGCGCCAGAACTCCAGAGCTAACTAATGATACAAGGGTGAGCGCAGGTATGAAATATGTATCCATCTTTCGGGCTATACTTAGAGATTGGGATGGGTTGTCAGGGAGTATCATATGCACAAGGAGTGATCTGCCCTAACAAGGAGTCTCCTGCAGCCAGGACGGAGCCACCTCAACCATCAACAGCTATTTTCACTACAAAGGTTTTTAAAAAAAGGTTGAGGCTGCTGCCATTCTGGAGCAAGGTGGTTTTGGTGGAGGTGTAAAAGAGTAAACCCTAGGGTACAAAAGTTGGTATGATTTCTTGGATGAAGATGGAGCTTGGATACATTTGAAGCTAGTTCCAAAAACTACACAAAGACATAGGTTTCATCTGTGTAGGTTCCTTTTTCCTGCCTGGTCATTTTCTGCCCCATGACACCCAGGTGCTTGATGGGCCCTAACTTGCCCTTACTTGGCTTTTGCCTGCCCAACCCATCTGCATATTTTCTGTCTTCTCTTGGCACACTAGCCCAACATAATGTCCAGCTTTCATGAAGCCTCTTCAGTAGCTTTTGCCCGTTTTGTCGGTACATGCTCTACTTTCTAGTGACACATATGTCAATTTAGAATCAGATGCATGTACTTAATGCGTGTGATTTAAAGTGACCATTACTGGCATAGATAGATTGTGGCCTGGGGCAGCTAGTCCATAATGGGCAAGGGGGTGCCTACCCACCAAAACCCTCACCCATCATGGAGGAGCCACACAAGCCCAGGATTGCTCCCTCGGCTGTTTGTTGCAGCTGAGTGAGCGCCCATGAGCCGGTTTGAACTGTCAAAGAAAACCATGGTGTCCCTTTGACAGTTCATACCGCAGCCGCGCATGTCCAATGGGCAATACAAAGCTTGGGGCATTTTTCTTCCCCAGCCTTGCATTGCCCATCAGGAATACAAGTTTGGGCACTGTACATTTGTCTGTGCGAGGGGATACTCCTGCACCTCCCCGCACATACAGAGCAGGGTGCTGCGTCATAAGCGCGCTCGCTCCTGTGCACGCTTCCTTGTTCCTGTTCTTGCTGCATCGAAGCCAAAGGTATTCAGGAGGCGGTGGAGTCAGTGAGCATCAGGGCTGCATGCAGGTAAAATGTTATTTGCTCATGAATAATGTGTGTGAATGATGTATGGGTGCATGTGCAGAGGCGTAGCCAGGATTGTCTAGCAAATTTTGCCTGATGATAATGTAGTTGGGCCCAATGCACTGACAAAAATATCTGTAAATACCCACACAGCGCTGCTGAGTGGGCATTTACAGATTTTGGGTGGGCCTTGCCCCTAAGGCCCTACCCTGCCTATGCCTCTGTGCATGTGTGAATGTGTATGCACGTGTGTGTTTGTGCGGTGCCGGGAGCAGGTTGGGACACGGATAACAACGCATTTTTACTGGGGATCAATCATAGTCTAGTGCAGCAATTCCTCACTGTGGCATGACATTTAACTGGATATCTATGATAATGCGAGCATGGTAAGTGTTATTACTTGACTAGACTTGCATTTTGGAAGAGCCATGCTATTTCTTACTGTGGTATGGAATTCTTTTCACTGGGCAGCAAGGATAAAGCGAACATGTTAAGTGTTATTACGTGTCTAAACTGGACTGCAGCCAGTTTGGACTTATTTTCTTATTGTGGAATGGCATGTTTAAAGGCAAAGACAATAGGAGTATGTTCTTTTATGAAGATACTGCCATACATTGGCAAAGCCAGTGTGCACATGTTTTCTTACAGTATCATTACTGCCATTGTGTGCAAGCCAAAAATGAGTATATTCTTATGTAGGAATTCTGGCAAATATTGGTGCATCCAGCATGGAAATGTATGGGCACAGCCAGTGTAAACATGTTTTTTTAAAGGTGTATATTGTGGGCAAAGGCATCGTGAAAATGTGCTTTGAAATGTTCCCGCGCAGTGCTGGTTACTTGCATCCGCTGCCTTGTTGGATTAGAGTTACCCTACAAAACCAATTGCAAACTGTTTGGCTCTTTAGCCAGTTTTTCACAGAAAGTGTGCTGTATAATGCACCACGTTAACCCAATATTAAAATATATTTCTCAGGGAAACCCCGGCCCCTCTTGGAGGGTTCTGGCTCCCTCTCTATGATCAGTCGCTCTGGCATATTTGTGGGAAATAGTTATATCACTCTAATTAAAAAATTCACCAGCCGCCACTGGTTGTGGCACCAGCTTCATGCATGTGATATGATAGGTTATTTATAATGCGCTTACCCGGGGATCAAACCTGTGTTGCTCAGTGTCGTCTTGCTTCCAAGGTGAGCACGTAGCAGCTGAGCTATCCTCCCGAGTTGTGATTTAAAGTGACCATTCCTGGCATAGATAGTTTGTGGCCGCAGCCTCATGAAAATAATATAAAGTTCTGCAAAATTATTATTTCAGCATATTATCTCAAAAAATCTTCCCCACACTCTGTCGATCTCGTTAATTTGAGAAAATATTTAGGGATCCTCCAACTCAAAATATTCACCAGGCATGACTGCCCATGAATCACGAAATGTACTGGATAATTTGCGGGCTCACCCATGAATCTTTTATAAGCTTGGTGCCCCCTCAGTAGGGAGCCACCCCTCATCCCCCGGCACCAAAAGCTGCCTCCGCCACTACTCTGGCCCATGCTGCACCACTTCTGTGAGAGTGAAACCTGCACTGTTGTGGCCCATCCTGTATCTGATCCTTGCTGTGGCGTATGATAAACCCCTCTGTGAGAGGGAGGACTGCCCTGCTATGGCCCATGCTGTATTTTTCTACGTAACTGTAGCTTGCCCCCGATATCCATGCTGCAAGCCTAATTTTCAGCTACATCCATCACCCCCTTTTGGCAAGAATTTAACTGGCTTCCAGTCCAGCAGAGGATACAGTTTACAATCCTCTGCTGGGTCCCCAAGTGCAGGCTCGGGTGGCTACTCCATATCTGGCTGTGCTGCTGAAACGTCACGAGCCTGTGAGGTGCTTAAGATCAATGCATAGTAACCTTCTGGTAATTCCATGCTCCCTGGTTTGTCTACGGGTGATAGGCGCTTTTCAGTTATTGGCCCCACGCTGTGAAATAAGCCTCTTCAGGAGCTTTGCAAGGCTGATACTTTATTATCATTCTGAAAAAAACTCAAAACCATTCCTTTCTGCTGATCACTTCAAGGTTATGTTTTCTGGTTTCTTTTATTTAAAATCTGCGCCCAGATACAGGGTTCCCTGTCCTGTCCCTCGGGTTTGGCACCTGAAAAATGTACAAATACAATTCCATGTGAGTGAAGCTTGCCCCATTGTGCTCGAGCTGTATTCATTCTGTTTGAGGGACGCGTTCCCTTCTGTGGTTCTTGCTGCACCTGTTCTGTGTAGGGGAAGCTTGACTTGATGTGGCCTATGCTCTGGCTGTTCTGTTATTGGGATATATACAGCACTCCACTGCCATTTGCATGGTCTCCAGGTACTCTGGCAGGTGTTCAAGAGGGCGGTGGGTGAGTTTAGGGGAGAAATGCATGTATGCTGTTTTGTTGATGTATACAGACCAGACGTACGCCAAGGTCTGCTTGGGTCCAGCTTCTAGGGTGCTCTGTGTCCACAGCATAGGGGGCCTTTGTGTCTGAAGGGTAGCCTTTTGTGACCATGCCGCTATGATGCATTGGCCGGGCATGTGATATGCAAGTTGGTGGTAGAGGTGTAGTGTACTGATGCATGATGCCCATTGGGAGAGAGCTTCAATAGGCATGTGTGGGTGGCTTAGGCGGTATGCGCACTGCGTGGGTTGGAACATGGAACTTAAGTGCGTTAGTGTGGGGAGCAGTCCGAGATCTCAATGGACAATACCTGCACTGGCTGCAGCATTTGAGTATCTTATCTAGGGGATGAGAGTGCCTGCTTCACGTACTTTGTGACATAGAAGTAATTTCATGTTTTAGGCATTCAGGCCGCAGTCATTCCCTTTGCAATAGGGGCACATCTGGGACACCCACAATCACTTGAGAGCAGGGAAAATAAGTTCAATTCTCAGTGGCAGTGTTGACACTATTCTCTTTTTTTTCCCCAGGTCCTGCATAAAGTTATGGCAAACAGTTTTTTTTAATGCTAAATGTATTCAAAACCTAACTGATTGAGTTGTGCAAGAAATCGGTAGTCGAAGTGAAAAGGGTGAGGCCTGATGTAGGTTAATGTATACCCTGTTCGAAATAGTGTGTTGTAGTACAGCATACAGCCTCTCAGGTTTCCGGTGCCAGTATTCCTTCTCTGAACTATCCCGGTTCATGTATTTCTTTTGGTCCATGCCCGCAGAGACCAAGTTCGACTATCATTCAGCGTCCCTGTAAAAGTGAATGTTGTTCTTGTGAATCAGTAAATCAAGTCACCCTTAACCCCGCCCCCCGCACCTCCCGGGAGGCTGCTCGTCTTACTGAGCCATTTAACCCTCACCACTGGACAGGTGACAGCAGCAACTTCTTTAAATGTACTCCAACTTGTATTTATTTGTTATTGAAAATAGTGTTTTTGTCAACAGGAAACGTTTTCACAATTATCATGTACAACCATCACACATTTAAGTTAATTGTCATAAGTGAAACATAAACTTCCTATCCTTGCAAAATGTTTCAATGAATTTACCGCACACAAAACATTCTCTAATTTGACTCTCAAACAATTAAAAGCCTCTGCTGTAACAAGTCCAGAATGTTCTTGACATTAGTAGTGGTTAATATCAGAGGAATCTGTTCTTCCGTGATCAAGCGCAACCAAAATTCCTCAGTGGCAATCTGTGTCGGATGATAAATAAATCTCGAAAATGCTCTCCACCATATTTTTACAAACTGTACACAGGTGTTTTCTAGAATATCCTCTCTGCAACAGGTATCGGGCTATACATTTCCAGCGTAACTAAACAATTACGTCTGAAGTGCAGATATAATGTACAAAGGCGACTGCGAAGGATTCGGAACAAGAACTTGGCCGGTAATCTGCTCCACGTGTGAATTCTATCACATTCCTTGGAATACTTATAATTACTCATTCTCGTTTTGGTGTTGCACCAATTCCATTCTGGGAGTTTCTTATTTTAAAAGAATTTGTTTATCATAGCAAACCTCCCCCAGAATATGTTGAGATTGTGATACAAATTAATTTAATACCCTGTATCTATTCTGCAGAGTGATCCCATGAAGGTCATCATACAATGTATTTTCTGAGGCCTTTAAGATATTATGGTAGGTTGCCAATTTCCACCATAGTATTAAAGAGTGAAAGCCCAGCTCATTGTGAAATTACTATCAACCAGTGCAGCAATAGGCAAGGCAAGATTAGCTTTCCAAAAAATGGTCTCCACTCTGTTAATATTCTCCCAATCTTTAATACCTGTAATGTCTAGTGCATTTATCAGGCAGGGGATTGCTATAATTTTTATAAGATAATACCATGGGTGACATTGTCCATCTACAGTAAACTTTCTTTATTTTATTTTTTTAGTTGCGTCGCTATGGCTATAGCCTTCAGTTTTAAACACTCAATGAGTTCAATATCACCATGTCGACTGAAAAAGGGGAAGCCTAAATAGAAGAGATTCTTCACATGTTGAATGATCTCATCAACCAGTTTTCAATTGGACCTTACTACTTTGCTACTACAGGCAAAACCTATTACAGCATTCTTCCTTGAGTTCATTTGTAAACGGTGTTGCTTCATGAACATGCCTTCGACACATTTGACAGACCAATGGGAGTGTAATCCAGATGGATTATATCATCCGCGTATGCAAGCCAATTAATATGTAGATATCGCATTTTTGGTGGAAAAACATGGGCATTTTTCAATGCCAGACCCAGGTTGGAAATGTACAGGTTGAACAGGGAGGGTCCAAAACAGAGCCTTGCCTGAGCCCAGTGAATGTAGAAATCTCCTATGAGAGATCGGCCACCCTGTTCAGTCTGACCTGGATTTTGGTGTCAGTATGTAACAATATTTAAAGTTTCAAAAGACCTGAAGGTATCTACCAATATTGTAATTTCTTCCATAAAATCTGCCTATTCACGTTATCGATTGCAGCTGTCAGATCTATACAAGCTACATGGGGGGCAGGGATCCTTTTACCCAGGCCTGCCTTTGTAAGTGAAATAGCAATAATCCATTTAGTGTAGTTCACATGTGCTTATGGAAGTCTACCTGTAACCAGCTCAGTCTCCCATTTTCTACTGCACAATTGTTTATCTCATCAAGAAGAATACTGGCATCTAGTAGTGCTATTGGTCTATGATTTGTGGGAGAAGTCGGCTCTCCCTTCTTAAAAATTGGGACTCTGAATGGTCTATGGCAAGTATCTTGTGGCATGCCAGTATAATTTGTAGCTTGAAATAGATAAAGAACATTTTGGATTGCCTTTTAAATTCAAATTGCAGAGGCCATCTGGCCTAAAAGCTCTAGACTAGATTTTTTTTAAATGTCCTTATTCTTTCTACAATGTCGGTAATATCAAGAAGGCCTGTCATATAGCAAGATTACACATATTCGAAGTTAAAAGTGTCTTCTCCCTCGCCTCAAAGAGTCTCAAAATGAAAACGCCACTGTGAAAAAACCCACTCTTGCAATGGGTTTGATTGATAGTTGGTTTGTTGGGAAGGATTAGAATTTATAAGTGCCCAGAAAACGCCTGTTTTCATAGTTTTAGGGGTTTCTAACTTGTGATAATTGGTAGATAATTCTCATTGAAATGTGTGCCCCTTTCTCCAATTCTTGTAGTTCTGTTTCAGTTTTCATCTAGTGTTGCATAGATTGACCTCGTCCTTTAAGCCATTGCTTTTTAGGGATCTGAGATGTCTTCTTTGTTCCCTTCACTTCTTTATCAACATGGGATCGATGAACAGATTCCTCATTATGTCCACCCAACTTAGAAGGCAGAAACATCCTGAATGATTTTTCTAAAAGGGCAAACAAAAAGGATTAGGTTGTCCTTAAATGTAGATTTCAGATGTTTCAACAAAAACACCAGCTTGTCTACTTAATTATTTTTAAATGTTATGTAATGTGTTCAGCCATTACATTTAATGTAATGTGTCCAACCATGTAAGGCCATTTTTGATATATAGATAATTTGGTGATGGGTGGTTCACAAGTTTGTAGATCATTTGCGCTTGGGTAATGTTGAAGGAATACAGAAGCAACAACACATAATGTTTGAGCGGGACACAGCTATGTTGTGTTTTAGTCTTCAGCAGCAATGCTATAACTGAATAGGGAACTGCTACTTCTAAATGGGGCGCCCATAATTGTGTTTTGGCAAAGTTGCACTTGCGGCAGCAACTGAACAAAGATCTGGAAGCATTCCTGCAGCTAGTCAGTCTAACTCTTTGCTGTTACTTGAAAGGGAACTCTGATAACAACCATGCATTTTGTGTGAGTACTGCTGATGCAAACCAGTTATTCTCATGACAATACGTGTTACATTTCTTTTTGCAATCAGGGCGGCCTAAATCAGGTGCACTAGTTAAATCCTTCTTGATAGTATCAAAAGCTTCTGCTGCCTCGTGTCAATTGACACATTTATGATGTGTTGGCCATTGTATAGTGTTGCAATGGTTTAACTATTTCAGCATAATGTTACATGCAATATCTACTGTATCACAACATACCTAAAAAGCCCCTCATTTGGTACGACTTTCTGGGGTTTGGGAATCTTAAACACTGCTTCCTTCAAAGATGTAGCTATAGATCCGTGACCCAACATAATATTGTTACGCTCACCTGGTCTCTGCGGAGGCGTTGGGGCACGGTTGCAGCCCTCCCTGAACTTGAATCACCTCCTTCAGGCCTCTCCCTCAGTAGAAAAGCTGTGAGCGGTGGTACGTGGTGATACTGCTCCTGCGTGGAGATAAGAGTGTGTGAGTGCGCCAATCTGTGATTGTTGTACCTCTCGAACCCTTCACCCCGAAGTACGGTTTCTGTGAGCATACGCCGGCCCATAAAGCTCACCTGTGAATTATGGAAGATAAGCTCTCCGTCCTGCTACTTCTGGCTAGTTCCTTCACTGATCCCTGATAAGGATTAGCCCAGTCCAGCTTCGGCTATGCTTCTCCTTATGATTGTTAAGTCTTTCTTGAGCTCTTGTGATGCTGTTTGTTCTGTTTAATGTCTTTATATGTTGCTCCTATTTATGCCCGCAATAATGTCTCTCTTCTGTTTTCTTCCCTTAGATGGAAATGCGGCCTCAATTCAGCTGCGAGATGCGAGACGCAGCCGGATGGAAGATGCATGATACCGCAATGTTGACAGCAGGTAAGTGATGGTTTAAAGAAAGCGTGAAGTATGGCGAAGCGCAATCTTAAACTGACTGTTTTTTCCATGTCTAACCTTGTCTTCTGTTTGTCCTTGCAGGCGTTGCTGTCGACGATGTAGCGTGTCGAGCTGCAGTGCCAAGATGAAGATTTCGGCATTCCGGAAAGTGTAAAGATGAATACTTGGTTTGCCGAAGAGATGTACAGGTAAGAACAGCTTCCCTCAGTTGGTAAGTATGCTGGCAGGAAGCAGGATGTCCAGGAAGCAGGATCTTCAAAGGTAAGTCTGACCTCAGGCAATGGTGAGCGTTATGCTGCTTGCAAGTGCAGAATAACGCAAATCGTCTGTCTTGAGGCTCGGGGCAGCTTATATAGCTGAGATCATGGCTATGCCCATTAGGGCCAGCTTACCAGCCACACCCTGCCACTCCTAGAGAGTGAGCACATGCGAAGGCAATCCATTAGCAGCCATACCCATGAATACACTTGGGACTGCTTAACAGATGGCATGTTCAAGGGTAATGCATCCTGCTTAATGGATGGTATTTTCAAGGTTAACGCATCTGAACTGCTATGTCCATAATAAAAGCTTTTTGGTGTTAAATGGATGTTCTTGTTTGCTTTTGTTCATGAGCCTGGTGCCAAAGGCGAAAGGACAGTGTCCACCCAGGTCTCCTGGGCATGCAACCCCTGCATGCCCGTGTGTCTGACTTCATGACCATGACAATATTGTGTCTGAGATAGTGTAGTCTTTCCCTACACAGATGCAATTTATGTATGAAGCCTTTGTGTCCTTTTCTTGCTAATGCTGTCATGAATATCCTGTTTGCATGCATCCTATGATGGGGAGGCTAACATTACATCATCTACATACTGCAACAAAAATGAGTGTCCAGGGACTTTTGTGTCATCTGTTTGGTAGGAGAGCGGGACTTACCATCCAGCCCCCCTTAGGCGATACCTGTACTGGGCAGTACAGCTGTGATGCAACGGTTTACATCATCGCTGTACAGACCAGTACTTCTATCTACTGTATCGTGCCACTGTCAACGGACTGCATCCGCACCACTGCGCAGCCTGCCTGGCTCCTCCATCAGGTGCAGAGGGGCCACTGGTTAACAACCTGCATCCACACCGATGTGCAGCCTGGCACTTCCATCTGCTGCAGCGGCCCACTGTCAACGGACTGCTTCCGCAACGCCCCGCAGCCTGCCCGATACTTCCATCAGCTACAGCTGCCCACTGGCTGTCGGATTTCATCTGCACCACAGTGCACCTCCTGTAAACAGCTCCAGCTCTACCCCCACCCTGGCCTCCTTCTGATCACAGGCCTACATTATCCCCAGGATCACTGTCTCTTCACGCTCCCCAGCACTTCCTTCTTCTACAGAAGTCAGCTGATCACTAAATTGCGCTTACACCATTGCGGGCCACCCGCCTGCGTCCTGGCTCTGCCCACACCACTGCCTTACCGCTTGGTGACCATCACACCCTCCAAGCTCACAGCGTCTTCCCACAGCCTAGAACTTCAATCTGTTACACAACTGTGCCTACTACCTGAGCCTCCATCTCAACCTGGGGCTTCCATCTGTCTTTGCTGCCAAAGATCTCCCATTCCCTACCACACAGTCTCTCCTATCGATCCCCCACACCTTGGGTCCTCCTTGCACACGTTAATTGCCCCAACGCTTACCCTTCCCTCTCGGCACCTGACACCCGTCTCTCACTCTCCACAGTTGAGCCTCCTCCCACCTCCTTTCCAGCCTGGGTCCAACCAATACTATTCTCCTTGCCTTCTACCAACCACATAGTCCCTGCAGTCGGTCCCTTCTCACTTCCTTCCTAGCTCTGGCCCAACCACTTCTCATTTCCTGCTCCTAATCTAATGTGTCCTGACTCTCTGCCACCAACCATACAGTTCTGGCAGCTGAGCCTCTTCCAACCTACTTCCAACTTGCTCCCTACCACTTCTCGCTGCCTACTCCTGATCTTGTGCGTCCTGGCTCTCTACTCACTACCCTCCAAATCGTGCAGCATCCTGAGTAGCAATCTGAACACCAATCTGTGCCTTCTCATTCTTCTACGCCAACACAGACTCTACTAGATCTATTGATCCCTGTCTCACTATCATAGGACTCATCAGCAATGGATCATCATAGCTCCTCGTCTCCCTTGTTCCCTCTGTTATGCGTTCTGCCAAATCTCTTCTTCTCCATCCTCTCCCTCCCCCTTCTCACTCACCCCTCCTCTCCCTTTCCCTCCTACTCTCCTTTTCCCTCCTCCTCATGCCCAGTCCCCTCTTTAATCCCCTCCCCACTCTTCCTATCCTACACCTACCCTCTCTCACCATCCTAATCTTCTTTACCCCCCTACTGGTCATCACTCCAACCTCATGAACATTGTTCTCTGGAACACCAGATCCATCTGCAATAAGACCGCAGCAGTTTTAGACATGTTCCTTCATCTCAACCTTCATTTCCTATGTCTAACTGAAACCTGGATCCCCTCCCACAACACCTCTGTACCTGCCTCTCTAACCACCTCATCCTCCTTCTCTCACATCTCTCATGCTACTGGCCGTGGTGGAGGTATTGGCCTCCTCTACCTCCTCACCACCGCTTCCTTCTTTCCCTTCCTTCGAATTTCTCTACAAATCTTTCTCCTCTCCTCACCCCATCTCTTTTCTAATTATCTATCGACCCCCTGGCCCTCTTTCCTCCTTCTATGATGACCTCGACCACCTCCTTTCGCTTACCTCTCCTTCCCCCTCTCCTCTAACTGTACTTGGTGACTTTAACCTCCACTTATCTTCTCCCCCTCATTCCTCATCCCTCTTCTCCATCCTGGACTCTTACCTGCTTTCCCCTCTTCCTTCTTCTCCTACTCACTCCTCCGGGTCCACTCTAGACCTCATCTTCAATTCTTCTACCCCTCTTCCCCTGTCTCTACTCTTCCTATCTACCTCTCTGATCATGCCTTACTCTCCTTCTCCCTTACTCCCCTTCCACATCCATTTGCCACTAGGCCCTCTCCTCCCATCTTTTCTCGGCGTGACCTTCGCAACTTTGACCCCCCCCCCCTTTTTTGGCACCTGCTCTTCTTCTCTTCACTCTCTCCAAAATGTTTCTTTATTGTCACCCAATGATGCTCTATCCACTCTCACCTCTTCGATTTCTTCTTCCCTTGACCAATTTCACCCCTTTCGTTCTTCCATCCAACCCAGAAACCCTCTCAATCATGGCTCACTCCTCATCTTCTCTCGATGCGGTGTCTCCTCAGACAACTTGAGAGACTCTGGCTCAAATCTCCTTTGCTTTCCAACCAAACCTCATATTTCTCTTACCACTCTCTTTATGACTCTTGTCTTGCCTCGGCTGAAGGATCCTACTACTCTAACCTTCTTCACTCCCAAGCCCCTCACCCTCGCCGCATCTTCCAAACTCTCTCTCGACTTCTCTCCCCTCCTAACCCTGATCCCTCTACCCTTTCTCCTTCTGATTTTGCTAACTTTCTCTCCTCCAATATTCTTGCCCTTCTGCAAAAAATCAGCTTCTCCTTCCCTCCCCCCTCTTTCCCCCCCATCTACCTGTATGCCCGTCTTCTCACTCGTCTCCCCCTCTGACATCTCCACCCTACTTTCCAAAGCCCACCACACATCTGCCCCTACTGACCCTCTCTCATACCTTCTTATTCCTAAGATCTACCCTCCTCTAATTCCTTACCTTACTTCCTTCTTCAACACATGCCTTTCATCGGCCACCTTCCCCTCTGGTTTCAAACACGCCACTATCACCCCTATTTTGAAGACACCTTCGGCCGATATCCTTCTCACCTCTAACTTCTGCCCTATTTCTCTTCTTCCATACCTCTCTAAGCTCCTTGAATGAGGCACCAATCTCTCCCTCCTACCCCCTCCCAGTCGGGTTTCCACCCTAAGCACTCTCCTGAAACTGCTCTTACCTACATCCTTAACTCCCTCCTCTCTGCTCGACAATCTAAGCAATCCTCAGTTCTCATTCTTCTTGACCTCTCTGCTGCTTTCGACACTGTGGATCACCCCCTTCTTCTTAACACTCTTTCTTCTTTTGGATTCATAGGCTCTGTTCTGAACTGGCTATCCTCGTACCTCTCTTCCCGCTCTTTTACTGTTTCCTGGGGTGGCCGGTCCTTTCCATCCCAACCTCTTGAGTACATCGTACCTCAAGTATCAGTGCTTAGACCTTTCCTTTTGTCACTCTACACCTCCCTCCTTGCCCCTGTTATCTCCTTGTTTGGCATTTCCCACCACTTCTATGCCGACGACACTCAACTCTCTCTTTCTTTCTCTTCCTTCTCACATGACCTCCACCTGAAACTCTCTTCCTGCCTTACTGCCATAAAGAACTGGATGTCTTCCCGCTTTCTCTCCCTTAACACTGACAAGACTGAAGTCGTCTTTTTCCCCTCCAACTCTCTTCCTCCTCCCTCCCCTCCTCCTTTCATTCACTTCCCACCGCTAATCTCCATGTCTCTCCCCATGCTCATAACCTAGGCATTCACTTTGACTCCTCTCTCTCTTTCTCCCACCATATCTCTCTCAATTCTCGTGCCCGTCGCTACCACCTCTTCAATATTTGCAAAATCTGCCCCTCTCTCACCTTTCATCCTACTAAACTTCTATTCTCCTCTCTTATCTTCTCTCGCCTCTTCTGTTGCTCCTCCTTACTCTTTGGTCTACCAACTTCTCATCTCGCCCCCCTCAAGTCTATCTACCACTCTGCTATCCGCACCCTCTGTCTCCTTACCTCCTGCAATTCCATCTCGGCTTCCCTCTCCTCCCTTGGCTGGCTTCCATTTCACTCAATTTAAATTTCACTTTCTCTACCTTGTCTTCAAATCTCTCTATGGGCTTGCTCCCTCCCTACCTCTCATCCCTCCTCTCTTTCTACACTACCTCCCGTCCCCTTCATTCAGCCGACCACTTCCTCCTCACTGTACCTCCATCCCCTTGTGCCCCCTACCGTTTCCGCTCCGTTCAGCTCCTAGCTCCCCTGCACTGGAACTCCCTACCTCTCTCAACCCATTCTATTCCTACTTTCTCCTCATTTCGCACCACCCTTAAATCTCTCCTCCTCCACCCACCGCCTTGAAACCCCCTCCCCTTTTTGCTCCCCCTCCCTTCTTTCTGCTTCCTTTTATTTCTTCCCTCCACCCCTAACCACCCCACTCTCACCCTTCGCCTCTCTCCTCCTTCTCTTCCCCACCTCTCCTTCTCCCTCACATTCCCACTGCTTTACTCCCCTCATTCCCTTCGGTTCAATTGCTCTTCTTACCGGTTTGTTGATTGATTCATATCTATAATTTGCTTCTACCATTATACTGTTTTATGTTCCAAGTTGTTCAATTGTGCAGTGCTTTGGTGTAAAGCCCTATATAAACAAATAAATACAAATACCGATTGAGAAATAAACGCTAAGAGAGCACATCCAGGCAGCAGGGCGGTGCACCTAGAGGAGGGTGCGCAATCAACGCAGTGCAAGTTATATTTTAGATGTGGGTGTGAACGCCATCTTGGCGAGCAGCAGCCACTTTAGAATGTAGGCCCAAGCGCGGCAAACAACATTTTGTGTGTTAGTATTAGACCCCTTGCATGAGCGCAAACACCTCCCCCACCCCCAACCTGGCCACATCTCACAGAGGCCATGAAATCCTTTGTTGTTCTAAGAAAGTTACAGGCTCTCGCGCCCTGGGAAAGAATGCGCCCGGCAAGGATAAGAGAAGGGAGCAGAGCGCCTCTTGGCAGTACCATCCCATGGGACAGCTAGCAAGGCCCCCCTGTCCCCGGCAATCCCCACATAAGAAATACAGCTTTGCCATGCTTTCATCCCATGACCCCTGCACGCCATGGCACCGTCCAAACCCAGACAACTGACCATAAAATGTTGACACCCCTTGATCGATCACTAAGAGCAGAAGGCAAGGCTGTCGCGCCTTCAGAAATGGGTCACGTGATTTGTGCAGATAGGTGCAGGGTAGCATCAAAATTATAGCCTGAAACTAAGGTGGAGGACATTCGAGGTTGCTGTTCTGTCTGGGAGAGAGTGAAGCCTGTGAGTTAGTGTGACCTCAGCTCTTTCCCCCCACTCCCCAAACCCATCCCTGTATCTGCCAGGTGCTTGTTACAACGATAAAATAACATTGTTAGTAGCCAATTAATTGTTGGGCCAACTACAACGTGGATGACGAGCCCAGCAGCGCCCACGTGGATGGAGGACAGATGAAGATGATCCAATGGCCCGGCATCCCATATAGTACAGGCCCTACATGTGTAGAGCTCTTCCAGTTGAGACTGTAGAATAGCACTATATATAATTATGTCATCAGTGACCTTGTTTGTGCTTATAATGTGCTGCACGTGCCTACGGAGTTCAGAACATTCAGTGGCAGCAGCAGAGTTCTTTGCTAATGCACTTCTAATTTGTAGAAATACTTGTTATCCTTGCAAGCATGTCTTGTGCTTTTTTTCCCTAGCGGGGTGTATTGTTTCTGGTGTGAGCGTGCAGGGGCGTTTCTTCATTTGGTGACACCAATGTGATCCCAGCGACCCCCGCACTGATGGAGGCTTCCAGGTCACTTCTCCGAAGGGGCTGCAGTGACTAGTCACAGACCTGTCAGTTCCAGAGGTTTGCAAGAGCCATTTTTACAGAATTCCTGTCTGCTCTTTGAAGCAGGGCATGGCTCCGGAGAGAGTGCAGGCCGTTGTTGGAACCGTGTGACAAAAGAGTTCTGTTGAACACGCACATGTGAGTATAACCTTGCAAGTGATAACATGTAGGGCAGGGGTATATGGGAAAGAGTGTGGGTTGTGAGCAAGTGGAGAACAAGGTTGTCTGTGTGGTGTGGGTGTGATTTGTAGCTTTCATCATTATCAATTTTTAAGGAGAATATTGTGGAAAGGAAAAAAGGAGTGTAGGGAGCATCCCTAAGTGAGGGGAGAAGGTGGTACCACTTATATTGTGTAACGCAGGAAAATTAAATACATAGGAGCCCTGCATAATTAGTGGGCTCAGAAATAGTAGTGCTTGTTATTTTAACTTATTGATGTAGTGTTTTGTGAATGGGAGGGGAAGGAAAGTAACATGGGCTGATGCGGAGGAGGGAACGACAAAGTGATTTTTTGGTTGTGACATCTGCAGCCTGCGCGATGCGCGATGAGAAGCGTAGCAACGCTTTAGAGCGCATGCATTGCTGCAATGGGAGGGGAGACCTTTTTAGAGTACATTAACCAGGCCTTACCCTTGTACCGGAGAAAATTGAGAAATACCATAAGCAGTGGGTGACAAACACAAGGGGGGATACCCCGCTCATGGCCAGAGCAGGGCACCCATACTAAGGGAATCCTAAAGCATATGACTACATTCCTAGCAGCGAAATACAAGGGTAAACAAACTGCAGAAAAGAAAGCATTTTAAACTTATGGAAGATGATTGAGGACGTGGAAGACACCAATGAGGGAGGGGCACGGAACTCACACGAGGACCCAAACAGAATACAAGGGGATATATCCATTGGCAGTGCTCCCAACGACGGGGTACACTAACTCAATCTATGTATCCACACGGGCAACGGTCCCTCAACCCCCATATATACCCAGTCCAGCAATCGCTCCACCTCAGCAGTGCAGAGGGAATTAGAAGGGGCACTAGAATCAGCACGAGCAGAGCTTGCGCGACTGTGAACCACACAGAGCGATGCAAAAGGGAGCGGTCTAAACAAGTGGAGAGCGGGGGACATTCTGTTTAGATTGGACAGCACAGCAATAAAGGATGTGCACATAGAGAAGAAAGAGGACGGGAAAGCAGCCCCAGCGGAGGTTATGGGACTGTAAGGTCCGACAGAGGCTTAGGTGGAGATCCAGGAGAGGATGGTGGATTACCTTGGATGAGTTTGAAGATGACGGTGAGGAGGAAGCGCAACAAGCGCTAGATATAATGCCTCGAGTCAAACGTTTGTGGGATGAGAGGGTAAGGAGGTTTGGCCAGATGGCAGTAGCGAGGAAAAAGGGAAGTGCCAGAAGACAGGGAGGGAAGAAAGTAGATTTACAAATGCTATTGAAACACAAGGACATGGGTAGGGCACAGTATGTGCCCAGGGCGCAGATGGACAAGAACAATTTGATCAAGGCGCTCCCACCGTTAACAGCGGGGAAGTGGATAGATGTATTTGAAAAACAGAGTGCAGGTGTACCCCCTTGCCATGACACAGAAAGTTTATTAGTGGCGAAAGTGGGAGACCAGGCTGGAGATGTGTGGATTAAAGCAGGATACCCAGGAGTGAGGTTAGACGATGATACGTATGATGGCGTACCATTCAATAACATGAGAGCACAGGTGTGGGGTGCACTTCGGCACACTTACCCTAAAATGCCAGACATACAGTCAATTATGGTATATGCTATGGGGGATGACGAAGACCCCCCCACAGTACATTATTACGGTTCTGGAGAGGTGGAGGGCAGAGATGGGGGACGAGTGAGACCGATCAGTTCCTCTTTTTACTTTGTTATCAAAAGTGGCTTACCGAAGGTAGTGCAGAAGACACTAGACACAATTGTGGGCATTAAAGCAAAGAGGTGGGCGGAAATTCAAAGTATAATAATACGCCATTGCAAGCGAATAAAGGAACACAAAAGGGAAATGGCACAACAATTGCAGGCAAATGAGGTGAGATTGGTACAGAGGAAGCTGGCTAAGATAGCTGTAGAGGGGGCGATGTCCACAACTGCACAGAGGCGAAAGGGAGCACGCAGGGGTCCACGGATGTCCAGCACAATGACAACCTGCTGATGTGTAGTGACACAGAGCAACACTGCAGACAAGACTCCATTACACTTTTACAGCTGCTAGCACGCAAGGGATATAAAGTTGACAGGGCAAAATTACAGTACTGTCTCCAGGAGGTTTTATATCTAGGACAGTTAATATCAGCAGATGGCAAAAGAATAATACCAGGACGCATTGCCTCTGTGCGCACAACCCCACAGCCTTCAACAGTAAAAGAAACGCAAATGTTCCTAGGCTTGTATAATTACTGCAGGGCATGGATCCGCTATTACACAGCATACACAAGGCTACTCTTACAGGGCCTCAAAGAAGCACAAAAGACTGACAAAGTGGTTTGGATAGAAGAAATGTTACAGAGTGTCAATGATCTTAAAGAAGTAATCTCAGCTGCCCCGGTGCTAGCAACCCCAGATTATTCACAGGAATCTTACTTATTCTCCCACTCTAACAACCGGCTTATGACTGCCATGTTAACACAAAAGAGCTAAATGGGTCACAAGCCACTGGCCTATTATAGTGGCACACTAGACCCAGTAATGCAAGGGCAGCTTGCTTGCAAGCAGGCACTCAGGAGTGCACAGGAAAAGCATTAATGCCATACAAACTGTTGATAACATCGTTTGATCAGCTCCATCGCCCATCCCACAGCTCCAAACACCACATCACTGCTGATATACAAGAGGACTGGTTCATTCCAATCATCCAGGAACATTTGACAAGTATGGTTATTAGATGAACAACGTGTCAAAGTTTCAGGACAGGCATGATATTATGAACACTGAGAGGCACTCTGCCACGCCCCATTGGGCCACTCCACGAGTTGCATATCGACAATGCGGACATGCGTGAGAGATGCAGTGGGTCTCGATATCTGATCATTGTCGTCTGCCCCTTCTCACGTTCAGTGGTGGTGGGGCCTTGTGCACATCTGGATGCCAAATGCGCAGGAAAATTTCTGGTCTGCGAAGTGTACCCCCGATGGGTTGTGTGTGGTGTTTTAAGGTCAGATAATGGCACAGACTTTTTCTATTACAATTTATCACCCCAGGCCAACTTAGTTGTGGAGAGAATCAATGGACTCCTCAAAAGTAAGCTGTCTAAGCTTTGCACCACGTTGAAGAAAAACTGGGTGCATTGCTTATCCTTGCCCCTGTTCCATTTGCGCACCCAGCTAAGACCACCATTTATCGCCCCATGAGGTGGGAACCGGCTCCCAACATTCATATGCCAATCTCTCCCATTAGGAGAGCATAAGATGCGAATAGGGCAGCAGCTGTTTGAGGCGACAAATTCAAAGACTATTTGACAACCCTAACACAAGCACTCAAATGTTTTCCCGACAGATTGCACCACCTCAGAAGACGTGTCGGCTGACTCCACGACTGATTCCCCGCCCACTCAACTGCTTCTGCCAGGATAATTAGTCTATGTGCGGTCCTCTGTCCGCAGGCGGAACAGCCCCAGATTCAATGGACAGTTTCAGGTAGTTTATTGCACTCTTCTTGCAATTAAAGTTAAGGAACTCCGTTAATGGATCCACTTGTCTGACGTTCGGAAGGCACCATTGAACATTGCACCAGCACTTTAAAAAATGGGTAGTGTGCATCTCCCTCATTTTCCATTGCACTACCACCATTCAAATGTGTATTTCCCCACCCACCCCAAACCAGTGGACACGCAGTTTCTAATACCGTTACATTTACAAAGAAGGGTCTTTCATGTTCTTTTGTTTTTGTTTGTTGTTGTTTTTTTTTTCTCTCTCTCTCTCTCTCTCTCTCTCTCTCTCTCTCTCTCTCTCTCTCTCTCTCTCTCTCTCTCTCTCTCTCTCTCCCCTCCCCCCCCCTGCCCCCCACCACCCCCCCACCCCCCGCCCCCTGCCCCCCACCACCCCCCCACCCCCCCCCATAGGTTTTGCGTTTCAGATTGAAGAAAAAGATGGAACCAGTGCTCTCAAATCACTCCATATACATTAGAAACGATTCCAGTGTTATGTCGAGGCTATCGTATTCTTACAGGTGTGCAATGCATTTTATAGCAGGTATATTTGCTCATTCATGTTTATTTTACGGATTTATTTAGGAGCTTCATTTACACTAGAGGGTTATATAAAAGGGAGGGCAGGGGGAGAGGAGGACATTACAATTTCACTGTAAACAGTAGGTCAACTATGCACTCAAAAGAAACTGTATATCAATCAAATGAAACTGAATATGCATTTTCCCCATGGCTCAACTTTACACACCAACAATTCTATAGACAGTAATAATCCACCCCCTCACACTGGATTGTTAGAATATATTGCTTGGTCCTTACTGTTCCCAAGATTTCTCAATGCTTTTTATAACACCACCTTTACTGATGTGAATAATATGAGTACTGTTATTAATGGATATAACGGTGCACCCAAACGTACAAAGAGGCAAGCACGAAAGGAGAAACACAACACCTACCGTGTGCTGGGTCTCGAGGCCATAGAAGATGTGCATCACCCAGAACTGTCTAATAGTTGGTATACAGACATGAGCTTGGTGGGGAGGAACAAAGTGAATGGCAAATGCTATGTGTGCTAGTTGATGCCGCATATGTCAGGGGCACCCAAGATCCTAGTGCCACAGGAAGTACCAATTTTAGAGACACAATGCCTAGTACATCTTGCGCTATGTAGTCTCAGGGGCACTTTCCAGGCACACAATTTGAGACTCGAACTTGCTGACCCAGATCACCTGCAATGCAACAACAATCCGAAGAGCAACCAATGCCTGAAGAGACCCTACCTGGTGATATAAGGGCTAAAATACACAAATAGCAAATGGCAAGAAACAAAAGTGAGCTGCATGGCAGAGGGTCTAATAGGATACAAAGAAGGGGGTTCTGGCCCAGGTGGAAGCAGCATGTGAGCCATTCTGGACTGGACACATCACAAAACTAACGGATTGAAGCAATGCAGAAACCAGTGAAAGTGCACAGAGAAGAAACATATGAACTTTGCTTTTATAGTACTGGAACAATATCTATAAGGGCCAACTAACATTGCAATAAGGCTGCTCATTCCTGATCTCAAGTAAGGCATGGCAGCAGTGATGGGTTACCATAGGGTGTGAGGCCAACAAGCATACTTGCACCTCCCACAATCATGGAGGGGCTATTGTTTGTGGGCCATGCTGCACTCAGCCCCCCTTGTAATCCCAGAAGTACGTTTGCAAGTGGGGCCAACAGAGACTTCTGCCCCTAGCACCTATCCAACCCCGAAGGAAGAAAAAAGAAACCCATTGCCAGCACCAAAGTTCCACACCTTGCCTCGGAAAGAAAAATGTGATAAACTGCGAAGGAAGAAGTGCGCAAACTATCTGTCCAAAGACTCATCGAACTTGCTCAATGAAATACCAGACAAGGGGAGACTCTTCAGCAAAGCAGACATTCTTTTCCTTAATGCTACTACCTGGTATGCAAGCTGTCGCCAACCCTAAATAGCTGCCCATTTTCCACTAGGAACTAATACAGCTAGCTAACAAAACCGAGCAAGGGTTCAACGTCATAAATGTGGAACTTCGCTATCTGAGACTGAGGATGATGCAGAATCGCTACATCCTAGATACACTTACTGCAATGGAGGGAGGCTTGTGCAAAAAAGATATGGAATTCCTGTTACACATTTTTGCCTCCCGAAGATGCTGAGAACGGCTCTCTGTCACATATATTTGAAGCTGTAAACAACATGGGTGCGTGCATGAAGACAGAAGCTAGAATACATAATGAGGACTGGTTCGATCTCACTTTCTCTTGGGCTCCATCCTGGCTGGGGGTGATTGTGAAACTGCTAGTTCCCATCATTGCCTTCATCTTGGTCATCTTTTGCATGTTGCCGAATGGGACTCTGATGTTGTGCCAAAGCAGTTCCCGATAGAGCAATGATGATTGTCTCAATTGGGGTAGCACCCAGAGCACTTTGTTGTACTACAGAGAGTGGTACGCAGACAGACGACCCAAACAAACCCTGTACGATAGAGATTTACCATTCCTTACACACCCTGGGCACAATCACTACCCTCCCACCGTACCCAGAGAATTACACAGAAGACTGTGTTGACTTAGCTGGGGATTGGGGGGTTGTATTTACATGACATGTACCCTAGAAGAATATGCCCAGTCTGAAGCAAGTTTGAAAGATGTTTGCAGAGCATGGGTTCCTAAGTAAGGGTCGCCACCATACTTGGAAGCTCAGAGGTTGGAGATGGTGCAGAGAGGGGAGCAGAATAAATATCAGAATTTGGCTGCCAATGAAACTGCGGGGGAGTTTGTTAATTTAGGATTAACGAAGGGGGGAATGTTGGGAAGGAGAGTGGGTATACCTCCCCCCAGGCAATACTGAATGAGAAATAAACGCTAACAGAGCACATCCAGGGAGCAGGGGGATGCACATAGAGGAGGCTGTGCAATCCCCTCAGTGCATGCAGTACAAGTTATATATGGTAGATGCAGGTGTGTCCGCCATCTTGGCAAGTGGCAGCCATTTTAGAATTTAGGCCCAAGCGCGGCAAACAACATTTTGTGTGTTTGTATGAGACCTCCTGCATGTACACAAACACCACCCGACCCAGGCCATGTCTCACAGAGTCCATGAAATCCTCCATTGTTCTAAGCATGTTACAGGCACTCGTGATCTGGAAAGAATGCACCCTACAAGGTCACGAGAAGGGAGCAGATCACCTCTTGGCAGTACCATCCCACGGAACAGCTAGCAAGGCCCTCCTGCCCCCAACAATCCCCACATGAGAAATACAGCTTTGCCACACTTTCATCCCATGACCCCTGCATGCCACGGCACCATCCAGACTACCAACCATAAAACCTTGCATCCCTTGAGCGATCACTAAGATCAGAAGGCAAGGCTATCACGCCTTCAGAAATGGGTCACATGATTTGTGCAGCGAGGTGCAGAGTTGCATCAGAATTATAGCCTAAAACGAAGGTGGAGGACCTAGGGAGTTACTGATCTGTCTGGGAGCAATCGATTGAAACGTGTGAGTTAGTGTGACCTCGGCTCTCCCCCTGAGCCCATCCCTCTATCTGCCAGGTGCTTGTTACAACGATAAAATTACATTGTTTGTGTTAGCGGCCAATTAATTGTTAGGCAAACTTCACCCCGGAAGACGAGCCCAGCAGCGTCCATGTAGACTGAGATGGACAGATGAAGATGGATCGATGGCCTGGCATCCCATATGGAGCTGCACATGCCTACAGAGCTCAGAACGTTCTGCGGCGGAGTTCTTTGATGATGCACTTCTATTTTGTAGAAATAAATAATTGCTATCCTTACAAGCGTGTGTAGAGGTGGAGTCAAGTACCCCCACCAAAAGCTCTGCCACCATGTTCCCTATATGTTGGGAACCAGAAATTGCAACACGTGCATTACCATTGAAAATGCATGTACCGCAGAGAATCCCGGAAACAAGGTATCCATTGAGAAAACATTACATGCATTCTCAGAGAAATAACGGCTTGCTGGATAAAGTCCCAGAGGAAGTGTGAAAATGAGTGAAAGAGAATATTGGTGATGTCATGCAGAACAGAGCTGGCGCACCCTAGAGAAGATGCACGAGATAAAAGAACATAGACATTCTATAAGGTCTGAAGAAGAGGTGGTAAAGGTGAGCAACATTTCGGGCTTGAGATTAAGATGCTCATGTTACAGAAACACTGAAGAAAATGAAAATCAGTTTACACTTGTACAGACAGAGTAACATAGGTAGACAAAGTGATCTTAAGGCTGGCTACGTAGTGAATAGTTGCGGCGATGCACCAATGTATAATACATAGGAATGTATAGAACCTGGAAATTTCACAGTGCACTTTAAGCAAGGCTTGAAACCCTGTGATTGGAAAGTGTTTTTCAGTGTGGGGCAGTTGGAAAATAACTGATGGCGAAGAAGAAATTCAAGAAAGGCTTGGCTGGCCCATCACCAAGAAGTTGAGGCCACCGTGAGCCTGGTTGTCCATCCAGTAGTTACATCTACGTGAGAAAGAAACAAACTTCTGTTTGAGGTGGAATGAAATAAACACTGAAGGCGTCAAAAGTTCCTCATTTTAATTGAATTAAATGCAGCAAGAAACTCGAAAACGCGGTCTCCAAGTCACATGGTCAGATCAAAACAGACATTGGGTCGAGCTACACCGAAACCAAGAAGATATTCCCTTTTATTCTCAAGCACAGAGAGCTTCTGCAAGGCCAAGTTCAAAGCCTTAATTTAATGGCAGACTGCAAGAGTGATGATAGATGTTGGGTAATTGGAGGGGAGGCATGATCACACCAACCCTCTCTGCACCTGGTATGGTAGCATGTGTGCTGCTAGTGTGTGGAATATTCCAGGAGGGTAGAAGGGTGCCAAACCAATGGTACAGGGCCATGTAACAAAGAGCCCTATAGTTTGTGTAACCAATAGAGTGTTGAGTATTCGTGTGACAGGGAAGATGACTTGCACTTGGGATAGGCTTAGTTGCCCACCTGACTCTAGAGACCCAATCACTTCCCCCGTCAGTATGGAACGTATAATTAGATGTTCCCTGTAACCCTATGACATCCCCAAGTAGGTTTTTGTAGTTTGCCAAGTAGTGATACGTGACTTATGAGTTTTGACTATAAATTGTTTTTTATAATATGCGCTGAGAGAACTCGAGCGCACGTCCATTGATGTGTGTTGTAACTCCGTTTTAGACAATTGCAAATAAAACAGTCGGTTTTGATTATTGGTGTTTGGGTAAATTCTGCATTCCCATCCATCTCTGAGTATTGCTACCTCGTCTTAAAGGACCCTAGATCGATGGGTTCACGTGGTAGCAAAGAGAGGATGGTTCAGAATCCATCAACCCAGTAGGCTTTTAAGGGTCTCGGAAATATCGGATGTCCTCTGCCATTTCGCTGGAGGACCGCGAGGCTCCCTGTGGATAGCAGCCACAACTAAATCTTGCAAGTCAAACGAAGCAGGTGGGACGTGTCCCTCTTTCACGTAATTCCCCTCCCGGTTTCTACAGGAAGCTGAGCGGCCTGAAGGCTAAGGTAGCCGGTTGAGGAGGTGACGATCCCGAGGGTCAGGAGCTGAAAAGCGAATGGTGAGTAGATTGAGAGAGATGGCAAAAAATAACTGTGTATTAAATAGGGAAATTGATAATGGGGAGAAAGTAACGGAGGGTTGGTGGGGTATTTGAGTTCATGACAAAGAGCATAGAGTAGAAGTATTTAGTTGTGAACGAGGAGCGATCCATAAAATAAGCCCCGAGTCCTATGTCAAAGATGCCTAGAAGGAGTTGTTTTAGAATCCAAGTGGATGGTTAGGCGACAAACAGATAATTCTGTTAAAGAGAACAACTCACCCTCCGATCTGACTCATTATTAGGGGTGAGAGTAGCCACGAGGAGCGTTGGCATAAGTATATGTGGGTCGGTCAGTCTGTCTGTCTGTGTATTGTATGTATTATATGTGATAAACAAATTATGAAAATGTCAAAGAGCGACAACCAATAGATTGTGGTAAAAAGCGGGTAGATTATTTAGTTGTCAAAGGTATTGATTAAACAGGTAGACTGAAGTAAAGTGAGACAGAGTATTGGAGCTGTGACGATTGGTGCACGCTCATATTGTGTTATTTTTCTGAAAAAGTATTTTCTCTGTTAAATGACGGTAAGTATTGACAGTCAAGTGTGACTAGTCATGATGGAGGATGTTACTCCGCACATGCACCTGTGCAAACAGCTGCCAGAACATGCACCCAAGCTTAAACAATGTAGTGCAGAATGGGTTAATGGCACAGCAGATAAAATTTTCATGCCATGGCCACAAGGGGGATCACTGTCAAAAAGTTTTGCAACACATGAGCACATACCTGTACACGGGAAAGAAGTTAGAAAAAAGGTTAGCTAGCCTTTTGCTCCCAGTACCGCGCCTGAGGTACATGGCGATAGTGTGAAAGACGAGGGAGGGTATCCATTAAGGGAGCTTAAAGCAGCAGCAGGATATAGTAATCTGACACATGAGCCGCCTGCGTATAGTAGTGACGGAGGTCCAGAAAAATCTCCAGAAAGGGATGTGATCTCTAAAGTCCCACGGGACAAGGAGAGAAGTGAACGTCCAAGTAGGACTCTAGATACAGAACAAGAAATTAAGAGATGGAAAGGAGAAAAGGATAAAGCTGACGAGATAGCGCTCATACAGAACAAATGGCTCGGCGGACAGATATTGCTCAAACTTGATGGGAAGAGCATCGAGGAAGTACGGCAAGGTGAAGACCAAGATGAGCAGGATAAAAATGACAGGGAACGTGAGAAAAAATTGAGAGAAGACAAGGCTAAAAAGAAGAGTAGACTTAGACAAGAGCAATTGTATCAAGAAGAACAGTTAAGAAAAGAAGAAAGAGCAGAAGAGCAAAGAAAATATGACAATAGGCAGAGAGCAATCGAAGAACGAAACAGGCTAGAAAAGAGAAGAAAATAGCAAGAACAGAAATGAAGAGACAAAAGAATGCAAAGACGCAGAGATGATGAGGTGTGTAGGGCAAATGAAAGTAGGGAAGTGAAAAGACAGGAAGAGGAAAGGATTAGGGGGATAGCAAAGAAAAAGAATGATGAGGAAATGGAACAAAAAAGAAGGCAGATGACAGGTGACATTGATCGCACTGAAAGAGAGTTAATGGAACCTAATCCAGTAGTGGCATGGGAGGACATAGAAGAGTTGCTCCCATCACAAGAACCTATGCCAGGACCCTCTAGAGTAAATCTAGAGGAGAATTTTGAGATAGGAGATATTGGAGACAGAACTGAAAAAAGCCTAATAACAGATGAGGGCAAAAGGTGAATCGAGAAGTAAAGGGAAAGATGATCGATCTGAAATTGCCCAATCACGAGGGAAGGAGGGAGGTCTATTTAGCCTCGAACATAGAGCCCTGTCTTTGGACAGGCTGACTCTAAAAAGAAACGAGAAAAAGGACACTCATACAAGTTGGCGACAGGATATGTCAGATGAAGAAAGGGAAACCTTCCGTAGAGAGGAGGGTGGTGCGTGCGGGTCCAAGGGGTGTTTTCAAACAGACAAGGAAGTTAGATGGTTGGATCTGGACCTACCAAAAAAAAGAATTCCAGAGCCTATGGCATGCACAAAACGATCTAAAGGGTGTTCCCATAGCGAGAGGGTGGACTCGCCACCATACGTGAGCAGACTAAGGTCATTACCAGGAAGAAGGCGATCAGGAACCATTGTCCCTACTATGGATAGGTAGACAATGGAAGCTTGATTGCGATTTTGGGATTTCACAGTTTCCCTTGTTAGAAAAAGGAGGGGCCAGACCGCAGTATATCCCCTGGCCCCAGATGGATAAGGATAACTTAAAATGTAAACTGCCGAGTCTGACTTCGGGTGCTGGAAAATTGATTTATGAACTAGAAAAAATTACGGGAGGAAACACATTAGCTATAGGGGACATTAAGGGTCTTCTACCAGCTATCCTTGGGGAGAGGGCTGATGACATTCGGACAAGTGCAGGATACGCAAGTGTCACAGCACAGAACACAGCGCACAATGGCGCGCCTTTTAATAATTGTAGAGCGGCAGTCTGGAAAGCGCTTAGAGTGCAGTATCGTGATATGTAGGATATGGAGGCTATAAGGGCACGAAAGATGCATGGAAGGTGACGATCCGCTAGCTTACATTCTGAATTTTCAAAAACAGTGGAATTTGGAAACTTGAGAGGCGTGCGAGAAATCTATACCTGTATTCTATCATATATTATGTCAGGGGGTGTCAGATCAGGTACAGAGACAGCTCAAGAAGCTGGTGGGTATGGAGGCAAAGCCATGGCCAGAAATACAGCTGACCATCGCACACCATTGCCGATTGTTGCAAGAGAAAAACCGAAAGAGAGAGGACCCTAGGAAGCTAAGTTAGTACAGAGGAAACTGTCGAAATATGCTATAGAAGGGGCAATGCTGACTAGTGGAGAAGGGCCAGGATCACAGCAAGTATCAGGTATGCTGCAGGTGAATAATGAATGGCAGTCGGATCAAGGAGGGAATAAGTTTATGCCGAGAGGCAGGGGAGGCTTCCGCGGAAGAGGAGGCTTTCAGAATAACCAGGGACACGTTCAGAATAACCAAGGTGTGTTTCAGATTCCGCAGAATGACAATCAAGGCATGCAGGGAGGGCAAATTAGGAGATTCCCTCTTGTATGTTGGACATGTGGAATGACAGGGCACATGGAGCGAACATGTGGGAGCCAAGGATACGTGCAAAATGGGCAATTCTCAAGGGGGGAGTGTGGACAGCTTATCCTCCAGCATATAGCCCACAAAGTACGGACAGGTTTGCCCAAGATCAGACAGTGTATCAAGCACAGGTACCGCAACCACAACAGGCTATGCAACCACAGCAAGCACCATTGAATCCGCTGCAAGGGCAGTCACAGCACGCACCCATGCAGGTACGGGAATAAGTATGTACCCACAATAGGACAGCTCACGGGGTGACTTGATGTGTTCAGTACTATCAGTGACGCCCAATCCTCAAGAGAAACCAAGGGTTGACGTTACCATAGGAGGCAAATCCTTTTCTTTTTTAGTAGGCACATGGGCGACTCGCTCATGTATACGAGAGGGAACATTTTCATTATCGGGAAATGCCATGAATGCTCAAGGGTTCTCTGGAGCTAAAAGTAGAGTGCCTTTCACTGAGAAATTGCCAGTCTCTATAGGAGAATGCAATATGCCTGTCCCATTGTTGTATTTAAGACAGACACCAGTTAATATACTGGGCAGAGATTTAATGACAAAATTAAATATGACGATTTCTTTCACTGATGAAGGAATAGTGTGTTCAACACCAGGAATACACTATTTAAACGCAGGTGAATTTATCATGGCATTTACAGGACAAATAGCTTTCAAAGGAGCGCCATTAGAACCAGAAGTCTTTCATTATGCGGTACGCATTTTGTTAACGTGGCTACCAGGTATAGTGGGCAAGATTATGAGAATACCTGATGAATTTCTGTTCAGGCCACAGATACCCATGGACGAACAGGGTTGGGGGGGCCTTTTTTTTCCCTTGGAATTGAAGGCAGCCATAGTACAAGGAGAAACAGCCATGCTTGAAGGCTGGGATCGAGGCGTTCCATGGAGAACAGTGATTGCCATTGGGGAAGGATGTAGATTGACTGACATCACTGACAAGGATATGTTTGGAGAAGACCGGTCATATGACGAAGTAGTATTTGAGATGAGCATTACATATTGGATTAGAAAAGAAAGATGAGAGATCCCACAGAAAATAATGATAGTGTGGCAGCTTCCCACATTTTTTGATGAAGACATGTCAAAGGTACCAATTTCTTTATGGACTACGGGCCCATCTGATGTAGGCCTGTTGAAGGGGGTGGGAGAAGTTAAAATTAAGTTGAAACCAGGAGCAATTCTCCCTCGAGCAAGGCAGTATCCCATGTCTCGAGAGGCAGACAAGGGAATTTTCAAGACTATATCAGCCATGATGGATCAACACATCCTAGTGACATCAGAGTCACCATGCAATACTGCAGTGTATCCTATCAAGAAATCAAAAGGGGGGGGTCATGGCATTTCATTCAAGACATGAGGCCAATTAACCAGATTGTAGAGGTAGAATTTCCTCTAGTTCCTAATCCGGCAACGATATTATGTAGCATCCCTGTTGAGGTGCCATATTTCACGGTGATTGACTTGAAAAATGTATTTTTCTCAATCCCGTTGCATAAAGATTCCCAAGACCTTACGTCATTTACGTTTCGTCAGACTAAGCTGAAAAGTACACGTTTGCCCCAGGGGTATTGTGAGTCTCCATCAATTTTCAATAGGGTCCTGCAGATGGACCTAAGCAATATTGATTTGCCAAGTGTTGTACTGCAATACATAGATGATATTTTGGTCAGTAGCACATCAGAAGAAGAGTGCAGACATGACTCGATTGAGCTAATCATTATTCTAACTGAGAAATGATATAAGGTGGACAAAGAAAAATTGCAGTACTGCCAAGAAGAGGTGTTGTACATAGGTCAGTTAATCTCACATGAAGGAAAGAAGGTTACGCCTGAAGGAGCTGAGGCAATTCAGAAAACATTAATACCGCACACGATAAAGCAAATGCAACAGTTTTAGGACTATGTAATTATGTTACAGCATGGGTATTTGATTATAGTTCATATACAAGGCCCCTGTTGCAGGCCCTGAAAAAGGCACAGGTGAATCAGGAAAAAATTGAATGGATTGAAGAAATGGAGGAGGGGTTTGATGAATTGAAAAAGGCAATATGCACAGCTCCAGTTTTAGGAATGCCTATATATATATATATATATATATATATATATATATGGAGTTTTTTTATTCTTGCACACAAATGGAACGACAGCAGTGCTTACGCAGAGAACTACCTTGGGGTACAAACCTTTGCAATATTACAGTGGGATTTTGGACCCGGTGATGAGGGTTTAGGGGTCGCTTCCCTTGTGAACAATCATTGGCTGCAGCTGTGTTCGCTATTGAGAAATCTGCCAGCATAGTGATGGGGTGTTCCATTACTTTATTTGTTGCGCATGCTTTGTTTGCAGTTTTGGAGAAACCTAAGGGTACACTAATGTCTCAAAGAGCCTCTGAATATGAGGTGGTCATTTCAAATCCGGCAATCAAAATAGTCAAGTGTAAAATGGTGAACCCTTCCACATTTGTAGCTGAACCACTGGCAGAGGATGAACAAGTACATGATTGTTCAAATTATGAGGAATTCTATGACGAGATCCTGAGGGTGAAGAAGAATATTCTAGCAGCAGGGGAGATTCTCTTTATTGATGGTTCTTCAAGGATCGATCAAACTGATGGAGAAAGGCATTCAGGTGTCGCTTTAGTGAAGCACAAGGCTAATGGGGAATTTGAAGTAATAATGAGTGCAAGACTACCTTCTCACTTTTCAGCACAGGCTGTAGAATTAGTGGCGCCAATTGTCACGCTTGAAAAAAACACATGGCAGGTAGTAACAGTGTACAGTGACTCCGCCTACGTGACGTCAACCATGCATGCAGGGCTAGCACGTTGGAAAAGGAGGGGCTACCACAAAGCGGACGGCACTCTGGTGCAACACGCTGCATTATTGGACAGGCTTATTAAAGCACTACAACTCCAGTAGCCATTGCAATAGTTAAGTACGCAGCACACACTAAGAGAACAGACATTATTTCACACGGAAACCAAGCCACGGATGAAGAGGCAAAAAGGGTTGCATATTCATATGACATAATGAGTTTTGATACGCCTGATGTGAAAGAGAAATTGGTTGTGATGATGATTGTGAATTAAAGTTTTAATCACTTTTCTCAAACGGAGCTAATGGAAGTTCAGGGTGAAGCCCCACAGGAAGAGAAAGACCTGTGGACACGGAGGAGGTGTTCTTTATCCCCTTACGAGGCACTGTGTCGACAAGACAGCACTGGTAAACCGGTGATGCCTGTAGCCCTATTAAGGGTGGCGTTAGAACAGCTGCACTACCCTGCGCATGTCACTAGGGAGAGCATCACAGCAACAATTGCAGAGGACTGGTTCGTACCGAACCTGTTAGAACACGTTGCTTTTGATGTAGTAAATTTCATCGTATCTCAAGGGTTTTCTGCTGGGCACATGCTGTGAACAGTCAGAGGAGTAATTCCTCAACCAAAAGCTCCTTTTCATCATTTACATGCCGATATGCTGCAGATCTGTAATGGATATAGATATATGATAGTAGTGGTGTGCTCCTTTTTCGAGATGGACGCGGTCGATCCACGCACACATCGTGATGCCTCTTGTGCTGCAAAGTTTTTAGTCTGAGAAGTATTTCCCAGATGGGCAGTATGTGAGGTGCTGAGATCAGATAATAGCCCCCATTTTGTTAATGAGGTGTATGAACAGATTAGCTTATTGCCTGGCATAAAACACAAGTTTTTTTCTGCTCATCACCTGCAAGCGAACAGGATATGTGAAAGACTCAATGGTCTGCTCAAAGAGAGAATAGCTAAGTTGAAATTGACACTGAAAAAGGGGTGGTAGCACAGCCTGCCATTTGCATTATATGCATTGAGAAATCAGCTTGGTTCTGGTCACCTCCTCACACCCATGAGGACGCCTCTAACTGCTCCATCGAGGACTAGAAGTGATGCCCAGACAACTGCAGAATTGTTAGATGATGAGATGCGTGCATACTTAACAAGTATGACGGCTAGTATCTCTGTCATTTCAGATCAAGTCAAGCGGACGGGGTGTCAGTCTCAGAACACAGATGAAGATAGTGTCACTGTTTTGCCGAAGGTTTTTTTTGGGCACGCCCACTTAGACACAGCCAGTGACCTCTTGGCGCAAGGATGTTTTGGTGTGAAAGGTCGCAATTGGCGTGGCATGAACCTGCAGGCACTTTGCTTTTTGTTATATGGATTAAACGTGAAAATGATGTATTTACTGCAACATTATAAAGCAGGATGGGACATGTATGACACTGTCGTTGCAGAATTGAACATGTATTGAACATGAAACTCATTTATTTCATGCAACACTATAAACTGCATGTAACTATCCCCCACAAACAACTTCAGACCATGTACACACACACACACGTTCACATCAAACACACACACATTGCATGCACACCCTCACAGATGACATGCACACCCTCACATCACCCATTATCCCTTACACTGCACATATATTCTAAAAGAAGACTACACAGTCTCTGGGCAACGTTATGAAATTAAAAAAAAATCACATTTATTCTGAACACTGCTATCGGAGAACCCTGGCCTTAAGGAGTTCGAGCGCAGAAATTAACCATTATGCTACAATGATGTAATTGTTTGGATTTTCACAAGTTTCATACATAGCCTTTTATCATTGAACATATTAAATTATAGGCTAAGTATGAAATGTATGCCCCATGAAGCACCACACCATTGTGGCCAGGGTTCAAGGCTGTCTTTCTTATTTTTTTATTTAACTAATTTAATTTAATTAAAAGAAAAGCAACGCAAATGGGAGGTGGAGAGGTTTGTTGCAGTGCAGTTCTGTGATCTTATTTAGCATGAGTGCATTTAAATGTGGCTGAAATGTCAGCCACGTCCAAACATCCCTCACACCAAAATAACAGTGCTGAAATGGCTTTTGCGCTGACTGGGGTGCACCGAAATGGGGGCTGCGGCGGAATGCCCGTGCCATGTCGGCCTGTGCCAAAATGATGGTGCCAAAAAGGGGTGTACAGCTTGGACAGCGCTGCTTAACCAAAAGTGTGTGCTCCATGGCAAATAATTTAATCTCACTGTGTAGTGCCTAAAAACATTTTGAGTTCTCAAAGTCATAACACACGACATCCACATTATTTTCTTTAAAACCGTGCTACTGTCAGCCCTTGAAAGATTTGCACTCAGACAATTTCTTTGCCTTTCGCTGAATTACATTCTGCTATTTGTATTCTCAGTCAAGGTGTGGGGGGGATAATGCCACAATTTTACATATCTTTGCCAAACATAGTTATATATGCATATATATATTTGAGTGACACTATGGTATGTATACTTTTCAAGTTAGCTTTATAAAGCAGAGTATTGGTGAAAGCCAGACATGGGAATGAGGAGGGGAAATGATGAGAGGACAAGTAAGTAATGAGTTTTCGCCCACGGTGTGGCAAGAGAGTTTGCAATCATGGATACTGGTGCAGCTATTTTCCCCTGATTGTGGCTGCTTTTAAGGAAAGATATTGAGAGATCGACTGATTTCCGAAAATGCCTATCATTCCTTGAAAGGAACCCTTAGGCTCTGAATTTGTGCGTGTCTTACAAAAGAATGGCACTCCTGCTTCCTGCACTGGAGCTGTACCTGCAATACAAATGCACTTCACTTCATTTAGCGTTGCTTCACGAGCATTGCCAGTCCTGCTCTCTCCACTTGAGACCTGCCTTGGAAAGGCACACACACCACTGCCGTACCTTACCCTTGAGGCCTGCCTTCAAAATAAACATCAGTCTAGCTCTCTCAGCTCAAGGCGTGATTTGCAAAGGAACGCGATTCAGGCTCCTTCCATTTAAGGCGTGCCTGCGAAAGAAAATTAATTACGAATCCCTCCACTCGAGTCGTGCCATGCACAAGAAAGGAACTCCATTGTTGATCACTCCCCTTAGGGGTGCTTTAGAAAGCAATGCTAGTCCTGCTCCCTCCACTTGAGGCCTGCCTTGGAAAGGAACACCACCCCAGTACATTTCACTTCAGATCTGCCTCAGAAGGAAATGTCGGTCTAGCTCCCTCTGCACGAGGTGTAACTTGCAAAGTAACACAATTTAGGCTCCTTCCACTTCAGAACACATCTTGGAAAGGAATGCCCCTCCAGCACCCTCCACTTGAGGCATACTTTGGAGAAGAAGGGAACACCACTCTGGTTCACTCCCCTTTCGGGTGTCTTGGCAAGGCATGCTAGTGTAGCTTGCTCCACTTCGGACCTGCCGTAGAAAATAACATCAGTGAAGCTCCCTCTGCTTCAGGCGTACATTGGAAAGGAACGCAATTCCAGCTCCTTCCATCTAAAGTTTGGCATGCAAAGAAATGCAAGTCCCACTCCTTCTACTCAAGGGGTGCGTTGGAGAAGACCGGAACACCATTCAGGTTCCCTCCACTCAAGGGGTGTTTTTTGAAAATAGTACACACCACTTTGGCTCCCTCCCTTGAGGTCTAAGTGTCATGAAAGTGGTACTTTGACATCATCTGTATGGTGGAGTCCTGCGTACCTTGTAACACCCTGCCTTCTTTATTGTTTTACCTCAACTAAGGTTAAGTGACATGTCTTCTGTATGAATTCATTGGATACGATTGCTGTGTGAATCAGGAAAAGCTACATAGAACATGCAGATGTCATTTCTGTGAATGCACTTTCCCAGCACTGCAGAAATTATTGCCATGTTACATGGTGTGTGTTTTGTGTGGGTAAGGTTGCACATATGAATGTTTCAACATAGTTGCTATGGGCATACTCGAAGTTGGTGTGAAAGTTGGTGTGAAAGACAGCGCCTGTAGGGCAGGAAGCCAAGTGAGTCAATGTGCACTTACTATCAGTGTCCAGAAATGATTGAAGCCACATGACATTTGAATGCAGACACAATTGCTGGAAAATTATGTACAAGATATTGCTAGACACACGGTTGCATTGTGAGCAGATATCCACATGGTATAAGTGTGTAGATACGCTTGCTCTGGGGCAAGTGATTTGGTAGAGGTGCGACTGCTGAAATGGATACCTACTGACTGCAGACATGAAAGGGGTACGAATGGCCAGTGATACAGTGGGTCCCTTGCAGTGACATCACTGCTCACTAGGGCGATCCTCCTTGTGCTAAATCACACTATGCCTGTCCGACTGCATTGTGACCTGTATGTATGAGAATTGTGAGCAAAGGTGCATGTGAATGGGCTTACTGACAGCACTTTACTCTTTACTGAGCGCACAAAAGAGAATTTACTGTACAAATGATTTACCCATTGTCACTCAGGTACGACACCCACGCATAAAAGGACTGCCACTCATTGGGACACCTGTGGGAACGCAGGAAGGTAGGCCATGTGTTTGCGGCGTGTTTCGGTGGGTGGCCAGAGTGAAATGTCTGAGAATTGTTTCTTTTCCCCAAATTTCAGAAACATTTCCCTCTGCCCACCGACCAAGACACGCCGCCAACAACAGATGTTATACCTTCCCGCGTTCCCACAGGTGTCCCGATGAAAACGGTACCTCACATGTGTGGGTGCACCAAGCCACCAAGGAAAGCTGGGAACCCCATGCATTTCTGAAAAGAGGACACACGTGGGAATCCACAGAGGTCTGACTTGTGCAAATCGGCCCAGAATGTATTAGCCAGAACCCCCGGCAAAGTCCAAATATGGGAGAAAAAAAACATTTCCGCACATTTCACTCTGGTCACCGACCGAAACACGCCGCCAACAACACATGGCCTACCTTCCCACGTTCCCGCAGGTGTCCCAATAAAAACGGAACCTCACATTTGAGGGTGCACCTACCTGGGCGCAAAGGAAAAAGCCTGAAACACGGGTAACCCCAAGTCTTTCGGCACAGCATATTTTCAGGAATTTGGCTCATGCGCACACCATACAGATTTGGGCCTATGGTGTCCAAGCCACCAAGGAAAACTGGGACGTCCATGCATTTCTGAAAAGAGGACACCCTTGGGAATCCACAGAGGTCTGACTTATGCAAACCGGCCCAGAATGTATTACCCAGAACCCCCGGCAAAGTCCGAAATGTGGCAAAAAAACCCCACAATTTGCACACATTTCACTCAGCTCGCCCACCAAAACACGCCGCCAACACCACATGGCCTATTGTCCCGCATTCCCACAGGTGTCCTGGTGAAAATGGTGCCTCACATGTGTGAGTGCACCTACCTGGGCAGAAAGGGAAAAGCTGAAACACGGGTAACCCCAAGTCTTTTCGCACAGCAGAATTTCAGGAAATTTGCTCAAGCGTACACCATACAGATTTGGGCGTAGGGTGTCCAAGCCACCAAGGAAACCTGGGAAGCCCATGCATTTCTGAAGCGAGGACACCCGTGGGAAACCACAGAGGTCCGACTTATGAAAACCGGCCCAGAATTTATTACCCAGAACAAACTGCAAAGTTCCGGAATGTGGCAAAAAAAACCCACAATTTGTGCACATTTCACTCTGCTCGCCCACCGAAACATGCCGCCAACACCACATGGCCTACCTTCCCACGTTCCAACAGGTGTCTCGATGAAAACAGTACCTCACATGTGTGGGTGCGCCTACCTGGCCTTAAATGTAAAGGCCTAAAGCACGGGTAAACCCAAGCCTTTCAGGAAAGCAGATTTGTAGGAAATTTGCTCATATGGACAACAGACAGATTTGGACCTTGGGTGTCGAAGCCACCAAGGAAAACAGAGAACCCCATGCATTTCTGAAAAGAGGACACCCGTGGGAATCCACAGAGGTCTGACTTACGCGAATCGCCCCAGATTTTATTACCCACAATCCTAGACAAATTTGGATATTTTGGTGGGAAAAAACTCAATTTTCACTTAATCAGGGGATCTGGGTAATACATTCTGGGCCGCTTTGTGCAAGTCAGACCTCTGTGGATTTCCACAGGTGTCCTCTTTTCAGTGATGCATGGGGTTCCCAATTCTTTTTGGTGGCTTGGACACCCTAGGCCCAAATATGTATGGTGTGCACATGAGCCAAATTCCTGAAATTCTGCTGTGCGAGAAGACTTGGGGTTACCCGTGTTTTTGGCTTTTCCCTTTGCGCCCAGGTAGGTGCACCCACACATGTGAGGTACCGTTTTTGTTGGTACACTTGTGGGAATGTGGGACGGTAGGGCATGTGTTGTTGGCCACGTGTTTAGGTGGGTGGCCAAAGTGACTACCGGAAAATTGTGTGTTTTGGCCAAATTTTGGACTTTGCCGGGGATTGTGGGTAATACATTCTGGGCCGATTGGCACAAGTCAGACCTATGTGGATTCCCAAGGGTGACTTCTTTTCAAAAATGCATGGGGTCCCCAGTTTTCCTTGCTGGCTTTGACACCCTAGACTCAAATCTGTAGGTTGTCTCCCCAAACCCTTTGGGGGTTACAAGTGGTTTAGCCTTTTTCCTTTTGCGCCCAGCTAGGTGCACCCACACATGTGAGGTATCGTTTTCACCGGGACACCTGTGGGAACTTGGGAAGGTAGGACATGGTGGGTTGGCGGTGTGTTTTGGTGGGTGGCCAGAGTGAAATGTCTGAAAATGGTGTTTTTTCGCCAAATTTTGGACTTTTCCGGGGATTGTGGATAATACATTCTGGGTGGCGAATCGCGCAAGTCCCACGGGTGTCTTCTTTTAGGAAATGCATGGGGTTCCTTTTTTTCCTTGGTGGCCTCGACACCCTAGGCTCAAATCTGTAGGTTGCCCACATGAATAAAATGTGCTATTCCCGAAAGGCTTGGTGTTACCAGTGGGTTAGCCTTTTCCCTTTGCGCCCAGGTAGGTGCACCCATACATGTGAGGTACCATTTTCGTCAGGACACCTGTGGGAACACGGGAGGGTAGAACATCTGTTGTTGGCGATGTGTTTCAGTTGGTGGGCAGAGGAAAATTCTCTGAAATTTGCTGGAAATAAACACAATTTCTGCACATTTCACTCTGCTCAACCACCGAAACACGCCAACAACACCTGGCCTACCGTCCCGCATTCCCACAGGTGTCCTGACGAAAACGGTACCTCACATGTGTGGGTGCACCTACCTGTGCGCAAAGGGAAAAGACGAAAACACGGGTAACCCCAAGTCTTTTGGCACAGCAGATGGCCAGGAATTTTGCTCAAGGGCACACCATATAGATTTGGGCCTAGGGTGTCCAAGCCACCAAGGAAAACTGGGAACGCCATGCATTTCTGAAAAGAGGATACCATTGGGAATCCACAGAGTTCTCACTTGCGCAAATCGGCCCAGAATGTATTACCCATAACGGCATGCACCTAACTGGCCATGCCGAAATGTCCTGTCCTGTGTTCCAAGCTCCTTGTTTAATGGCTGTTCTCTTGGTGACTGTTGTGATACATTGCACGACCACAACTAACCACATTTAAGCAGCACGGAAACAGGAAAAAAAAGACCGACTGCAAGAACAACATATGCCCAGGTACCTTTTGCACCCATTGCGGAAATCAAAAGCTGGCACCCATGAATATAAGCACAGTACTGCTTAGCTTTAAAGTGAGGAAGGGGCCAGTGTCAGGATGCATGCCCCTGACCCCCTCAGGTATAACAGCCCCCTGCAGCAGTGGGGGTAAAGACATTCACACCAGCCCCAAGGGCCTTAAAACTCCATCAGAAACATACATGGAGTCAGTCCTGGCGCCTTTGGTGCCAGGCTCATTATCAGGAATAAAGAAATACCAGTTTTGGACCTTACTCCAACATGGAGGCCTATTACACATCTCAGTTCTTTAGAACAAAGCCATGCGGTCTAGCGTTTTGGGTGTGGCCGGGCTTGGAACTACTTGGCCTGAAACTACTTTATCTAGGCTATTTAAACCACACTCAAACAGCAGAACACGCTTTGCGTTATTCTGCACTCCCGCAGCATAACGCTCACCGTGTCCAGCTCCTGCTCATCTGCTTCTCCGGTGGCCCGATCCTGAAGCCCTAGATCCAGATTCCATTAATAACCTGGAAGAACAAGAACAGCATTAGCGAGCAAGAACACTTACCTGTGATCTAACCGGCCTTGAATCCATCCTGCGGTTCACTTACCTCGCCCATATCTGGAGTTCGCCGACACCTGCAAAGGTAAAGAAACAAGGACAGCATTAATAACAATTCTTACCTGGGCAAGCAGCGAGTCCTGGCAGCACCTTGCGCTTTTCTTACCTCTCCCATCTCCAGGTTTCACTGCAACCTGCAAGGGAGAAGGAACAAGGTCAGCATTAACAAAGCACTTACCTGGGCAAGCAGCGCTTCGATCGCTCATCTCCCTAGAACATCACCGCAACCTGTACAAAGAAGAGAAGAGAACACAGGTTAGCAATTAACACCAATAAACAGTGCAGCGCTCTGCGCATCAATAACTCACTGTGGTCTTCGCCATCGGCGCGGCAACTCCGAGATCGCAACCATCCCTGTGAAAACAAAAAGAGAGATTGTTAGGGAACAGCATAGTGGAGCAAGACGCTGAGAAGACAGAGAAAACGGAGGGAAAGAAAGAGACAGAATAAAGACGGAAAAGACATTATAACTCACCTGGAAGACAGCAAGCAGAGTCAGAGTCACAGCCAGTCTGGACCCGACAATAAGAGCACACCGACCAGTGAAGCAGCTAGGTCCATGGAACGCCCGCACCAACCACGCGCCCCTGCACAGAGACAAAGGACGGAGATTTCAACGCACAAAAACCTAAGGCGCTACCCAACGTCTGGCACATAACCAAGCACAGAGGGGTCCGGGATAGCGCTTAGACCTCCATCCAGTATCGTGTGATGCCCCCGTGGATACCAGGTGAGCGTAACAGCCAACCCCCTCAGGCCATGTTGCTCTAAGTGGTCTTGTGAGTTTGGTTCATTTATCAGGCAACATGGCCTGATGAGGCTGGCCTCTTCCTCACTTTGAACCGAAGCAGAGTCTGTCCTAGTTACTACATGAATCGGAGACCTGGATGGCAACTGAGTCACTGTCCATGGCCTTTGGCCATATCCAGTGATTTTTCATCCCTGATGGCACTATAGTTATAAAGAACAAGTTACTTACCAACTGGTAATGTTCTTTCGACTCGATGTTCCTCCATCGTATTCCACATCTTTGACATGTAATGCCCACAAACCTCAGGTACTTTCTGTGCTTTGGATGAATTGTCACATGAAAGTAAGCATCCTGTAGGTCCAGAGACACCAACCAATCTAGAAGTCAAAGGGCCTGAAGGACCTGAGAAAGAGTGACCATCTTGAACTTGTCCTTCCTGAGGAAATTGTTCAACCAACGCAAGTCCAAGATGGGTCTCAGTCCCCAGTCTTTCTTTGGAATCAAAAAATATGGGGAATACCATCCCTTGTTCCTCTCTGCTACAGCTACTAGTTCTATAGCGCCTTTCTCCAGCAAGGTCAAGATTTCCTGCACAAGGAGCAGATCCAGAAGCTTCAAAAAGAAACTCCCCAGTGGATTGTCGTGAGGCCGCTTTAGGAAGGGAAGACAGTAGCCGTGGGCTATTGTATCCAGAACCCACGCATCCGAAGTAATAACTCGCCATTCTTCGAGATGCTGAGATAGTCTGCCCCCAACCGGAGAACAATGGAACATCGCCTCATAGTTGTTTTGGAGTGGCTGCGGCAGCTCCTGAAGGCAAAGAGGCAGCTGCCTGAGCGGCTTTGCCACCTCTATTTCCTCGACCACCACAGGTACTTTTTCGTTGACCCCTCTGACTGGCTGCTACGCGCGTCTTAACAAAAGAGGAGTAGTAACGAAAGGAACCTCCCCTCCACTGTTGTCCCCTAGGACGAAAAGGCAGAGGTTGACACATTGCTACACTCAAAGATTTAGCAGCAGCTTTGGAGGTCTGCAACCTCTCAAAGCCTTGCTGCCAAACAAATGAGAGCCATCAAAGGGCATGTTCAGAAGACGGGCCTGTACATCTGGAGCAAAACCCGACTTCGGCAACCACGCATACCTGCGTATAACAGTGCTCACAACCATGGACCGGCTAACACTGTCGGCTGTGTCCAACTCAGACTGAAGGGATTCACACATTGCATTCTGCACGAGAGCAAGGAATTCATCTCTTTCTTCCCCCTCGGGAATATGCTCAGCCGCTAGAGAGACGCAATTCCACACAGTGTGTGAAAATCTTGCCATGGCACAAGTGGAGTTGGCTGACTTCAGCGCCATACTCCCTGGAGAGAAAACACCTTGCGTGCCAAACCATCGAAGTGCTTGTCGTCCCTATCAGGAGGGATGGTAGGGTACGCCGCCTGCCTCGAGGTGGCCATAGCCACCTGAACCACCAAACTCTCAGGAGTGGGGTGAGTGGAAAGGTAGCCAGGGTCGCTACTGGAAAGGCGTTATTTTATAGTTAATGACTTGTTAACTGCCGGAAGAGATTCCGGGGTCTGCCAGGCAGCCGCCACCCTTTTTTGTAAAGTCAAATTAAAAGGCAACACTGGGTGAGTGGACGGACCTTGATCCAGAATATCCGTCAAGTCATCCTGAACAAATGCATCCGGAGGACTAGACCAACCAAGATACTCTGCAACCCTAGCCATCAGTCTCCTATAAGAGGACTCAGCATGAACCCCAGGCACAGGCCTGCCAAGCTCCACCTCAGGAGATGTATCTAAGCCACTGGCATCATGGAGTGATTGACGTAACTCTTCCAACTGACTGTACCCAGAAAAGACAGGAGCCACGTCGGGCTCAACAGGGTAAAATTGCAAATCTGACCTCTCCTCATCCTCATAGAGATTATCCAGAGGAAGAAAGAACTCCTGCCTAGGGACAGAAGTGGGTCAGGATTCCTTAACAGGCTTCACAGACTTGGATGTAGCCTTCCTTGGAGGATCCACAGTACTAGGGACCTCCATTGGCAAATTCTGCCCAAAAGGCCCCACAGGCGCCGAGGGTGCTGACGGTTTCTGCATCAACAACGGCGCTGAGGGCTGGTGTGAAGGCAAAGCCTCGACATCCGTATCCAACGGACACGGCACCTATGGAGTCAACGCCGACTTCGAGCCCTTACCAGATTGCTGCGGTTTCACCATGGACAAAGACCGAGACCTGGATCTAGCACGTTTGTGGTGATCAACCTGAACCTTGTCCGAACGGGACCGCGACAGTTCCCGATGAGTATCGTGCTGACGACCCAGCCCGAAGGCACATGAGAATCAGACCGAGACCGTTCCCTGACGGCTTCTTCCAAAGGCGCGGACGGAACTGTGCCCTGGGATTGAAAAATCACCAGCATCTGCTCCCTGAAGGCTGCCCATTCCTCCGGAGTCGAGGACTTAGTGGGACAAGCCGCTTTCCTTGCAGCACCATCATCCGATGAGGACGGGGAAGGCGACATGGCATCCGGGAGTGCTTAGATGAGAAGGACGAGTGGCGGGACCCACTCCGGGACCAAGATCCCCGGGACTCCTTCCAACGAGGAGAGTCACTCCTCAAATCGTCGCTGGACATCCCCTTTGAAGATTCTCTGGACTTACGGGGTTTAGTACCCCAACCTACCTGTAACTTCCCCTTACGCTCGCGCAAGGCCTTTGCAGTGAGCTACTGGCAATTCAAACAGTCACTGGTGTCATGACTCTCGCCCAGACACCACAAAAAAATGCGGTGCGGGTTCGTAATCGACATCTTAGACTTACAGCCCCAGCAAGTCTTAAAGCCAGACCGTGGAGTTGGAGGGGTAGACGAAGAAGACATATTCACGAAGAATACACGAGGCGCACAGAGCTCTCGAAGCAAACAAGTTTGCGGAAAAAAATGGAATTGAGGCTATGGGCTCTGTGCGTCCTATTTCAAACATCCGGTGATGTTACCCTCGACGGAGGCCTTCGAGGGGCATCACCCCGATGCCATCGACGCAGGACGAACTCTGCCGAAAAATTTCCGAAGAAGCACAGCTGTGGACATTACATGTCAAAGATGTGGAATACGTTGGAGGACACAAACCATTTGAAAATATCTTTTAAATTATTATTTTTTTAAAATGTAACCGCTGGTACCCATCTACACATACCCATGGTTATCTGTAGTCCTTTGTAACCTTGGATATAGCCACGAATATCGTCAAAACAGCAGGAAAAAAAATGCTTCTCTGCCTCCCCAGGCCATCACCAAGTGCCCCCCTCATCTGAACCAGCTCCCCCACTCCCTAGAGCCTCCTCACCTCCCCTGCTGTCGTACTCCGTATGTTCCACCGTAAGTCTGGAAGACCACTTGGACTAGATGCCACTGAAGTAATTCAGACTTCCTTCCTGAGAGCACAGCTTGCAGGGTAATAAAAACTGTCAGGTCAACGGCTCAGGCAAAAAAGCAGAACGCACAGCGGAGCTAGAGGGAAGAAACAAACAAGGCAAATATTACATACCGTTTGTTGATGGCAAAAAACCAACCCCTCTACACCCTCCGAGACCCACAAGCTTACCTGTGTATTCCTTTTTCCTGCGGAATACCTACTTGTGATAAAACACAAGACCAGATGTGGGCGAAGGTCAGATGGAGACTTTAAGAGAGTGCCAAGGATAGTGTCACTGATGTCCCAAAATCCAAGGAGCGATGCAAACAGCAGAGCGTCCCAAAATCCAATAAGTGATGCAAACAGTGGAGCGTCCCAAAATCCAATAAGTGATACAAACAGCAGAGCGTCCCAAAATCCAATAAGTGATGCAAACAGCAGAGCATCCCAAAATCCAATGAGTGATGCAAAGAGCAGAGTATTCCAAAATCCAAGGAGTGATGCAAACAGCAGAGCGTCCCAAAAGCCAAAAACAAACCAAGCCAAAATGTCACCAGGTGAAAGCAGTCAGCACCGTTCTTTCAAGTGCAGAAAAACAGGTTTCAGGAAGAAAGACGTGGTGTTTACTTTCTCAAACACCTGAATGCAGGTTATTTCCTTCTTCTTTCGAAGAGCGGGTAGCCAGGAGCGGGTAAGGGATACGGGGTTAGGAATCAGAAAGGGAGCCGGGAGCCAGACATGAGAAGCGGAATCCCAAAGACAGTCCGGTACGAGTTCCGTGGTCGAGCAGGGGAAGGCAGATCAGATGAGCACCGAAACAGAATCAGAAACCAGGCAACGGGGTCCAAAGGGTAAGCAGAAGTCAGCAACCAGGTATACAACAAATAGGAAAACATTTTCCGAGAAGCGCTGCTCGCGTAACACAACGGTTTAGGAGCACCGGCTTTCTGGGGGCGTGACTAGATATAGGAAGTGGATTCGAAGGAGGCGTGGAACGCAAGCAAAGGAAAAAGCGTTCCAAGAGTTCTTGCCAAGCGCAAGTCCCATTGGGAGATGTAGTTTTTACCGACGATAACGCCGGCGTTGATGTAATCGCCAGGACAAGCGCCACAGGCTTCCCCCATGGGTATGAGAATGCCGTAGGAATCTGGGGGGCATGACACCTGCCTTTTTCCTTTCACCCCAGAGCACAAGCTGCTTCAGTGACACAGTTTGCTTTCAGATGTCGGCTACTCGTGGCTATAGCCGAGGCTACATAAAGCTTTGTGTTGCAAACTCGGTCCCAGGACCCCCTCTAACTCCCAAAGTTCACTCAGTGCTTTCTAGCCATCCCTCACCTCTACCCTGATGGCATTTGTATGTTTTTTGACCTGCAAATAGTTTTTTTACTACGTTTCATTTTCCCATAACCTCGGCTATAGCCGCTAATATCTTTCGCATCGAGAGAAAAACTAGATGGCATTCATTTAATTTCTGAAAACCATGATCCTGCAATGCACCATGGGAGATAACTATAATTTAGGGGGTGGAAGGCACCCCCTTCGCTGTCAAATTTTAAAATAACTATGGCACGGAATAATCCCAAACCATGCATGGATCGCGAGTCAATGCTTCGTGCCCAAGTTATTACTGACCTGGTCTAAATCCGTCCAGCGGTTTAGGCTTTGCGCTTTGGCAAACATTGACCTTTTCTGTCTATGGGAAAATGAATGGGAAGTAGGCCGCACTTTTGTAAAAAAAATTGTTTTGACGCGTAATCACTTTTTTATTTTTTAAGAAATCTTTACGAACCGTTGCAGTCTGGGGGGCCCGCAGACATTTAATCACTTCTGGAATTTCAGCCAAATCCGTTACTCGAAGAAAAAGTTATTAACAATAGAACTTTCAGGTGGTTCCTATGTGTCTTACCTCAACTATAGGGTGGCGACCTATTTTATATATATAGATCTATCTTGCACATGCTTACACTGCTACTAACATTGAGATGCCATAAGGGATGCTATAGGAGCTATAGGCCATCATACCCAGCAAGAAAGGAGACAAGTTCGAGAATCAGACAAGCAGACATGATCGCTGTAGCTCGAGGTGAGCAGAAACAGGAAACACTGCCAAGAACGAAGGGAGAGCAGAAGAATTTCAGCCACCAAGATAGTGGGCCACATGCAGAAATTCAGGGTAAAATCCTCATAATTACAGATGAGAAGGATTCATTAAGTGGTTGCAACACACAGGACCTAGCGAGATACGACTGTTTCCAGAGAAAAGAAGATACAAGCGTTGCCTACGTTTTTTCAACTGACTGCACTCTCACAGGCCTGGGTGATCAGAGAAAAGCAACATTAGAGAACACGCCGCACCTCCATGTTCCTTCCCACCACCTTGAAGAGGTACATGCA